>NC_136501.1:21849944-22054944 GCF_053919585.1 Euprymna scolopes
TAAAATAATCTTCGACTGCAAACGGTATCTTTCTACACACTTGTATTACATACCTTTTCATTTTTTTAATTTGTAATTTTATAAATCAGACTTCTTCTGATAGGAACATTGACTGTGATGATCATTTCGCCTTGGAGTTATTTTTTTATGATCATTTCGCATTGAAGTCATTTTTTTTAATTGACGTGAACACTAGAATATTTCAACTAAAAGTCAAATATGAACAGGTAAAATTATAGAAGATTAAAAGGTCAATCAAATGAGGTATAGTTTGTTTAAACAGTTACATTAAATTTAGCCTAAATTTGAAGGGTTTTTTTTAATTACAAGTGCGGATTTTCTTTTTGCCGCCTATATATATATATATATATATATATATATATATATAAGTAGAGTTACATACAAGTTCCAAATATTTAGTTTTCTTATCAAAGTCTTTCAGCATTTAAAATGTTAAACACATTTTTACAAACCTGTTTCGTTACGCAGAAACAATTGGTTTATTATTATGTCGATATCGAGTCTTTTCATGCGCACACTCTCCAGAAAAATAGAATGTTTTGCTTAGGAAAAGTATGCATGACACCCTAATGTCGGAAAAATATAATTATATAGAAGATTCGGCAGTGCATTATTACCTCGGCCGCCATGAATGAAGGGCGTATTCATGGTAAACAATTGATAATCCCTATAATAATATTGGACTCATAGAAAATTCTTGGAACAAACTAATGTTCTGATTGCAAAATATTGATTGACTTACAAACTTCCACGACGGAATTGGGATTAGGTTGTGTTTAGTTATTTACTTTTAAAGATTTTATAGTTTTAAAGGGTGAACACTTCCAATACTGGTCTTTGATAGGGTATGGCATAAAGGTCTACCTACAATATCTCCAGCTACGGTTTAACTAGAAATGTCTTCTCAATTATTAAATCATTTCTCTCTGATAGGTCCATAAAGTAGTGGCTGATGGGCAGAAATCAGAAGCTCACAGTATTAATGCTAGAGTCCATCAAGGGTCCATTTTAGGTCCAACTCTCTTCCTGATCTACATCAATGATCTCCAAAATCATATTCTAAGATTATTCGTTGACATTTATGCTGACGACACTACCATTTATGGTAACACATCAAAGGCCGTAAATGACCAAGTTCTCTCTGATTCTCTCTCCTTTGATCTTGAGCATGTGGTGCAGTGGGGAATGAAATGGCTGGTTAATTTTAATACATATAAAACCAAGCTTCTATCTTTACATCATCAACGCTTTGATCCTCGTGTGATATCAATTGAAATGAATGGCTCTTGTCTTGGAGAGAATCCATGTTTTTACAAGCTTCTGTGTCTGAGCTTTACTCCTGATCTGAAATGGAACACGTACATCAAATCAGTTGACAAGGTCGCTGGAAAAACGGTGGGATCATTCTACCGCTCCAGTAGATATCTCACTGCTGATGTAATTCTCTACTTATATAGGAGCCAGGTACGTTCAAGAATGGAATACTATTGCCATATCTGAAGCATATTAGAAGTAGCTTATCCTGCCTTGACATAGTTTAAAATAGACTTCGTAGTCTAGTGGGGAATGCCCTTTTCTCTTCCCTACAACCTCTTTTTTAATTTAAAAGCAATTGCTAATCTTTCTTTCTTTTTTTTTTTTTTTGCTCTATCGTTATTTTTTTGGCAAATGCTCGACTGAGCTCTCAGCTTTTTCCCTCCTTTTATCCCTATGAGATATTTCATCCCAACACTGTCTTATAAAAACTGTCTTATAAAAATATGCCAACACCTGGGACCCACACGTTGTATGCAGACAGAATATGTTTTGTACAGAACCTAATCCGGAAACTATCGAAAATCGAAAAAAATCCGATCTTAAAAATAGTCTTTCTCTCTTATAGATAAAAAGTAATTTTTACAGGGGAATGTTTTACGTTGCACCTGCCAAGTGAAATAATAAAATCTCAGCAAACCATTTCTTTAAAAAAAAAACAAAAAAAAAACAGGTTCATTGTTGTCTGTATATATAGTTTAGTGGTAGAGCATTCGACTACAAACCGAATGATTCCCAGTTCAACCCCGGTGTACCGCGCGAGTTTATTTTATTTTTTATTATTAATAAGTTCAATTTACGATAAAAGAAGAGTTATATTTAAAATCGCCGCAAATAATTTCTTCGTTTGCATATTTTAAAACTAAACATTAATCATAAGTGACTTTTCCAGGGCATTCATCGCCAAGCCCCAATATAAGCTGACGTGATATTGTAAATGAACCTAGACAGAATTCGATGACATTATCATTATTTTGTTTACTTTTTTTGCGAATTAGTCCACTAGTCAAATTATTCCTCGTAATATATAATAATCAATAAAATATTGATTCTATGATAATACATATGCAAAATTATCATGTTTCAACATATTGTACGACCGGGCAACGCCAGGCAGCCAGGTTATATTCTTATAGTCCTGAATTTGTTTAGATAAGAATTGATTAATCATATCATTTGGATTTTCCAGACTGCTGTTCTACCCTTCAGTGTTATATGCACAACATTTTTACTTCTGTAACCTCCGATCTTCTTTCACGAATGTCTTGTCGAATTCGGGAATCTTTCGAACGGGACCCTTTTTCTGTTCTTTTCTTTCGCCTTTGGCAAACGAAGTTTCAATTTTTTTCAAACGAGCGTGAAAGTGGATAACGTACGATCGAAGAAGGGTATTATTATACAGATTAATCAAACAATAGTAACTTCTCTTTTTTCCAGAGGGATATGAGCATAGACATCCTACGATGGACTACTGCTATCACACGTGAAGAGATACGACTTGGAGTACTCTTCAGGGGTAGCATGAATAGAAGTCCTAAGTAATTCGCAATTGCATTTTGAGCAGGAGCTGCTAGAAGCACATTATCGTTCCTTGACAAAGTTCAAAATTGACTTCGTAACCTAGTGGAGGGTGCCCTTTTCTATTTCCTTCAACTTCTTTTCCTCAGAAGAAACTTTGGGGGCCTGTCTCTGCTTTATCGTTATTTTCATGGCAAATGCTCGTATGAGCTCTAATCTATGTTCCCCCACGCCTATATTTTACGAAAAAAAAACACTCGTCTATCTGAAACCACTATCAGTAATTTCCCCACTCTTTATCTATGCCTAAACCTAAACGTAGATTCCATGAACAAAGCTTCTTTTTTAGAACTGCACGCCTGTGGAACTCTGTTCTGTTTTTCTGCTTTCCAGTTGATTACACTATGATCGTCTTCAAGTCCAACGTAAACAAATTATTGATGTTTCATCCCCTTAAGTAATCCAATTTACCAAATGTCCACTATTAGCGATTACTACGATATTGTCCTATTGACTACTGTACACTCATTAACCCTTATCTTTGAGTTGTTCCCAGACCTTGATAAGTGCTGACTGTTTTGTTAAAACAAAAAAAAAGTGAGTGAGAGCTATTCTTCACATAATCAAACCTCGTACTATGAAATGTATACTGCACTATTTTGCATTGTTTTTTTTTCTTCTTTTTTTTCTTTTTTTACTTTTAAAAAATATCATTAATCATAGTATAATTGGGGTTTGGTGTCTGTAATGAGAACGCGAATATCATTTTAAAAGGTCGTGACATTAAACCAGACCGGTTATTATATTGCTTGGTATTTACTCACACAAGTCGAGTATATGGCAGATTAATTTATTCATTCATTATTTTATTTTCTTGCTTATTAGTATGTTTTATTCATGCGCCGGTGTTGTGCGTGCTATGCGTCCTTGTATTACCGAACTCAGTCGCCATCTTTAATTTGGATTTAGATCGCACGTAAGAATGACTGGTCTCATTCTTTGTCAGCATAGTAAATGACACAAAAAGATGGGAACTTTCAAATCTTTACTGTTTTTCATCTCGGCTCAATTAACCTTTAGCGTGGTTTGAGTTTTCTGATCTTGGAAACTATGAAATCATACCTTCACCCAATACTGTCTGGATCCGTTTGTTAAGAGATATTTTATCCATACGGAATAATCACGTTGACACACCGGTTCACATCAGACCACCGAAGTTAAGTTTTCCACAGCTAAACAACGCCGTAGCTCACACACACACACACACACACACACACACACACACACACACACACACACACACACATATATATATATATATATATATATATATATATATATATATAGGAAATTTATTACTGTGAGTCCAGAATGAGTTTACAAATTGTTTCAACTAGAGGAAAATCCTCAAAGAGAGGAAAAATCCAACTAGCATCATCAGAATTCATAGATGGACTCTATGAATTCTGATGATGCTAGTTGGATTTTTCCTCTCTTTGAGGATTTTCCTCTAGTTGAAACAATTTGTAAACTCATTCTGGACTCACAGTAATAAATTTCCTATATACTGCTCTGACTACACATTGAGCACTTTAGTCCGGTTTTTTTTTTACCACTGGTAAATAAATATATATATATATATATATATGTATAATTATTACAATACCTACCGACACTAGTGTTTCATCCTTTCGGGAATCATCAGTACAGGGTGACGCAATTACTATTAGTCTGGAGATTCGAACCCGGCCACGAATCCATCTCTGACTCCATTAGCAAGGAACAAACCTCAGGGTCAATCTCAACTGCGAGGAATATCGTTGAAATTTTAACATTTATCTTTTTTAAATGTCATGACATCCGGCCATAGTGATCTAATGATTATAATATCATGATCTATGAATGCGAGCTTAGGTGACCGACTTTCTATTTAAACTTTAAAGTATTCAACAATAAGAACCAAGTCTCTGTAAGGGGCTGACAAAGCACATATATATATATATATATATATATATATATATATATATATATATATATATATATATTATTACAGTTTCACCCCAAACAAGGCAAATTGCCACTTTGGTTTAGGGGGCTACTATCAGGGGCAACAACTACTGGGGTACTATGTAGGGACTTGGGCAGCAAGATCTCGATTCATGTTACACTTGAACTTCTGCACGTCAGTACTATTGGGGACGCAAGGACCTCGAATGGAATTCCAAAGTATAGTGGTTCTGTGGTAGAAAGATCTTTTACATCTAGGGATCTCTACAGTGTGGGGTGGGATTTAGCAGCATGTCGGGTTTGACGAGGGTGCTCAAGTCGTGGGGGCACAAGTGATTGCAGTTCGTCAGAGCATTCACCACTAAAATACTTGTAGAAAAGGTAGAGGTATGCAACATTTCGTCGATGGGACAAAGGCTGAAGCTTAGATACCAGCTCAGGGCCTATCAGGTTTGCGACTCTCTTTTGAACCTTGCCAAGGAGCGAGAGACTAGTAGCAGATGCACCAGCCCAGATGTGACAGCAATACTCCATACATGGGCGAATGGTGGCCTTATAGAGGTACGGGATACTTTCAGGTGTTAGTAGTTTTCTAGCACGGTAGAGAGAGCCCACCTTTCTCGCAGCGGCCCTGGCAGTGCCTTCAATGTAATTGTTCCAACTCATGTTTCCTGTGAACGTTAGGCCAAGGAGTTTGAAAGATGTACTCTCAGATAAAGAGTCGTTGGCCATTGCTATAGGTGGTAGAGAGGGTTTCTTGTAATTATTGAATGAAACTAGTTTAGTCTTGGCAGCATTGAACGCGACCATCCACTTTTGTCCCCATACCACTACAGATTGGAGGTCTTCCTCTAGTGTTTCTGCCATTTCTTTAGAAATGTGTTCATTCGTCTTCCTGTCGTGCCTGCCAGAGTGTAGTGTCATAAGCATATATACCCATCTCAGAGGCAATTTTGTCGGGGAGGTCATTTAAGAATATCAGGAACAGTAGAGGTCCAAGGATAGAACCCTGGGGCACCCCCGCATTTATATCATATTGTTTAGATGTACGACCGTCGAGGACAAACTGGATTTTTCTCTTATCTAAGAAGGATTTAATTATGTTAAGTATTCTACCAGTGATACCGTATGATCTGATTTTCCTGCGAAGACCTTCATGCCATACCCTATCAAAAGCCTTAGATATATCTAGAGCTACTGCTCTACCCTTCCCCGCTTTGTCCAGTGAATGGTATATACGTTCAGAGATCACAGTTAGGATGTCAGCTGTGGAACGGGCTTGTCTAAATCCATATTGTTTGTCAGTCAGAAGTTTAGCATCTGTAAGATGATGGACTAGAGCATGGTTAATTAAGGTCTAAAATATTTTGGCAAAAAGTGGGAGGAGGCTAATGGGGCGATAATTTGATGGGTCAGTCCTTTAGGCCCCACAACAGCGGAGTTACTATCTTTAAGAGCATATCTGAGAAAATAGACCACATACTGTCTTCACATCCCTCGGCTAACATCCACATCTGTGGTGACTTCAACGTCCATAACGTGGAATGGCTGACCCATTCAAATAAGACAGATGATGAGGGTATACCACTATCAGCCAGTCACTGAGGTGTGACCGACAGACGTGTTATAGTAAATGTCTTAAAGCGGTCTCATGAAGATATGAAGATGGGCCAGTCATTAGGGTCTGTGTAGCAAGAAGAAAATCATACCTGAGATGTTGAATCTGGGTGTGGCTCCTTTCTTTTCTCAAGATGATCTCTTCGCCCTGGTGGCATTCTGGTGGGAATCTTCATCTCTTTGTCCTCAGGGCCGCCTTTCGACTTAAAACATGTATGGAGACATTTATGGCAGACACAAGAAAGACGACACGCGACACAATTGTAATATGAGAAATCTTAACTATTTATTTTACAAAATATATATAACGAAAACTTTAACAATCAAAAAAACTGGATAATCGGCTTTTCCAAGCTAACTAACCTAACTAGTATTGAGGGAGGGGGTGCTCCCCCCATTTACGGAGGGACAGAATATTCGTCTTCACTTCATGGTGGTCGTGCAGGAAAGAGAGAGAGCTCTAGGAAAGGGAATTATTGGAAGACGTTTCTTTGTATCTCTACGCACATGGCCAAATAACCACCCGGTCATACTGCGGAGTTTGTTAGAAACAGTGGCACAAAGAAATAGTGCCACAAGGGGAGGTTTTGTCATGATTTTGCCATTGCTTATGACCTCACTCAGATTGTTCGCTAACCCACCCGTGTGCCCGATACACCCGGTCAATATGCAAGCCTCTTAGACCTTTTTCTCTCAACTTCCCCTGAGCTATGTTCATGTTCCGTTCATTCTCCTCTAGGATCCTCCGACCACTCCGTCGTATCAGTTAAGATAAAAACGAAATGTAAGGAGCCCCCAGACGTACCTCTCCACCGTACTGTATATCGATACTCTATGGCTGACTGGGATAGCTTCCGTACATTCATATCTGATTTACATCTGCACTCCATGTTTAAAAAGGAAGTGTCCTCTATAGTATCAGATCTGACCGAATGGTTAATTGTAGGCATAGACCAATTCATACCATCTAAAAAATTCCAACAAAAACCTAACAGCCAGTCATGGTTCTCCCCAGAATGTGCAGCTGCTATCGCGCACAGAAATCACTTTTTCCATAGCTACCAACGTAATAGATGCACTAAGACTAAAGCTGCTTTCAGGACTGCCAACAACCGCTGTAAAAGAGTAATAAAACATGCAAGAGAGCTATATGCCCAGTCTGTTAAATCCAAGGTAGCTGATCAGCGGCTTGGTTCCCACCAGTTTTGGCAAATAACAAATAGGATCCTGAACAGAAGTGTGCGTTCTATCCAAACCATTATCAATGGACCAGAGGTCATCTCGTCAGCGTCAGACAAGGCCAAACTATTTGCCAAGAACTTTGCAGCTAATTCTACCCTATGCGACGAAGGCCATCAATTCCCCATATTTCCTCCTATAACACAGAACAAGCTAGGTAACATACAAATATCCGTGCAGGAGGTCGCCAAGCTAATCAAGAACCTAGATTCCAGTAAAGCAACTGGCCCTGATGGCATCCCAATTATAGTGTTAAAAAGGCTTCAACCAGAACTTGCTCCCATACTTACGAAACTATTTAAGAGCTGCCTTAAGGAGAAGTGCTTTCCGACTTCCTGGAAGACCTCATCAGTTTGCCCTGTATTTAAGAATTCAGGTGATAAGTCATCTCCCTCTCAGTACAGACCAATAAGTCTCCTGTGTGTTATGAGTAAGTTGCTGGAATCCATATTAAATAGAGAAATAGTCAACCACCTCAGCAGGAATAACCTTCTTAGTGACACACAATATGGTTTCCGCTCTGCAAGATCTACCACAGATGTGCTGACGGTTATATCCCACAGGATTAGTGAATCTCTTGACAAAGGCTTCCTTTCTAGGGCAATTGCTCTTGACATATCAAAGGCCTTCGACAAGGTATAGCATAAGGGTCTACTTCACAAGATTTCCAGCTACGGTATAACTGGAAATGTTTTCTCAATCATTAAATCATTTCTCTCCGATAGGCTCATAAGAGTAGTGGTAGATGTACCAAAATCGGAGGCCTGCAATATAAATGCTGGAGTCCCTCAGGGGTCAATCCTAGGCCCAACTCTCTTCCTGATCTACATCAGTGACCTCCCTAAACACATACTTAAATCATTCGTTGACATCTATGCTGATGACACGACCATCTACGGCAACACATCAAAGGCTGTAAATGACAAAGTTCTCTCTGATTCTCTCTCCTCTGATCTCGAGCGCGTGGTTCAGTGGGGGAAGATGTGGCTGGTTACCTTTAATGCATCCAAAACCAAACTCCTATCCTTACATCATCAACACTCTGATCCCCATCTGGCATCAATTGTGATGGATGGCTCTCGTCTGGGTGAGGCCCCGTGTTTTGACAAGCTTCTGGGTTTGACCTTTACTCCTGATCTGAAATGGAACACGACATCAAGTCTGTTGCCAAGGTTGCTGGAAAGATGGTGGGATCCTTCTACCGCTCCAGAAGATATCTCACTACTGATGCAATTCTCTATCTATATAAAAGCCAAGTACGTCCAAGGATGAAATACTGTTGCACTATCTGGGCAGGAGCTGCTAAAAACAGCCTATCCTGCCTTGACAGAGTACAAAATAGACTTTGTGGCTTAGTGGGGGATGCCCTTTTCTCTACCCTGCAACCTCTCTCCCACAGAAGAGACGTTGCGAGCCTATTCTTGTTTTATCGTTATTTCCATGGCAGGTGCTCGTCTGAACTCCAATCTCTGGTCCCCCCTCGCCAATCTTTCACAAAAAACACCCGTCTAGCTGAATCCACTGTGAAAAATTTCCCCCACTCTATATCTGTGCCTAAATCAAAACGCGGATTTCATGAACAAAGCTGCTTTCTTAGAACTGCACGCCTGTGGAACTCTGTTCCGTCTGCCTGCTTCCCACCGGACTACAACTTGGATGTCTTCAAGTCCAATGTTAACAAATTCCTAATGAACCTCCACCTTAAGTAAACACTTCATCAAATCTCCACACTAACGTAATGTACTTGCAATAACCCTTATCCCTGAGTGGCTTCCGGGCCTTGATAAGTGGTGATCACTGTGTAAAAAAAAAAGATATTCTACTTGAGTTATACTTTCATATTATTTGCATAAAAAGTTTATAGTAAACACAAAATTGTTTCTAGATATATTTATGTATACGTATATGTTTTTGTTTAATCTATCTATCTATCTATCTATCTATCTATCTATAAAAGTGAACGTGTCCGTGTGTCTGTGTCTGTGTCTGTGTGTACATTTCTCTACGCAATAACTCTGTCAATTTTAAGTATACAGACTCGAAATTTGATATACAGGCTACTAAGATTTGGGAAAATCTATGTGATCGGTTTTCGGCCAGAAATTTGGCTGTAAAGGGGTCAAAGTTCAACGATTTGACATTTGATAACTCTATTAAACTCCTCCGACAATTTTGGGTCTAAACACTTGAAATTTTAGATATAGGTTCCTTGGACATGGATCTAACTTAATAACTTGATTTGAGCCCAAAACAATAAATGGTAAGGGGTCATAATAGGGGTCAAAGTTAAAAAGAAATTGACCCCTGTGGTCTCTACCAAATTACTCAGACAACTTCTGGTCTAAACATTTGAAATTTTACATATAGGGTATTCAGAGATAGGGCAATCGGTTTGTGTCTAAAATTTTTAGTTGCCAATATATAAATGTATGTATGTATGTATGTATGTATGTATGTGTTCATGTCTGCGTAAAACTTTCGACAGAGGTGACGGATATATACTCTACTTGCCACTGGTATTTAACAATGTCGACTCACGAGAGATGTTGTTTGAGATTGCGCACCTGTTGCCACAAAAAATGTCATCTGCAGGTACCCTTACAGTGAGTGTCTATAGTATTTCAAGATTGAAGGGGCCTTTACTTACTCATAGTGAATAAATAACTTCTTTTTTTTCACAATATCTGCATGGCGATAGTTAGAATTTCCTTGGAGAAAGCTTATTTGCAACACATTACTGCGGGATTACCTTCGTGTTGATGATCTTTTTCGGTTGTTCCGAAATGATTCGGTCCTGGATATGACCTTAAACTATATCCGATGGTGAGGTCCCAGCTTGCAGGCTTTAGGGAGTATGGAGCCACCCTTTAATTGCCATTGCTCCCAGGTCCACTCTGACCCGGAGTGGTAGCACCTGTTAGGGTCCCAACTATGAGTTAAATAGAATACGACTTAAAAAACAAATATACTATATTAAAAAATCGTTCTTCAAAATCACCAGATTCGGCATTAAATAACATGAAAAGGGTTGATATGCCGTAAAACAAAACAACCAACCAACCAACCAAAATGATTCGCGTTTTTGTTGTTGTTTCTTTTTGTTGTTTGTTTGTTTGTTTTTTTGGGGGGGGGTCGTTATTTATTAAATTATTGGAATTTTTTGTAGATGGGAGGCAATAATTACTGAAGATTCAGTTGAAGATTTAGCATTCATATCCCATCGCGGTTAACAACATGACGAAAGCCAGAAGAATAGTTGGCCGAAACGTGAAACAACTATAAAGATGAGGATAATAGTCCACAAATAATTATTTTTTTTAACTTGCAATATTTCAGTCCTATCCTATTGAAATAAATAAAGGATTAGACCGTATTGGAAAACAAACAGTAAGCCGGCATCTGAAATAAATTGAAAAATAAATTTTAAACTTTAAAATGTCAGGTGCTTTGTTAGGTCAGCTGAAATTATAATAACTAACGGAATCTGTGGAAATTCCACAGCGGCATCTCCTTTATGTAATATATTGTTTCTAGCATTCTGTGTGCGTTCAGCGTGGATAGAAACACCGCGATATTATTGTAGTCCTTTATCTTAGTAATCTGGTTCATGTAGTGTCATAATATATGTGGTTATTTCTGTTTATCACCAATATCGTCATATGAGTCTCTGACATATATCCATTGTATGGACGCCCGGCGCGAACGAAATCCCCACGATATAATTATACCCTCTTTAGACAGAACAGATACCATCCTTGGATCTAGCCAGAAGGTATATTTTCGTTTCACGTACGGCCTATAAACGATATCATCTTTTTTTTTTTTTTTTCATTTTTTTAATTTATTTTTGCGTCTTCGTTGATCGGCAGATCCTATTTATTAAAAAGGAGGATAGAAGGTGATAATATACTACGAACATGAAATTAGTATCTCTCTATACTAATTTAATGTTCATAGTATGTTATCACGCTCTATCCTCCTTTTTAATAAATAGAATCTCCCGATCGAATAATTTATAATATTGAAACCGTGGCACACATACGTACGTACGACGTTAAAGGTACCACGGTATTAATATATGGATTATTTTTATATGAAAAATGAAATTACTGGCGCGAGTTTATGATTTTATATAGAAGTTAGCATAAACATAGGCGAAACATAATTTTGCGTCATTTTTTTTATTTACTAAAAATGTAAAGTCAATTTTTTCGTTTCTTTTCGATGTTGCTAAGAATAAAGTTTTTTTTTTATGAATGCCACGCCCTGAAATGTGCGACTGGTCTTAACCCTTAATCTTATCAGGTACTGATTTTACGTTTGTCTAATGCACTATTTTGTAGTGACAGTTTTTGACCTCTAGGTCACATGCCACACCCATACTAGACGCAAAAACATATATAATACATACACACGCACACACATCTATAATACCACATATACACGCACACAGATCTATAATACCACATATACACGCACACACATCTATATTCACTAAAAGTTTATATTAAAAACAAACTTTAATTCCGTAAACAAAAATAAAACGAGATTTTTTAGTTGGTTAAAAACGGCAAAGAATTTTTTGATTACATGTCTGTTCATTTTTGCATTAAATACTAATCTCTATTATCTCTTATTAATCCCTAACTTGGCATCGAAAGAATTCAATAGTACTTAATTCGTTGCACCTTGCCATCACAAAGATCCATGCAAAATTTCAGCCATATCGATGCAGTAGTTTAAAAAAAAAAAAAAAAAGCGAGACTAAATGTGGTGTTGCAGTGACTAATCCATATTAATCTCTATCTGTTTATGAAACGGATATCATAATAGTTGGTTCGCTGCACCTTATCATAACAAAGATTTATACAAAATTTCAGACAGATCTCCAGTAGTTTCCAAGAAAAAGTGAAACGGACAAATAAGGAAGTTAAGAAAAATGTAATGTAAATTAGTAAAGCCGTTAAGTAAAGCTTCTAAGACTAACCTTCGCTCCTAACTGTTGCCAAGATCGCTGGAAAAATAGTTGGCTTACTCTACCGCTCAAATAGGTATCTAACTACCGATGCAATCCTCTACCTGGATAAGAGCCATGTACGCTCTAAAAAGGAGTACTTCAGCCACATCTGCACAGGAGATGCTCGGTGCGCTCTATCCAGCCTTGATAGTTTGAAATCGGCTTCGAAATCTAGTAGGTGATTTCCTTTACTCTTCCCTGAAATCTCTTTTCCATAGAAGAGATGTTGCGAGGTTATCTCTGCTCTATCGTTCTTTTCATGGCAAGTGCTCGCTTGAACTCCAATTTATGGTTCCCCTTGCAAAACTTTCAAAACACTTGACTAGCTACAACTGTTACAGGAGAAGGGGACAGACCTAAGTAATTAAATAGATAAGTTTGAAAATAATATTTGGAAAAGGATAGAATCGAATCCAGTATGCAAGAGTTTAAAAAAGATAATAAATATTCAATTTAGGAATGTAGCGATTGTTCATTGTTTTAGAAATAACTGGATATTAAATATATCAGTTAAAAGAATGGGCAATACAAGTCAGAAATAATGATGAAATAAATAGGTTATAAATGAAATAATTCATTTAGGAATTTCTTTGTTATCAAACGTGATTAGGTGCATGTGTAATTTGAACATGTGAAGGAGTCACATTGTTAGCCACGCCTCTAATAAAGAAAGGAATTCCCAATATTTTGAGATAGATTCGAGTAAGAAGAGTTAGAAGTGACTTGGAGAAAGTCGAGTCGGTCAGACTGGGAGCTGATGCCCCTTGGATGCGAGAGGAGGGAGATGAGATCATATAATCGTAAGAGCTTGAATTCCTGATTAATCAATCAACCAGCTGGTAGAATAAAAGAATCGTCATATATTTGTAAACTTGTCTTCGTCGTCGTCGTCATTACAACTAAAGGGTAAATGTGTTTTTGCCTATCATCTCTAAATGAACCTTGTGCAACACCCCTTCACAGTATTATGTGTCACCACCATCATACGTAATGTATCGCCCCTCTAATGTAAAAAAAAAAGAACTGTATAAATGTTTCTCCCAGTTCCGTATTAATAATATGCACAAATAGAATTATCGCCACCGTCGGCGGCGTTTACGCCGTTATACAAACAACGTCGTCGTCGCTGTGTAACAGTGGCACATAAATGTCTCGTCCTCCGATATGAACCCCTGATTGTACAACATAACTACTATATAAGATTCCTCCCACTCTCTAACTGTGCCTAAATGTAAACGCAGATTCTATGAACAACGCTTCTTTCTCAGAACTGCCCGCTTGTGGAACACTGTTGTTATGAAGGGACAGACCCCAGTAAGTAAAAAGGTAAACTAGATAAGTTTCAAAATGAGATTTGGAAAAGGTTAGAAGCGAACCTAGTAAGAAAAGTAGAATGCAGAACGATTGCCATTGTTCGTGCAAATAGCTAAATATTATTTATGTCGTAGATAGATATTTAATTTATTAATTCAGTCGATTTTTCATTCTTTTAGAAATAACTGGATATTAAATATGTCAGTTAAAATAATGGACAATACGAGTTTAGAAATAATGATTAAAAATAGGTTAGATATTGTACAATTAAAATTGGAAATTCTTTGTTAGCCAAAAGTGTGCTTGGACATACATAGGTAAAATCCACGTGAACTGTATTCACGTGGAACAGCAAGCCTCTGACGTCATAAAAAGGAGATTCTCAATATATTGAGATAGGGTTCGAAGTTAGAGTCAATCAGAATCACAATCACAGTAACAGACGGTCAGTTAGCAGACGAGAGTCGGACAGCGACAGTGAAAGCTGGTGCCCTCTTGGAGGCGAGAGGAGAGGAAGAGGAAACTATGCAGTCGTAAAGGCTTGAATCCCTGACCATCATCAATCATCCAGCTGGTAGGAATAAAGAATCATCTAATATTTGCAAACTGTTGTATTCGTCATTCCATCCAAAAAGGAAAAGGTAAATGTGTTTTGTCTATCATCTGTAAACGAACATTTGTATAACTCCCTTCAAGTATTGTCTGCCCCCTCCTCCATCATCAGTAATGATTCGCCTCCTCTTATGTGAAAAACCCCTCTATTACACAAAGCAAGAACTGTTGCATAAATGTCTCAGCTCCGTATTAATAATATGAAGTCCCCAAGAATTATCATCACGGTCGCCGTAATGTCATTATCATCCTCTGTTCAAAATCCTCGTCATCCTTCCAACATGTCCCCGCAATGTAACACTGTTCTGTTGGATTGCTTCCCGGCTGAATACAACATGGTAGCCTTCAAATCCAATGTAAACAATGTAAACTTTGTTGAGTCGTCCTCATAAATAATCAAATTCTACCCAATTTACACCATTAACGATTACCACATTACCCCCTTACATACATTAACTCTTATCATCGAGTGGCCTTCGAACCTTGACAATTGGTGACTCCCATGTAAACAAAGTAAATTACTGGTGACGTATATTATGAACAAAATGTATACTCGCATCCGGGTTCTGACAACGACGATATATGTGTGTGTTTATATATATATATATATATATATATATATATATATATATGTATATATATATATGTATATATATAGAGTGACCCCCCCCCCCAAAAAAAAACGGGCCACAAATCTAATTAGGCCCGGTTTCAGTGTTTTGTCCAAATGAAATGAAACTTTGGTCATAACTAGTTTGTTATATTCAAAACATCACATCAAAACACTAGGGTCTTTGGCCTTTTTTTCTCCGTTGACTGTAAAATGCTCAGAAAAACAATTGAATGTCCTCTGATTTTTGGGGGGTCACCCTGTACATATATGAATGAATGGCAAAAGTCTATATTCCAAATTTGATGTTGACCATCATACAATTTATTCCTTTAATTTAGTTGACATTTACAATTCTTGACAGATACTGTCAAGAATTGTAAATGTCAACTTAATTAAAGGAATAAATTGTTAGATCATCAAGTTTGGAATATAGACTTTTGTCATTCATTCATTATATATATATATATATATATATATATATATATATATATATATATATATATATATGTCGTTGGCGGAACTCAGATACAAGTATATATTTTGCTCATTAGGATTGAGCCAGCCCCAACTACAAAGTGTTTTGGGTGATCCATCTCGCATCCACTTCAGATGTCACCAATCGCTGTGGTAAACATGTGCTTGACATGCATGTTCAGGAAGGCATCTTGCAGCCGGTTGCCGTTTCACCATTACTTGAAGTACCACCTTGTCGCCTACCAGAGCAAATGCATATATATTTTTTATTACCGTTGTATCTGATTAGTTACACATGTTTCGATTACCGAATCTTATCAATGATCCGATAATTTCATCAGATTGTAAAGTTTTATGAAATTATTGGATCGTTGGTACGAGTCGGTAACCGAAACACGTGTAACTAAGCAGATAAAACGGTAATAAAAAAATAATAATGATAATGATAATAATAATAATAATAATAATAATAATAATAATAATATATGCGTGTATGTGTGTGTGTATTGTTTAAATTCACTCTTATTTTTTGCTCCCATGTATAATAATCATGTACGGCACTCGTCTGCTTTCAATAAAATCCCCCAATTATCTCCCTTTCATGCTTTTATTCTCTCTGTTTAACATGGTACTTCTCTTTTCGAATAAATGGCAACAGTAGTCACTGAAGCGACGTGGTTACTATAGAAACCAGTCATAAAAGGCGTCGCTTACCTCCTTACATATTTTTACGATTTTAAACACCAGAAATTCATCATATCTTTTGTTTTACTGAACGAAAATTAAACTTTTTTTTTCTCACAATATAGCTGAGAAGGTGATTTATAAACTGTAATAATTGTTTGAAATTTGGTCGAAAAATGAGTAAGCAGTGAAGCTTTAGATCAGATTTAATTGACTAAAACTGCTACTTAACAATATATTAAAATACTGCCGTGTTTGGATTATATATATATATATATATATATATATATATATATATATATATATATATATATGTGTGTGTGTGTGTGTGTGTGTGTGTGTGTGTGTGTGTGTGTGTGTGTGTGTGTGTGTGTGTGTGTGTGTATCTTTGTATATATATCCCCGAAACAGTGTTTTATGGTAAACAAATGATTATCCCTTAAAAAATAAATTATTACTGTTATTATAGTGAATTGGAAAGAGCAAGTTGATGTAGTGATTGCAGGTGAGTGAATGACTTACTGACTAAATAGTTTTCTAACGAATGATAAAACATATTTTTTTGTATAGTTTTAAAGGTTAAAAACTTCCAAGACTATATATATATATATATATATATATATATATATATATATATATATATGAGAACAAGTAGTTAATAAAACATGTTATATATATACATATATATAATATTATCGTCTCACCTGCTGACAAAGGTGGGGGGATTGTAATAATGGAAACAACTGGAATACAAAAATAAAATACTTCAACTATTACAAGATAAACACACATATGAAAAAACTACCTCCGAAATAATACATAAAGAAATTGACAAATTTAACAAATCTTACAAGAAATTAATACATAATGATAAAATATGGACTACCTATATAGAATACCATCCTAAAATCCCGACCTTATATGGTTTACCCAAAACACATAAAAATAATAATCCAATACGCCCAATCATCTCTGGCATTGGCAGTGCCACCCATAAGATAGCAAGAGCGATCACAAAACTCCTAACGCCATTATTGGGCACAATTAGCAATTCCCATATAAGAAACTCTGGCGACCTTCTTAATAAGATAAAAAACATAGATATGAAAAATAAAACCATGAATAGTCTCGATATAGAATCTTTATACACCAATATCCCTACCAAGAAATGTCTCAACCTTCTTTCAAAACACTTAAATAAAATAAAAAATTAAATTACCTTTGCCGATAGATAATATAATTAAAATTATAAGTATATGCATTGACATGACATATTTCACATTCGATGGACTCTGCTACAAACAAAAATTTGGACTGCCCATGGGTAACCCTCTAAGTGGGGTTTTGGCATGTCTATTTTTAGAATTCATCGAAACCGGACCCATGAAATATAAATTGCCCAAGGGTACCTCCTACTATAGATATATTGATGATATTTTAATTTTTCTCCCTATATCTTCCAAAATAGAGAATATCACTGATAAATTAAACAAGATTGAACCCACTATTAACTATACGTATGAAAGAGAAAATAACAACTCCATACCTTTTCTGGACATCAACATCATAAATAACAATGATCATCTAAGTTTTAAAGTCCATCGGAAAGTCACGAATAAAAATGATTGCATACACTTTTACTCTCATCACGATGATAAAGTAAAAAGAGGTATTCTAATAGGATTTTTTCTTAGGGGCCTGAGAATATGTAGTGAAGAATACATCGTGGAAGAATTTGAGTATATCGAACGTACATTCATGAACTTGCAATACCCTCAACATTTTTTGGCAAATACAAAAAGAAAAGCACTAAAAATTTACCATAACCGAAACCGAGACCATTCCTTAAATAGCCAGATACACAACAGACAATTAACATTACCAACTAATAAAAACAACGACACAATATATAAGAACCTAAATAAGACAGGCATTCAAATAACAAAACTAAACTCTTTAACAATTAGGGATCTAACACGTAAAATTATAACTAACACCAACATTAACACCAAAGCCGGAATATATTCCATACCCTGCCTTGATTGTGGAAAAATATACGTTGGGAGAAACTCAACGTAATTTAAATAAAAGAATATATGAACACAAAAGAGATGTAAAAAACAACAATACACTCAACGCCATATTTTGTCACATCATGGAAAACGACCACCATTTTGATTTTAACAAAGCAACTTTCCTTAAACACATACATAACAGATCCAAACGACGTTTAATTGAGTCAGCTATAATCTCCCATTCCAGCAATATAATTAAGCAAAGAAAAGGTTTTTTCCACGTTGCTCCCTTTCTGTCGAAAATAATTATCAAAGAAAACAACTTAGACACCGGTTAAACGCGAAAAAAAAAAAAAAATCGTAATTTCACTTAATTTTATTTTTATTTTACTTATTTACTGTATTTTATCATTATCTATTTTTAGACTCCATTTTATCACCTCCTATTCTTATTTTTAGATACCATCTTTTAAGTTACTGCGCTATTTTATCCCAATTCAATTATCTCTAATTAAAAAAAAAAAAAAAAAAATTCTTTCGTAATCTCGTGTCATTTTATTTATTTACACCGCTATATTTCCAAACACAATTTTTAATCTCTACGATATTTTATCTTTTAGACGTAATCCAATACACTAGTTTACTCTAATTAGTTCTTCTCTCAAAAAAAACAAAATGTATATACATGTATATATGACATCTAATTTACATAAGGAAAACACGCTGCTCTCCCCAATCATTATATATAGCCCCAATCCTCCGACTCTCTCGTCAATGACCATCCCTCTTGAAGAAGCCCGCATAAATCGGGCGAAACGTTGAGTATCCAGGTCCTTCCACCTCCATTTTATTTCATACATATATATACATACTAGCAAAGATACCCGTGCTTCGCACGGAGCTTTGTTGCGCACTCGGGTACCAAAATCTGTGGGCACCTTTCCAGTAAGTTGATGTTGTAAGAGCAACGATTGCATAAGGTGATTAACATTTTAACTACCTCTTGTAGTGACTGAAATTCAATCAGGAACTTCACAAAACATTTTCATCAAAAAGGAAGGTTACTTGATGTTACATAGTAAATTTTTCATTGAAGTAATTTTCAACTCTTGCTTAAATTTTATCTTGCACATTCAATACTAAAAACTTACCACAATCAGATCATGTCAGTTTTTCCTCATATCCATTTCTCGAACTTTTCACTGAAGAGCCTCAGGGTAAACTACATTTCTGCTGCTTTGATTTGGAGCCAGAATGTAGAGTTTTTCTGAACTTCCTGTCCGGCTGATGGAGACGTAGAACATACCGTGACTGAAGCAGTCTGATGTCAAGTCTACGCCAATGGTGTTAAATGTCTGACCTTGACTTTTGTTTATGCTCATTGCAAAACACACCTTCACAGGAAATTGGAGTCTCCGGAATTTAAATGGAAGTTCTGAGTCCGATGGAACTAAGGGGATCCTTGGCAGTAGAACGGTTTCGCCTTTGTAGGGACCACAGGAAATGGTGGCCTCAAGTACATTGGTGTGCAATCTGGTGATAACACATCTGGTTCCGTTTGTTGTTTTTGGCGGTTCCAAGGATCGAAGAATCATGATTGGCGATCCAATTTTGAGATTTAAAATGTGTGGAGGCATTCCAGATATCTCCAAAGAGTTTAAAAACTCCACAGGGTAGTGAACAGCTTCATATTCATTAGTAGCCGAATCAACTGACTTGTATTGCTTTGTGTCTCCTGGAAATTCGTCCATTATTGAATTGTTCAAATGATTCACATTGCTGTTTAATGGCGAAATAATAGCCCTCTCAGCAAGCCAATCCGGTGATTTTCCATTGTTTTGCAGGTCTGGGTACACTTTGTCTTTCAGTTGCTTCTGATTACCGACACATTTACCAAGCGCAGTTGGAATCTTAATTGTGTCAGGTGAAGAAGTGATAGGAAACTGACCATTACCGATTTGGAGAAGCAATTTTGAGAAGTCTGCTGCAGCTGTGTTATCAGAGATATAGGCTCTCATATTAGTAGTCAGTCTCTTCACTATAACGTGCCTCCAGAGATAGGATTGTTTCAAACTTGCATTGACAATGTTAGCCCTTGTGCCATTTTTAACCACTGGGAGGATTTGACGGAAATCACCGCAAAATAAGGTTGGAATGCCACCCATGGGATTCTTGTTTCCTGTGATGTCTTGCAGTGTTCGGTCAATTGCTTCATAAGCACTCTTGTGCGTCATTGGGGCTTCGTCTACAATGATTGCAGAGGTGTCTCTAATTACATTTGCCAAGGCTGAGTTACCAGTAATTTTGCAAACTGGCTGATCCATTCGATGAGTATCCAAGGGTACTTTAAAAGTGCTGTGAAGAGTGCGGCCACCTTGTAGTAGAGTAGCAGCAATGCCACTGAATGCTGTTGCAAGCACAATCTTTCTCATGGATCTAATCTTTGCAAGGATCAAATTGATTACAAAAGTCTTGCCCGTACCACCTGGAGCATCAAGAAACATCATGTTTTTGTTCATTTCACCTTGTGCTTCCAACATTGCCATGAATGAATTGTAAACTTCTCTTTGAGAATCGGTCAGTTTTTCTTGCATATTTTCTGCTTGTAGGGAAAGTTCTTCAAGATTATAAGTAACTTCACGTTGATACTCTCTCGCGAGTCTTTCATCTCTCCCTTGCGTTGGTGCAGGTAATCCATAGCTTGCCAATGGTTGACCGCACATAAGGAGAACTTTTTCTTCAATTAGACAAAGAGTTTTATTGTAGATGTCCTCATTAAAATCTGCTTCTGGATTGTTAACTTCTTGCCTGTATCTGTGAAGAATGTCTTCAGATATTACATCACGAAAAGCCATCCAGATCTCAAGAGGATTTCTTGGCTCACAGGCTGTTAAAATTATCACAAATAGGCTTCGCAAATTTGAAGGTGATTGAGTGGCACTTGCCTCTCCTACTGCTTGATGCAAGTGATGGTCATTTTCTAGAAGGCCTCGAGCAAGGCACGCTGCTCTGTATGTTTCAAACACCTGACCATTGTATGCTCGCAAATCTTGAAATGAAGTTGGACCAGCAACCTCATTGAGCAACAGGCGTAAGAAATAACACTCCCCTGCTTTTGGACTAATCGTGTAGTTTCTCCCAATGCATGGTGCCTTCCATACATCATCATTTTCAGTACCTTCAACTTGTACCCCACGCATTCTTCTCATCCATTTCTTTGTCGATTTGTTCCAAGTGTAAAACTCAGGGACTTCTACGTATTTGAGACCCCTTGCAAAGTCATCCTCATGGCAGAGTTGAAAAAATGCTGTCAAAGTTGTGGCAGGCGGTGGACCTTGGGCTCGTTCCAGAGCAGTATCAGCTGAGAACATGACACGCTGCCCATTTTCAAGATGAACAGAAAGTTGTACAATTGGGGGGAAATGTTCATGGATGGGATGTTCCAATATCCTCCAGGCCGCCTCTGAACTGCCGACATACCTTGCATTCTGGAACTGCTGGATCTCATCCACAATGTGACTTTGTACTTGGCCTTGTTGGTTAGCTGCTCCATCAGTTCTTTGTAGTTCAAACACTGCTTGATCACATCCTTTATTCACGTATTTGAGGACATATTTGATGCTTTGGATCGAGCTGCAAATTTCTACGTTAATGTGAGCGTTGAACTGCTGAAGGAGGACCTTGTTGTACGGAACAATCCACTGGTTTGTTATTTCTTGATTAACATACCGACCATTTCTCTTCATCCTT
This sequence comes from Euprymna scolopes, assembly GCF_053919585.1. NCBI lineage: Eukaryota > Metazoa > Mollusca > Cephalopoda > Sepiida > Sepiolidae > Euprymna > Euprymna scolopes. Next base: position 21,872,140 of record NC_136501.1, read on the forward strand.
ATTGTACCAGTCTGGCGTCCATCTTCTGGTTTTCTTCGCCTGTACTTGGGGTAAGAGTCTTGGCCTTGCTCGGTACACTGAAGAAATTCTTTTGGGTATTTTTTGGAACATTTGTTGTCAATCATACATGGACAATTTGGATTAAATGGTCCACAAGGTCCATGCACCATATGTGCCATCACTTTAGCATGAAGATCAGGATCTTCCTCTTTGTCAGGGATCTCTGCAGATATGCAGAGATCCATTTTTCTGGTAGAAGTTTGTCCTCTGGGGACTGCCAGGTGAGGATGTGTGCATGCGGCAGTCCTCTTTTTTGATATTCAATACTGTACAGGAAAGCCCTCAGCCTGCCAAATCCTCCCTTTTTAATAAATTCAAGTAACTTTTTTAGCTTCTGCCTGAAAACCCTGGCAACAATATCTGGACGATCCTGAGGGTCTTGCCCTTGAAGACAATTTTCTGTAATTTCTGTCCACTTTGGATTTGTTGTGAACGTGATGAAGAGGTCGGCTCGGCCCATTCGCCGAACATATGCCATGGCATCACTTTGACGCTCAAACATGTATCGAGGGCCTCCTGTATAAGTTGCCGGAAGTACAACTCGTTGACCAAACTGTTCTGGATTCCCATCCTCCCTAAGAATTGAATCTCTCAAGTTGTTATAATTGTCAGCTCTCAGGGTCTGTTGCTCACGCCTCAGGAACTGTAAACGTTCTGTTTCAATCTTGCAGTACACATCCACCAGCCATTGTTGAAATAGCCTTCGGTACCAGAGAAAATAGTTTCCAGGCAGAGTCATTAAATGGTACGAATAAAATTGCTGTTGGGTAACTTTTCGCCCATTGGATGCCTTCATGTAGATGTTGTAAGATGGAGAACCATAGGGGTACATTAACGGGTACATTAAAGTATCGTAGAGGGGATGTAGTTCGGAGATCCATTTTAATGTATCATTTCTAAAACGCAAGACAATATCCCGGTTAGCTGTTGGTTCATTCTCCATTAATATTCCAATCTCATATGTTGTTGTTGGAGCATTGAATCGCCGTGGATGCTCTTCTTGCGGCCTTCAGTCTTCCCTTATGACAACTTTATGTTCTACCAAGTGTTCTTCTTCAATCCTCTCCTTTGTTGTTTTCAGCTGACAAATAAAGCTGTTGTTCTCATGTAAAAATTCAGTCAGACTTTCGAGAATGTCTCTATTGAGTCTACTGTCACGTCCCCGATTATGTAGTTCCTCTTCCAGACTATCCAAGAAATAGACTTGAATAAACTTTGCTGTTTCATCTTCAGGTGGTAAAAGACTCCCAATCTGGTGGCAAACCTGGCCTCGAATTCTAAAAGAAGGATTCCACCCATGTACTGCCGCAATTTTGTGACCAAATGATGTCATTGCAAAACAATTGTTATAACAGCGTAGATTTTGCAGAAAATCTTTAGAGATGGGACCATTGCCGGGGAGCAAATCTTGAAGCAACTGAGGCAGTGGTGGAAAGCTATCAAGCACAACTTTGCCAGAAGAACAACAACAACCAGGGGTTTCTCCTTTAAATTTTACAGCTGAGCAATGTTGACATACTTTGTCCATTTTTCCTATATCAGCTGTAGTGAGAGAGTCATTTTTGTTGTAGAGCAATCCTTTTCTATTGCAGTGTTCTATTTCATGGTGTCTCAAAGCAGTCATTCGTTGTCTAGCTGCCTCGTTTTCTGTCAATTGCTGGGGCAAAGTCATACTCTCTCTCCATGCAGCCTCTCGTTGTTGCCCTTGGTATAGGCGAAAGCTTCGTTGGGTTTCCGATTCATTCTGATGTCGTTGAGCCACTCTCAACTGACCTTGTGTACGTCTACTTACCTCATATAATTCATTCGATCGTAATATTGCTTCTCTTTCCAGTGCATATCTTTGCCTTTCTTGAATTTCATCTTGTGATGAATTTAACCGCCTTAAAGCATGTCTAGTTCTGTCAGCTTCACGTTGGGTTTCTCTTTCCAAATCTGACAGTCTTGCTCTCCTTTCTCTTTGACGTATCCTGTTAAGTTCTAGACGTCTTTCTCTATCTGAATTGTTTTCATTAGAGCGAATTGCAGCAACTCTTAGTCTATTAGCTTCCAATCTTTCCATTCTTTCTTCCTCACTTTCGTTTCTACTTCGTTTGGGTGGCATAATTTCGGTTTTAAACGGAATTGTTTAACGATATTAATGATTGTAAATTAATTAAGCGTAAAGGAAATGTATACTAACTGAAATGGACGAACTATAAATAATATTTCTGAATAGTACAATTATAAACAATTATATTGTACCTATTTACTATGCCTCCCCACGGGACAGAGTTAGACACCAGGGTCGTTTTTTAACGTGGAGAAAATGTACAAAAATAAAAATTGTCTCAGTCGTGAAGGATTTCTCCTCCACCGAAAGAGAACAAGAAAATGAAGTGCAGCATCTGAAGAACAGATACTACACTTTGATCTTGACCAAAAGGAATGAATAAAAGCGACCTACGTGTGACTCATTACTTCCGGGTGTAAACGTCACAGTCTAAAAGTAATAATTAAAAAAAAAAAGTAAATGTAAAATAAATGTAATACCAACTTAGGTTAACTAAGTAAACAGTACAATTAAAACAGTTCTATTAAAACAAATAATTACTACGATCTAGGTAATTGTTAGTCTCATTGTTATGGTTTTAAAGAAAAAAATGTGTAAAAAAAGTTCTGCTTTTGTGAGTACGTGTATTTCTTTTAAATTACATAACCTTTTTATTTTATTAATTATATCTCTTTTAAATTTATATATTTTGTTAGTAAACTGGAAGAAATTCAGTTGAATAAAACCTTGTTCGTGTTCTTTACGTTAAACTCATATTTTTATAAAAGGTTCATCCGGTTTAAAGAAAGCGCTAAGTTTAAATAAGACTGGAAATAACTAATTCAATGTATAAATAGAAAAATGAAATAAATATAAGCTTTAAGTCTTAAGATAGTAATAATCAAAATGTAATAAATTATTTGTAGTTCAAATCTATGATAAGACAGGCTTTTGAAATAGGCTCGACCAGAAAGATTAAATTGGAACGAAATTATAATCTCCGTGCCATTTTCAAAACAACCCCACAAAAGTAACGATATCCTGCAGTTGGTTAAATGGCAATGGTTGTAAGAAAAATGTAAAAGAAAATGCGCTTATCTGTTTATTTTGACCTGTTTTATTTAATTAAAAAAAACATTGGCTATAACTGGAAGAGAGCGTTATGTTTTGGGGGTTGTTTAAAAAATAGAATGGAAATAAAGTTAGTTCCGTTTTAATTGTCTTTAATTGCGGCAAGCGCTAACAAAATCGAAAAATCACTGTTTACATTCGAAATGTTAACTTTTATAGGTTTACAGGTTTGCTGACAAGGCTGGGGGTGTTTAATACAATTATTTTACTAAATTGATTTTTTTCATTTAAAAATAAAATTATTTCTTTTTTAATAAAGTTTTATTTTAAAATATTTGTTTTTGTTTATTTATATAAAATTACGATAGTTGAATTGTATTCTTTCAATTATATTGGCAAGTAAAATATAAAAGATTAAAACGGAACGAAATTGAAATTTCCATTACATTTTCAATACAATCCCAAAACATAAAGCTTTCCTCGCCAATGAATTGTTTTGATAATATACGTAAAGTGAAATAAATCGAATATAAAATTAAATGAAAATATATTAAATAATTAAATGTTAAATAGATTTTGTAAATAGTACAGTTGAAATGATTAGAATATTTCCAATATGTAATAAGGTCGAGGTAATTAGTTAAAGAGATTTAATATAATGTGATATGCAAATGAGCATAAGTCATTCGATATGGGGGTGGTTTGTAGACTAGTATATAAAGAAATTAGGTATTGATTCTTATGTCTCCTATAACAGAAACATCCTAAAATGGGTTCTAATGTTTCTCTACCAGGAGAGATCTACCCTCTTACCTCCTTTATATTTCATTGATGATGGAGAGCTGTACACACAGACAGAAACACACGAACCCTATTACTTTATAAAAATATAGATATATATATGAGAACAAGTAGTTAATAAAACATGTTATATATATATATATATATGTGAAGTCGATTAATAAGTTGTAATAAATCGTTCAGAATTCAGGTTCATGAACGTGGTAAGGGAGTGGTACACGTGTATTGTGTGCCTTTTTTCCTCATACCAGAAAAGGCGATGACGGTGTTTGCAAAGGACATTAGCAGGTTTTACATTCTGATTGATGAGTACATTATGAAGGGAGGTAATTGCGTTGACCTTATTCTTTGGGTATTTCAACGATTCGACATACTTCGAGCTTTTTGCTTTTTGCTTTTTGTTTTCTTCTTCTTTTTTTCGTATCGTTTTTACCTTTCTTTCTTTTTTTCTTTTTTTTTTTTTCTTTTGTCAATCCACCCTGAAAATAAATGAGTTAGTGGGCGCCGTTTGACACCTTTAATTTTTTTTTTTTTACTCCTTTGTGTGTGGGGGGGTTGGGGGTAGTTGTTGTGGGAGATACGAAAATAATAAAATGGTGGTTGTAATGAATAGGCTACAACCTCATACATCCACAGCTACACATAGACACAGACGCACACTGTTGAATTGTTTATATTGGTGACAGCTTGTGTAGAACCGATCAGGTCAGCAGCAAGTTGGTACATAACATGTCACTTACCTACTGTTACGTCTCATCCAGGTGTACATACATTATGTATTATGTATATTTGTATTTTTATGTATATATATATATATATATATATATATATATATATATATATATATATATAGTAAGTTATAAAAAATATATATGGCTATTAAGCTACACAGAATATTCCGCGTTTCATACACGCTAATATTCCTCAGGCTTATGCTGCCTAAATACACAGTATATATATATCTATATATATATATATATATATATATATATATATATATATATATAGTAATTTATAAATATATATGGCGATTAAGCTACACTGAATATTCTGCGTTTCATCCAACTATAGGATTCGTAAGGTTTATGCGCATAAGCCTGACGAATCCTATAGTTGGATGAAACGCAGAATATTCAGTGTAGCTTAATCGCCATATATATTTTATAAATTACTAAGTAGCTCTACCTACGCATTGAGCACTTTTGAAGTAAATACATTAAGTTTACGCATAAATCTATACTTTCGTACATTAAATTTATGTGAATAAATAAAGTAGTTATATATATATATATATATATATATACATATATATATATATATGTAGTTAAATAGAATTGTAGAAGGCGGTACAATGCAAAAGTAACGGTGTTATGGCAAACTCTGTCTGGCTCAGACTACACCCACCTCTTATCCCTTAGTCTGAGCCAGACAGAGTTTGACATAACATCGTTACTTCTGCATTTACCGCCTTCTACAATTCTATTTAACTACATACTATACAATGCTTCAAGCAAACTACACCCTCCTCTTATATACATATATATATATATATATATATATATATATATATATATATGTATATATATATATATATATTAGTTTTAGTCATTCAATGAATTTTAAACTTTTATGTCGTGACATGTTTGAGTTTCAGATCAAAAGATTTTTATTATTCTATGTAAGACAAAGAATACATTAGAAATGTTTTAACTTCTTATCCTATACGATTTCGACGTCTACCATCTCTTCAGAGGAGAGAATATTAGAAAATAGTTATGATGGTTTACACATATTTGCTAAAGTCAGTAAGACATGGAAAATCACAATTAAAAATTGATTGAGTAATTAAAAGTTATAGAGTGATGGAAGTTAAAGAAAAGAAACTTTAGTGAAACAATACTTATAGAATATTATTGCCAGTAATATCTTGTAAATCTTATAATCACAGGTTTCCATACCAGCTGATTATTAGATAATTTTATTCTGAAGAATATATATATATATATATATATATATATATATATATATATATATAATAAAATATATATATTGCGTATTTATGCAACATGTTTTCATTCAGACATATTGTTAAATAGCATGGAGTGTTTTTGTTTAATAATCTGTTGTGTCATTTTCCATATTTCGAATGATCATTTTTATTTCTCGATCGAATTTGTGTAGAAAAGTCCCGTAATCGTTGTCTATTCTTTTGTTTGTTTTTTGTTTGTTTGTTTGTTTGTTTGTTTGTTTTTTTTTTGGTTGGTTGGTTGGTTTTCTTTTTTGTTTTGTTTTTATTTATTTATTTTGCACTTGATTTTCTTCAGTGACCTTTTGACAGTTTTTATCTCGTTTTGGCTGCTTTTATATGCTTCATTTCAAATTACATTTAAATTACTTGAAGTAGTGAAGAGCCACGTATGTAAACAAAAACGAAATAGTTTTTAACGAGTTGAGAACTAAAATAAATGTACAATGATTTAAAAGTGTGATTAACAAAATGGTAGGAAATTTACAATTTTTTTTTATAATTTTTTAATTTACATATATATATATTGTTTTTTATAATTTTTAAATTTATAGATATATATTTATCGTTTTTTTATAATTTTTTAATTTATATATATATAATTTTTTTAATTTATATATATTTATATATATATTTATATATATATATATTGTTTTTTTATAATTTTTTAACGAGTTGAGAACTAACATAAATGTACAATGATTTAAAAGTGTGATTAACAAAATGGTAGGAAATTTACAATTTTTTTTATAATTTTTTAATTTACATATATATATATTGTTTTTTATAATTTTTAAATTTATAGATATATATTTATCGTTTTTTTATAATTTTTTAATTTATATATATATAATTTTTTTAATTTATATATATTTATATATATATTTATATATATATATATTGTTTTTTTATAATTTTTTAACGAGTTGAGAACTAAAATAAATGTACAATGATTTAAAAGTGTGATTAACAAAATGGTAGGAAATTTACAATTTTTTTTTATAATTTTTTAATTTACACATATATATATTGTTTTTTATAATTTTTAAATTTATAGATATATATTTATCGTTTTTTTATAATTTTTTAATTTATATATATATAATTTTTTTAATTTATATATATTTATAAATATATTTATATATATATATATATATTGTTTTTTTATAATTTTTTAATTCATATATATATATATAATTTTTTAATTTATATATATATTGTTTTTTATGATTTTTTAATTTAAATATATATATATATAATTTTTTAATTTATATATATATATATATATATATATCATTTACTTTTAATGTTTGTACATGCCAATCGTAATAGATAAAAAAAAATTATACATAAAAAGTTTTCCAATTTTTACAACTAGAAAACTTTCCACTATATATGTATATATATATTTTTATTATTACATTTTCACCCCAAACAAGGCACCTTGCCACTTTGGTGTAGGGGGATACTATCAGGGACAAAAACTACTTGGGTAATATGTAGGGATTTGGGCAGCAAGATGTCGGTTCACGTTACACTTGAACTTCTGCACGTCAGTACTGTTGGGGAAGCAGGGACCTGGAATGGAATTCCAGAGACTAGCGGTTCTGGGGAAGAAACTACTGGAGTAAAAAGATCTTTTACATCTAGGGATCTCTACATTTTGGGGGTGGGATTTAGCAGCCTGTCGGGTTTGTCAAGGGTGCTCACGTCGTAGGGGCACAAGTGATTGCAGTTCGGCAGAGCATTCACCACTAAAATACTTGTAGAACAGGCAGAGGGATGCAACATTTCGTCGATGGGACAGAGGCTGAAGCTTAGATGCCAGTTCAGGGCCTATCAGGTTTGCGACTCTCTTTTGAACGTTGTCAAGGAGCGAGAGACTAGTAGCAGATGCACCAGCCCAGATGTGACAGCAATATTCCATACATGGACGAATGGTGGCCTTATAGAGGTACAGGATACTTTCGGGTGTTAGTAGTTGTCTAGCACGGTAGAGAGAGCCCACTTTTCTTGCAGCGTCCCTGGCAATGCCTTCAATGTAATTGTTCCAACTCATGTTTCCTGTGAACGTTAGGCCAAGGAGTTTGAAAGATGTACTCTCAGATAAAGAGTCGTTGGTCATTGCTATAGGTGGTAGAGAGTGTTTCTTGTAGTTATTGAATGAAACTAGTTTAGTCCTGGCGGCATTGAATGTGACCAACCATTTTTGTCCCCATTCCACTACAGATTGGAGGTCTTCCACTAGTGTTTCTGCCATTTCTTTAGAAATGTGTTCATTCGTCTTCCTGTCGTGCCTGTTATAGAGTCTAGTGTCATCAGCATATATACCTATCTCAGAGGCAATTTTGTCGGGGAGGTCAGTTATGAATATCAGGAATAATAGAGGTCTAAGGATAGACCTCTGGGGCACCCCCGCATTTATATCATATTGTTTAGATGTACGACCGTCGAGGACAACCTGGATTTTTCTCTTATCTAAGAAGGATTTAATTATGTTAAGTATTCTACCAGTAATAGCGTATGATCTAATTTTCCTGAGGAGACCTTCATGCCATACCCTGTCAAAAGCCTTAGATATATCTAGAGCTACCGTTCTGCCCTCCCCCCACTTTGTCCAGTGAATGGTATATACGTTCAGAGATTACAGTGAGGATGTCTGCTGTGGAACGGGCTTGTCTAAATCCATATTGTTGGTCAGTCAGAAGTTTAGCATCTGTAAGGTGATGGACTAGAGCATGGTTGATTAAGGTCTCAAATATTTTGGCAAAAAGTGGGAGGAGGATAATGGGGCGATAATTTGATGGGTCAGTCCTTTCGCCAGAATTCTTGAATACTGGTACAGCAGAAGCAGTTTTCCAACAGCCCGGAAAGCAAGCTTCATTAAGGCATTTGTTGTAGAGTTTGGAGAGAACTGGAGCTACTTCGGCTGAGCACTTTTTTAATAGCACAGCTTGGATAAGATCGGGTCCACATGCTTTTGAAGTGTCAAGGTTTTTTATGATAGCATGCACCTGAGCAGGGGTGGTTTTCAGATCGTCTAGCGTGGCGTCTGTCCGCATAGGAAAGTCAGGTAGGGGGTGGTTGGAAGGGTCCAGTGTGGAGTTTGAGGCAAACCGACTGGCAAGCATGTTAGCCTTGTCGGTTGCTGAGGATACAACATCGTGATTGTTGGTTAGTGGTGGAATTGTTGATTGCCCATTATTTACTACACTGTTGTAGATTTTCCAGAAGTCTCGAGTTCCTAGTTTTTGTGCTTCGATGCGCTTTTCGTGGTTTCCGTAAATTCTCTCTTAGCTGTCGTTATTTCTTTCTTAACATTATATCTAGCTTCTATATACTTCAGTCTGTTTGAACTGGACTTATGTCGGTTAAACCTACGGTATGCATGCTGCTTTTGAGCAATGGCAGTTGCGCAAGTCGACGTAAGCCATTGGGGAGAATGGGGCTTACTATAAAATTTCCGCATGGGAACATGCGCTTCGATTGCACTTTTGAACCAGTCAGTGGTCTCGTTTGCACACTGTTCAGCAGGGAGAGAAAAAATATTTCTCCACGGGGCATCTCTGATTAGTTCCCTTATGGCTTCCCAGTCAGCCTTTTTATAATATCTCGAAATGAATTAAGTTCAAACTCAATAAATGTCTTGTCAGAGCATATATAGTGTAATATAATAGCTTTATAAGTTCCAAAATCAAGTCTTCTCAGTTGATAGTTTATTACATTTAACAGGGAAAATCATTATAATACTAACAGTTCAGCCCGGCTTTGCTCGGGCTTATGTACTGTTCATAACTTTATGTGCATATGTATATACATATTAAAAAGTTCGGCACATGTCCAGATAAACTACATCTAAAAATTACAAGTGTTTACACCCAAACTTGGCGGAGAAATTTGGTAGAGTCGGCAAAGGTCAACTCTTTCAACTCTGACCTCTTGGTAGCCAAATTTTCGCTCAAAAACTGATTAAAAAGTTTGCTACATGTTTAAATACCCTTTATGTAAAACTGCAAATGTTTAGACCCAAAATTGGCTGAATAGTTTGCTAGAGACCGCAAAGGTAAAATCTTTCGAACTTAAACCTCTTGGCAGCCAAAGTTTCGGACAAAAACTGATTTTAAAAAAACTTGCTCTTTTTCTTAATTAAACTTTATATAAAATTTCAACATTTTAGACCAAAGATTGGCTGAGTAATTAGGTAGAGACCGTAGAGGTCAAATCTTTTTTTAATTTTGACCCAATTTTTATCCCTTAAGATTTACTGTTTTGGGCTCAAATCAAATTAAAAGTTTGATCCATGTCCAAGTAACCTACCTGTAAAATTTCAATTGTTTACACTTAAAATTGGCGGAGGAGTTTGGTAGAGTTTTCAAATGTCAAATCGCTGAATTTTGACTCCATAAAAGCCACATTTGTGGCCGAAAACCGATTAAAAAGATTGTTCTAAATCTCAGTATCCTTATGTCAAATCTTGCGTCTGTAGACTGAAAATTGGCAGAGTTATTTGATAGACAAATCTACACACACAGACACACACAGAAATACACACAGACAATTTTATTTTTATAGATATATATATATTGTTTTGTTTGCAACTAACAAGTCAGCAAAATTATGCTTTTGTTGAATGTGGTAAAATAAATAATAAAAAATAAAATAATATATAAAATCAAAATAAGATAATATACAAAAATTTTAAACTTCAAAATAAATTTAAAATAATAATAATAATAATAATAATAATAATAATTGTTATGTCTGTATCAATAAGAACACGAACGCAGAAAGTAAAGGTAAAACAAATATATTAAGACGAAAAGATAATACATATTTACAAAGGTGCAGTTGTACTGCAGTTGGAAGATTGTCCGGCAGAGGGCGTGTTAAAGTCTTTCATGGAGGAACCGGCACATGCGTCTTGCCTATCCGGCGTTCGAACACAACTCCCCGGTCTTGCTGACTTGATACCTTTATCTCTATCTTGTTCACCCACGTATGATAATTAGTGGGCGTCTCCACAACACCCCCCTCCAAAGATTTAAAGTCGTGTAGATTTCAATATCTTTTTCTTTTGGGATTCATAATCATTGGGTCTATAGCCTTTCTTTTCCTCCCCGATCTCCTCGGTTCGGGCATGGTCGGTGGTGGTTCAATATTAAACGTTTCGTATACTATATCAATTGGATTTTCCTGTTCCTCAGGTTTGTCATGTTCGTTGTCTTTCCTATGACGTTTTCTCAATTGATTTTGGTGTCTTTTGTGTATCCCTTTTGGACCTTTTATCATGTAGACCAAGTCGCCGATACGTTTATCTACCGTACCCGACTCCCAATATGCCATATTATTTTTAAAACATTTAAAATATACCTGATCACCAGGATTAAACCTTTTGCGTGATGTATGTGTGTGTCGTTTTATATATGACTGCTTGCTTTGGTATTAATTTATCAAATGGTGATTTTGTTTTTCTCGCAAACATTAATTCTGCTGGCGATAATTTCGACGGTGTATTTGTGTTCTCAGTTATCCTGTATATTTGCAGGAACTGTTGTAATTCTTTATCCGTCGATGTCCCTATCGATTTTCTAAGGGCACGCTTTATCGTATCTACGAACCTTTCCGCTAATCCATTGGATCGAGGATAGAACGGTGGTGTAGTTATATGGTTTCCTTGAAAAGATCCTTGAAAACACTTGAAGTAAATTGTGTTCCGTTATCTGTGACTACAATGTCTGGTACCCCAAAAACGTGCAAATATTTCATGCAGAAAACTTATTGTGTTATCTGTCGTTGGGTTTTTGCCCCGCTTTACTTTCGGCTATCTGGAAAAATTATCTACTATGATTAGGTAGTATTGTCCCTCAATCTGTCCAGCAAAGTCTAGATGAATGCATGACCATGGATGGTCAGTTTTTTTTTCAAGGTTTATGAACTATCGGTGGTGCCTTAGCGCATAACGCACAACCTTTATATTTGTTTACTGTTAATGCAATATCCACATCCATATTACGCCAGTAAACATAACTCCTCATAATTGTCTTCATCCTATTTATACGTGGGCGGTCCTGTATGAAAATCACGTCAGATTTTTTTCTGCAAGGTTTTCGGTACAACCACTCTTTCACTATATAATAATACCTCATTGCATAAGGAAAATATACTTTGCGTTTTTCCGTCATTTTCCCTTAATTTTTTCTTTATGTCTTTGATGACGTCGTCATTTCCAGCCTCCCTTTTTATATCGGTAAGCGTGACTGGTAATTCTTTGATTATATTCGCCACCATGTTTTTTTCCTCACAATTGGAACGTATAGCTGCAATTACTGACTCTTCAAGGGTGTCATCCCTTTTCGGAATAAGCCTTGACAATCCATCCGCATGACCTATTTTTCCCGAACGTAGATGTTTTATTTGAAAATCATAATTTAGCAAGATCGTACCTCAACGGAGTAACCGATTTGCCGTATATACTGGTAAGCCCTTTTTTGAGCCGAAAATAGTCATTAGGGGCTTGTGGTTTTTTTCCAGTATAAAATGTCTCCCGTACAGATAACGGTGGAATTTCGTCACCGCGAAAATAATGCTTGAAGCGTGCGCTATAGGTTTCTTCGTTCCATCTGGCATGATATGCTGTATACATGCTCCTATACCATACAAGCTCACGTCACTCGCAACAATTATTTGTAATTTTGGGTCGTAATAAGTTAAGGAAAAATCTGACGTCAAAGTCTTTTTAATTTCCTCAAATGAGTCTTGACATTCTTTTGTCCATATCCATGGTGTTTCTTTCTTTAATAATTCGTTCAGCGGAGCTCTTAGGTCGTACATGCCTTTGATAAATACTTGGTAGTAGTTCGCGAGGTCTAAGAAGCTCTGTAAAGTCGTCACGTTATGTGGTACTGGCATGTTCCTAATTGCTATCGCTCTTTTTGGATCAGGGCGTCAACCATCTGTACTTATTATTTGTCCTAAATACTTGATTTCGTCTAGACAAAACTCACATTTGTTTTCTTTCACCTTGAATCCGTACTCCTTTATTCTTGTGAACACTTGTTTTAAATGCTCTATATGTTCACTTATGAACGCACTCCTTATGATTATGTCATTCAGGTACGCACAAGCACAATCTAAACCGTTCAGCATTGTGTCCATTGCTTGCTGGAATATCGCCGGCGCGACTTTTATCCCGAACGGTAATCGGTTATACTTGAATAACCCTTTGTGTGTGTTAATGCATAAAATCTTTGAGCATTTTTCTTCTATCGGAATTTACAAATAGGCGTCGGACAAATCTACTTTTGAAAGAATTTTCCCACCATTTAGTTTGGCAAAAATCTCTTCCGGGCTTGGTAAAGGGTAATGGTGATCTTGTAGCATATTATTTAACCCGGTTGAAAAGTCTCCGCAGACTCGAATTTGTCCCGATTTCTTCTTTACGTACATCGCTGCCCAAACGCTAGTTTCGATTTTCGATAAAATGCCCGTTATTTCAAGTCTGTCTAATTTGCTATCTATTTTGTCTAATCCGGTGAACGACACATTCCGTTTTTTCTTAAACACTGGTGTTGCATCCTTTTTTACATCGAACGAAGCTTTAAATTTATTACATCTTCCCAGTCCCGTAGTAAATATTACTGGGAATTCGTTCTTTGGTTCATTTTTAATATTTTCTGACGTTGTGGTGCAGCTGGTTATTTTTTTACAAAAAGCGTTCATTGGTTTATCCCAAAGGTTGAATTTTTCAATAAAATCTGTTCCCAATAAATTCTCTGTTTCTTTAATTACGAAGATTTTCAATTTCTTCGTCGTGCCATTTAAATTAATGGCCAGGACGACTTCTCCTTCGAATTTGATTTTGTCTCCTATCACCGTTCTTGCACCCTTACTTGACTTTTTCAGAGTCGGTTCATCCATTTTTTTCCAAGTGCTAACGTTTATTACCGACAAATCTGCTCCAGAATCAAGTTGAAATTTTATTTGTTTGCCGAAAATATTAACCAACACATATTTTCGTAAATTGCCTTTCTCTTTGTCGTTTGTTCTCATTTGGTGTACTCTATATTTTGTTCTGCAACAAATACTCTTATGTCCGACTTTGTCGCAATTGAAGCATCTGATATTTTTGTAAGGACAATCCTTTCCCCAATGTTTTTCATCACATCTTCCGCAATTAATACTTGGTCCCGATTTTCTATAGTTCCTTTGACTTGAATCGTAATTTCGTTTTCTGTAATTAGAGTCTCAGTATTTATAACTCGCATAATCTTTTGGATTTTGACGAGTCTCACACTTTCTTTGCCCTGCGTTTCTGCCAGATTTTTTAATCTTCCTTATGTACGACACTCCTGCTTCTTCTATATCTCTGGAGTCTTTTTTAGTGACACTGCCCTTTGACAATCTTCTGCTAACTTTTGCAGTGTCAGACCTTTTCTGTCTCTAATTTTGAGAGAATGCGTCTTCGGATCTCTGAATTTTTTGTAGAAACTAACCCCTGTGCAAAAATGAAACATTTGAAGTCGTCCACTGTAAGTTCCGATAATTTAAAATTGTCGTAGTGTTTATTCACTACTGACGCATATGCCAGGTAGTCCTGCTCCTCCGTTTTCTTAAGGTTCATACACGACCATCTCTTGTGAAAAAGAGACATGTTCGGTCCGAATAACTCCTTAAGAAGTTTTACGGTCTCAGCGAAGTCTAACTGATTCGTTCTCCTTGGCAATATAAAATCAACAAATTTGCAATGTTTACTGGTGCCAAGCTTTCGAAGTAATAAACTTACTTTCTTTGCATTTGACCAGCTTTCGCAATCTGTTTCGAAAATATCTTCATACCTCTTGAAGTATGCCTCAAAAGTTTTATCCTCTTCCGGTAGGTAAGTGAACATATCTATGCTATTCACAATTGTTGCGTTGGAAAAAGTTGTGCTGCTTTCCTGTGCAGAATTAGTCGTTAATCTTTCCAACAAATCTTTTTGACCAAGTTGCATTTGCTCTATACATTTGAGAAACTGTTCATTCTGTCTTTCGTCTCTTTCTTGTAGTTCTTTTTTCTGTAATTCGTCTATTTCTTGTTGATGCATTTGCATTTCCGCGAATAACTTGATAAGATCCTCCATTTTGTTTTTCAAATTAGTAAATCAGTCACTTTTACAATTTCCTTTCTTTAATAACTACGAACAACCGATTTCTTTTGTTACGTTATTACTTACGTACAAGAAAGAAACAAAATCCCTTCACTGAGAAAAAAAAATCACTTCACTGAGAAAAAAAATATCACTGAAAAAAAAAATCATTTTTTCTTTCAAAACAGTCTCCCTAATAAGTTCACAGTATCCTAGCGAAACACTTTTCTTTGTGTGTGTGTGTGTGTGTGTGTGTGTGTGTGTGTGTGTGTGTGTGTGTGTGTGTGTGTGTGTGTGTGTGTGCACTTTGCATAAAGGGTTCCTATAACTTTCAAGTTTTTTTTTTTTCGTAGGCACTTTGAAATAAAGTGCTTGCTGTTTTTTTTTGTTTTTTTTTTTTTTCAAGTGTCCCGGGTTTTGAATTTCCTTTTCAAGTAGTCACAAAAAAATCTTGGGTGTTTTGCAAGTATCCAGCGCTTGAATATCGCGTTCGACAATTTCGTAGTTGCTGCGTTTTAAACATTGAATTCCCGAGTGAATTTTTTTCCAATCTTTGACGAGTAAGTATTTCCCGAATACCACCGTTGAGTTTGATAGTGTATTTTCTCACGAGTAAATCTTTTTTCGAAATCCCGTCGCCACTGTTGTGTCTGTATCAATAACAACACGAACGCAGGAAGTAAAGGTAAAACAAATATATTAAGATGAACAGATAATACATATTTACAAAGGTGCAGTTGTACTGCAGTTGGAAGATTGTCCGGCAGAGGGCGTGTTAAAGATTTCATGGAGCAACCGGCATATGCGTCTTGCCAATCCGGCGTTCAAACACAGCTCTCCGGTCTTGCTGACTTGATACCTTTATCTATATCTTGTTCACCCACGTATGCTAATTAGTGGGCGTCTCCCTCCCAATAATAATAATAGGATGCCAAAGAGTCGAGAAGGGTTAGGGAGGATGTAAAGACCGATGAGAGAGCACTGATCAGATCTCTGCTGGACAAGTGCAAAGAGAACTGGGATCTTGGCGAGGCTTATTCCCACTCAAATTCCAGTGGAAACCAATGGCTGCTGCCAGCGAGAAATCAATGGTAAGCATCTGTTGCGATAACGCAAATTTATTTGTAAATGTTATCGAAAGAGGTGGAGAGTACTGGAAATCTGGGGAGACTTGTTGTCACTCAGCTTCAAGGGAACAGCACAAGTTGTTTTCCAGGAGAGATCTTTGATGACCTGTTTGTAAGTCCCTTGTGGGCTAATAATAATAATAATAATAATAATAATAATAATAATAATAATAATAATAATAATAATCAGTATTTACTGTGATACGGAAATACGAATTAAGTTAAATACAATAGGAAGACTTCTTCATAACGAAGAGAATGTTTGCGGTGTGTTATTTTAACCATGTAAGTTCACAATAATATAAAACATGCTTATGGATGGAACATTGCGGTGATGGGACAGACGTTGAAAGTTGTCCGATAGTGCGGGACCATTAGATTTTAAACTCTTCTTTGGACCTTGTCTAGGGGAAAGAGAATAGTGTAATGAGATGCCCTAGTACATATGCAGCAGCAATACCCCATACATTGTCGAATTGTAGCTTTGTAAAGATATAAGATACTCTCTGGTATGAGTTATTCTCTAGCACGGTTAAGGGAGCCCATCTTCTTTGCAGCAGCCTTGGCAATGTCGTCAATGTATTTATTCATGTTTCATGTGAATTGTGTTACTTTCTTCATGAAAAGAAGTGACGATGAAGAGAAGTTAAGGAGTTTGAAGGATAATTTCTATAGAGTAGTATTTATCGTGGAAAGAAGTTGTTAAAAGAAAATAATCTTTTTCTTAGTAGCATTAAATGTTCCTATTTACATTGCCTCCCCACGGGACAGAGTTAGACACCAGGGTCGTTTTTTAACGTGGAGAAAAGGAACAAAAGTAAAAATTGTCTCAGTCGAGAAGGATTTCTCCTCCACTGACAGAGAACAAGAAATTGAAGTGCAGCATCTGAAGAACAGATACTACACTTTGATTTTGTCCCGAAGGCCAAGGTATTTATTTGCTCCCCCACCGAGCAAATTAGGATCAAGGCCGATTTTTAATGTGAGGAGTGAAGGGGAAATGGGGACCAACTCCCCGGGGAGTAGGGAAGCTGGATAGTGAAAATTGGTATGAAGGGTTTCCCCTACATTGACCAAGGTCTTATTTGTGGGGTCGGCCCCACATGAGGTCTTTGCTTGCAGTATCTGCCGGAACAGATTTTACACTTTATTCATGTTAAAAATATAGTCAAAATCAACGATGAACAAAAACTTAGGCACATGGCCAACTCAAAAGGAGGGATTGTGGGGTCGTTGGTCATCCTTGTGAATCCAGACACTTTGATCTTGTCCCGAAGGCCAAGTACGGTTTTAGTAGCATTAAATGTTACCAAGCATTTAAAGCCCTATTCTACTATCAATTAAAAGTCGTTTTCTATGGTTTTGCCAGTGTTTATTTGTTTTTCCCCCATGTCTATTATAAAGCGTGGTGCCATCAGCAAATTTACCAAACTCGAAGGGGTGGGCTCATTTATAAATATCAGAAATAATAAATGACTAGGGATCGATCTCTGAGACACGCCTGCATTAATATCATGTTGATTAAGCGTGACAGAACGGTCGATAGACCGACTTTTATGGAGGAGTTTTCGAGGCTTCTGTAATAAGATACGTCCATTCAACCTGTATGCTTAGCATGGTCTTGCTATTACTTAGTGTGACCGACCAAACACCTGAACATGTATCTGAATAAAATAATCAAACTAAAACAAGTAAACATAGAACTTTAAATAAAAAAATTGCTATTTGATAAACTGTTTGATATTTGTCCGCTTTCATTTTTGAAGTTTTTTTTTTCAGAAAATCTTGAAAGGCTGTTCATCAGACAAAACCACTCGAACATTATCTGTTATCAGGAAAAAGGCGTGTTGAGGAAAAAAGGCGAGTAGAAACAGCAATGTATTCATACATAAGTAGTTGGTTGATAATGGCAACACGATATTACTGTATTTACATAAAAAATAACAAAAACTATATATATATATATATATATATATATATATATATATATATATAGTAAGTTATAAAATGCATATGGCGATTAAGCTACACTGAATATTCCGCGTTTCATCCACTTTAGGACTCTTCAGGCTTATGCACGAATTCTGTGGTTGTTTGCCGTTTTTATATGCGCATCTTCTATTGAGATTTTAGTTAGCCAATCAACTTTCTAGTATCCACCGCACCCTTCCTATCAGCCAATGAGCATGCATTTATCGGACAAAGGCCCATTTGAGCTCTGGTTGACCTGTTCCTTTGTGTGTGCTCTATTTAGCCTGGATATTTAGTTTCTTGATCTATTTTAAATCTAGGTTAGTCTTTTTTTTATGTTAGTTTATATATAAATATATATGTGTTCACACATATATGCACATATATATATACATATATATATACATACATATATGTGTGATCGTTTATGTATATTCATGTTTATTTAATTTATTTATTTGTTTATTTTCTATTGTTTTTGTTAGTTTTAAAACTATTTTGTATCGCTATCCTAGAGTAAATTTTATCTTATGAACACAGTTATTTGCTATTTCTCTTCCACGGTTTAATAGATGTTGGGGTTCTTTATAGTACTGGATAGCAAATTTTTCATGAAGGCATAATCTACATGGGTCGTCTAGGTCCCTACACGTGGTAGCTTGTCTTATTATTTTCCATTCGACTACCGGTGAATGTCCGCTTTCCTTGAGTTCCCAGTATTTATTCGCTAGTGTTGTTTTTATACGGTGTTTTTTATTGTTGAATGTACATTCAACAATAAAAAACACCGTGGTCATGCATAAATCTATACTTTCGTATATTAATTTTATGTGAGTAAATTAAGTAGTTATATATATATATATATATATATATATATATATATATATATATATATATATATATATATATATATATATATATATATAAAAATTAGCTTGATGCCTGACGTTGCCCGGCCGTACAATACACGTATACATGATATTTTAATTCATGTAGACTGCGCATGTCTTATAGAATTAATCCTCTATTGATTATTATATATTATGGGGAATACATTTCCCGATGGACTAATTCGCAAAAAAAATTTGTTTAATTATAATAATGATAATGTCGTTCATCAACTTCCGTCTGTGTTTATTTACAATATCACTTCAGCTGATATTTGCGCTTGACGATGAATGCCCTGGAAAAGTTACTTCTGATTAATGTTTGATTTTAAAATATGCAAACAAAGAAATGATTTGCGGCGGTTTTAAATCGTATCTCTTACTTTATATATATATATATATATATATATATATATATATATATATATATATATATATATATATATTGTGAGTTTATTTAGACACCGTTCTTTAATTTAAACAAACGTTGTTACCCATGACATAAATATTTTACTAGTTTAAACCGTTTTATTTTTCGATTTTCTTACAAAATTTACAAGAAATTTAAAACCAAAAATATTATAATAAAAACAATTCCTTCCCAACCCCAAAATATTAGAATGAACAATGTTATCTAGAAGTTCGAATTATTTTGGGGGAAAATGCATCTAAACTAATAATAATTCTGTCATCAACGTCTCTCTGGAAAGGGATGATATTCATTTCCAGAGGATTTCCCTCAATCCCGGCTCCAAACCAGGAGCTTCAAAGATCAAGGGTTTTCCTAAGGATGTTGGTAGTACCTATAATAGCAGAGATCTGAAGGCCACCTAAAATATCGGGGATTTGTGAGTTTTTTAATTGTCCTTCCAGACGACTTGATACTACTCCTAGTGTACCAACTACAACCGGGATTATTTGTGTTTTAACCCCGTGTATACGCCTTATCTCCAAGGCCAATGGAGCATGATTCCTCCACTTCTCGTTCTCCTTTTCTCTCACATTCCTGTCCCAGGGGATTGAAAAGTCTACAATCTGCCAGTTTTTTTAGACTTTGTCAATAACGACCAAATCCGGACGATTATATTCCAATTGCTTGGTCGTTCTGACACTTTTGTCCCACCATATATCTACCTTGCCATCCTCACTTGTTCTCACTTCATCTGGCACCTCCTCAAACCATTTTCGAGCACACTTCACCTCAACCTTCTGACATACCTCTCAATATATATATTATATAATAATAATAATAATAATAATAATAATAATAATAATAATAATAATAATAAAAACAATAATAATAATAATAATAATAATAATAATAATAATAATAGCTACCGCTAACAGTTCACATAGACTCACTATGCACCTGATAAATTCTAGTTTAATTTGCAAGCATTTAAAAAAATATTAGTGTACCCTTTGTTTTGAGAGAAATATTAGCTAACAATACGAAAATACGAAGGTTTTTCCAAAGGCCTCCTATTTTTAACTCGAAAACTAAAACGTTGACGGGCTACTAAAAGTGGGAGTGGCACCATTAAAACGAGCGCCCTTTTGTACTCCAGAATTTATTTTTCCATATAGTCACTACCATTTTCAATGCACTTTTGCCAGCCTCTTTTAATTCCTCGGTCGTAAAAGTCCGGAACGCGCTTTGTCACTCACATCTCTGTCGCGACTCTGAAATCGACGAACCCATCTCCTAATTGTGACGACATCAACTGCTTCGGCTTCTTAAACGGTCAATAGGTGCTGGTGAATGGGATCGGTTCAACTTTTCTCTTTGAGGAAATCACAGAAGCATTTCTGCCTCTGACGCACGACTGTGATAGGAGTTGGTTTCATAGAATTTTGCATCGTCAATATCTGCAAGATAATGATAAAATTTTGAGGCCATGAATGCATAAGTTCATAACAATGAATTCGGACAGAATAAAAAATAGGAGGCATTACTTTTGGAACGTCCCTCGTATTACATTCTGGGATTAATTTTAAAAAGTTGAAACACTTTAAGCTATCTTTATTAAAACTCAACAACATACAATACATTACATTACATATGAAACGAGTAACTGCATTTAAAAATGTCTGAAGTAAATATATCTTTACATCATCAACGCTCTAATCCCCATCTGGCATCAATTGAAATGGATGGCTCTCGTCTAGGGGAGCTCCATGTTTTGATAAGCTTCTGGGATTGACCTTTACTCCTGACCTGAAATGGAACACGTACATGAAGTCTGTTGCCAAGGTCGCTGGAAAAATGGTAGGATCCTTCTGCCGTTCCAGAAGATATCTTACTACTGACGCAATTCTCTATCTATATAAAAGCCAAGTACGTCAAAGGATGGAGCACTGCTGCCACATCTTGGCAGCAGCTGCTAAAAAAAGCCTATCCTGCCTTGACAATACAAAATAGACTTCGTGGCTTAGTGGCGGATGTCCTTTTCTCTTCCCTGCAACTTCTCTGCCACAGAAGAGACGTTGCAAGCCTGTCTTTGTTTTACCGTTATTTCAATGGCAAGTGCTCGTCTGAGCTCCAATCTCTGTTCCCCTCGCCAATCTTTCACGAAAAACACCCGTCTAGCTGAAACCACTGTCAATAATTTTCCCAATTCTTTATCTGTGCCTAAATCAAAACATAGATTCCATGAACAAAACTTCATTCTTAGAAGTGCACGCCTGTAGAACTCTCTTCCGTTTGCCTGTTTTCTACCTGACTACAACTCGGATGGCATCAAGTCCAACATAAACAAATTCCTGATAAATCGCCCCCTTAAGTTAGACACTTTATCAAATCTCTCTCTCTCTCTCTCTCTCTCTATATATATATATATATATATATATATATATATATATATATATATATATATATATATATATATTGTTTACAGAAAGTTTTTAGAGGAGACAAGTCATTGGTACGTCGGTTTCAAACTCATGATGAGTATTGGCTGACGAGATCTTGATATGGGGATCTAAAACGGTCCTAATTATCAGGTTTGAAACCGACGGTACAAATGACTTGTCTCATCAAAAAACTTTCTGTAAACTATATATATATATATATATATATATATATATATATATATATATATATATATACGCTCTTATTTACGGATTTTCCTTATAATTGAGCACTCTGCTGGATTTCTTTTTTCAAAAAAACTAAATCATATATATATATATATATATATATATATAGTCATCCACATACAGTACTGTTTCACAGCTCATCAGTGCGGCTAGATAGGCAACCGCCTCAAGCCAGGATCGAAACCCGACTGCCCAAATGATAGTCACGGATTCTCACCATTACGCTATATGGCTGATGCTGCGTGGGTAAGGAATTAACGATGTTTTGTGACATATATATGTGTGTGTGTGTGTGTGTGTGTGTGTGTGTGTGTGTGTGTGTGTGTGTGTGTGTGTGTGTGTTCTTTCTTTATACTATGCGTACAATAAACCTAATTTTGTTATCAAACCCATTGTTCGATTAATTATTCCACCCTGGAATTATTATCTGCTTATATCGAAATCCATGATATTACACTGACAAAGAGGGAAAAACTGCTGTTTGGTGGGTCGGAATCTATTCAATCGAACAGTTTCCATTCGTAAGTGTTTGACATTGACGTAGCATTTTTTATCTCCTTACGTCAAGTGGCTTTATGCCTTGTCCTGAGCGAATTCTATTTAAAAAAAAACTCAGGGAGCACTACTTGTTATAATGACAAGTGCAAAAATTCCTAGCAAGTAAATAATAAGTAGTATATTGCAGTTCAACTTTGAAATTGTCATGGCTGTACGAAACTGGATTAGTAACTTATATATAAAAAAATAATATGCGTCTAACTAAAATATCACCTGCGTACGCGCGATTGCCCCAGCTGGTATTGTAACAGCGAGGCCTGTTTAAACGTCTACTCTCTTGAGAAGCAAGACGACAGAGGGCGCATGTGAACAGCACAAATTATTGCTACTATGATTAATTACGACCAGATCATTGTTATCCTCTATCTTTCGCTATTTAAATTTTAGGTGAGGGAGATGTAAAAGTTGGTGAGTTAAAAATGGTTAATAATAATAAATGGGTTGCTTTTGTCATTTATTTTATTATGGTATGTAAACGGCTAACAACAAACCGAAGCTCTTATGTGTGACTAATATATATGAAAAATAGTGGATAATTTTTATTATTTATTAAGTGAATTTTAAATTAAGAAATCTAGAGGTCGTTTTGTTATGTATGCAATCTAGTTTGAAAGTTAGTTTCAATAAAGTTGTGTTATTTTTTTCGCCCAAAGTTGTGCTAATTAACTTAGTTGGTTGCACGTGTCCGTATCCGTAACACGCCTTCCTCCAACTCAACCTCCCCTTCTCTTCACGGTTTCTTTTATGAATCTAGTATAGTTTCATTTGCTTAGAAACGGCGAGTCTGCGTTACTCACGCGTGATCGTCTAGTGCAAAAGCAACTGTGAGTCGCCATTTTTATTCTTGTCAAGCGACCGAACCCTACGAAGAACACACACACGCTATTCAGGTAAATTACGATTTTCCCTACATGCAAGAACGTCGCTATACTAATATATATGCATTAAATATATGTGTGTGTATGGCTGCATATCTACGTGTGTCTGTGTGTGTAAAATTAAAATTAAGGTCTAAACTATAGACTTAAATAGAGTATAAATAGAAAATAGAAAAATCGCTTACTGCGGGTATTAAAATCAACTGAATCATTAAATCTTCAGGTTAAGCAGAGCTATGTGCAAGGGTTACAAAAGTAAAGACTCCTATTTTTTAACTCAAAAAGTTGAAGAGCTATGAAGACGGGAGCGGTACCATTAAAACGAGCGACGTTTTATGCTCCAGAAATATTTTGTACGTACCATTCCCAATCCACCTTTGCCAGCGATTAACGATGGCTGTGCTTGGGCGTCCGGATCGCGTTTTGTCATACAAGGGCCGTTTCAAAAGTAAAATCTCCTATATTTTTTACTACAGTAAGTGCAAGGGCTACGAAAACGGAGTGGTACCATTACAACGAACGACCTTTTGTGTTCCAGAATTTGTTTTTTTTTGCATACTCACCACCATTCTCAATGCACTTTTGCCTGTAATTCAATGACGCATCTCTGCTTGTAACGCACCTCTATGACCTGGGTTACTTTCATATTGTGTCAGACTGTCAATATCTGCAACAAAGAAATGAAACTTTTAGGTCATGGATGCATAAGTTTAGTTATCATAACGATGCAATTTGAAGTCCCTTCTGATCTATTCGAGTGCAATAAAAAAAAATAGGATGCATTACTTTTGGAATACTCATCGTATATATAAATCTCAGTTTATCAGTATTAATTTCCTTAAGCCTTTTTCAAATACAGTTTCACGACCAAAAATGCATGCTAAAATATACTTTAGTTCTAGGATCATGTTCGAAAAGAAGTACGTTTTAATTGTTCTAATAAGTCGTTATTTATAATTAACTGAACAAGTGACCCTTTTCTCATTTGGTTATCTGAGTATTTATTTTGCTATCTTTTACGCTTTGATGATTTAACAACTCTTTATTTATTATTGTATCTGTGAGAATTTAGAGAAAGTGTAACTACCTTTCTTCAACATTACTATTATATTTACATACTGTATGTATACACTGCAAACACAGTATTTGCATTTAAGGAAGTAAGAATAGATTCAGAATGATCAGAAACATAAAGTGTTCAATAAATGTGTATATATATAAGTATTTAATTATTATAGTAAAAAATAATTATATATATTTATATATATATATGTGTGTGTGTGTGTGTGTGTGTGTGTGTGTGTGTGTGTGTGTGTGTGTGTGTGTGTGTGTGTGTGTGTTATTCCGGTATTCTGGCTAAACAGCAATACACACAATTTATACGGTTATCTAGTGCCGTTTTGGGGAACAATATCTCTGTCCCTGACTATGTAATATAATTTTTTTTTATATCTCTATATAACATATAACTGTTTTGGTGCCAATCCACCTCTCTTTATAACAACTATGTGGTGCCTTTGTCTTACTGGACTCAAAGACAAGAATGCATCTAGTCTGATGCAGTATCTACCTGAATACTGTCATTTGAAGTATCATTTCACCAACGGAAGGTTCATCGTTTCTTATATGAACAAGTGTATAACAATATCGAGATCGAGATCATCATCATCATAATCATCATCATCATCATTATCATCATCATAATAATAATAATAATAATAATAATAATAATAATAATAATAATAATAATGATGATGATGTATAAATCCAAAGATTGTATTGTTGGCATTGGTTTCCCCGATATTTTTCTAGTCAGAATTCTTTCTAGAAAGGCATTGAGTACTTACGGGAAGATTGTCAGCATTCAAAATTAAAGTGATTATTTGTGAAACGAACTGGATTCGAACTTGGAACATCCAGGTTGTCAGTCCATGCCATTAACCACCGTCACCTCGCAATCATATCGAGGAGATCTTATTTGAGCTTTGAATACTATATAATTTTTTAAAAATCGCTTACTGCGGGGTTTAAAATCAACTTAATGATTAAATTTTCAGATCAAGCAGAGCTATGTGCAAGGGTCATTCCAAAAGTAAAGCCTCCTATTTTTTAACTCAAAAAGTTGAAGAACTATGAAGATGGGAGCGGTGCCATTAAAACGAGCGACGTTTTGTGCTCCAGAAATATTTTGTACATGCCATTCTCATTTCACCTTTGCAAGCGATAAACGATTGCTGTACTTGGGCGTCCGGGGCGCGCTTTGTCATACAAGGGTCGTTCCAAAAGTAAAGTCTCCTATATTTTTTACTACAAAAAGTGCAAGGGCTACGAAAACGGGAGTGGTACCAGCATTCAGCGTTTACTTGTAGGAAGAAGTATCCTCATGTTAGGTCATCTTGGGAAATCCTTGTACTGAGAGACCGAAGCCACTCGAGGATGATGTCCCCTGGAAAATTCAAACTTCCCATAGATAACTGAAGCTCCATGCGTGCATGTGTCAATTGATGTCAAAACTGCTATTGTGTGCTTTATAGTCTGATGTAAATTAGCTGATATACTTTTACCAAACAAAATTCTCCTATTAAACTCATAAAAAGTATTCTCCTCCCCCCCTCTCTCTCTCTCTCTCTCTCTTTCTCTCTCTCTCTTTCTCTCTCTCTCTCCCTCCCTCTTATTTTACTTTATTTATTCATTTTATTTTTGTAAATAAATCCGTCGGTTTGCGGAAGTGCGTTCATTTGTTTGCTTTTGTTTAATGCACTGTCTAAGCGAATAATAAATTCATATTGTTCGTACGCGTGTAACATAGATTACTAACGCGGGTGTGGCAATGCGACATATGAGCTGAGTTAGGGGTTGGAAAGGGGTCACTATAAAATTGTTTGTAAACAATGCATTAGATAAACATACAATCGGCGCTGGATAAGATTAGTGCATAGCTTGTCGCACATTTCAGAGCGTGTCCCTCCCAAAAGTCAACTTTATTCTTTACATCGAAAAAAAAAACAAAAAAACAATGATACATTGAAATGAGAAGCATATTTAGCTTTGAGCACTATAGAAACAATAAGATAAAAAATGAATCACATTTTGTTATGGCGGAACTATCTGTGTATTTACTAATGAAATGATCCATACACAAAAGATACCGGGTGACAAGGCCACAAGATAGGAGTCAATATCCGGTTGACCTGTTGTATATACATATATGTAAGGACCCCAATCCGTTGTGCGTGTAGGTGTATAATTTTCATGTTTTTTCTAATGAATGTGTGTATACAGAATGTATACGTGGCCTAACTGAATGTCTCTTGGTTTTACACTATCGGGACTATATGTTGTCTTATCTACATATATCTGTAACAGTCTATTTCACAGCCCGATTAGTCTCGTCTAGGTGTTGATGTATGTGTGTGTCCGACATGTATTTACAACATACTATTAGGTTGACGACTCTCTTTTGGACCCTGTCTAAGAAGGAGAGATTAGTGGCAGATGCATTGGCCCATATGTAGCAAAAATACTCCATACATGGGTGAATGATGGCCATGTAGAGGTACAGGATACTCTCAGGGGTAAGTAACTTTCTAGCTCGGTAGAGAGACCTCACCTTCTTTGCAGCAGTCTTAGCAATGCCCTAAGTGAATATGCTCCAACTCATGCTCCCTGTGAACGTTAAACCGAGGAGTTTGAACGAAGGCAACTTAATTTATATTCTAACGCCCCTCCTTTGTTTTCGAAGATATCGTCATGGTCATTGTTTCCGCATTCACCCTAGGTTCGTTCAGCCGGCTCTTTCCAATATGTTGACATCTCAAGCACTGGCTGGTTAGGTATAGAATCCATTCAATGCTGCTTCCGTTATGAGTGTAAGTCATTCGTGATCTCAGAAACGGGCCCCGAAAAGGTGAGGGCCCAAAATCAGTTCAGCATTCTGCTTCATCATTCTGAGCTAGGTTTTGAGTTGGCTACCATGACGTTTGTAGCAGACAAAATTGCAACGAACATAAGCAGGAGCGAATTCTCGCGGTTGGAGATTTAGAATACACTTTCTTCCTGGATTGTCCAATCAGAAGACAGCTCTCTGTCAAGTGACCGACTCTATAAAAGGTTAAACCGGCAACATACTCTCTTTCTCTCTCGCTCTCTTTCTTCCTAGATCTTGGAGTGACAACTTCATGTTAAACGGACCTGTTCCTCCCACACACACACACACACACACACACACACACACACACACTTCTCTTTTAGGACTCAACAGAACTCACCCGGCCTTCGAGCTCAGGGTTCGACTAAGACATGAATAAAAACGAGCCCACATGGCTACCTCCACACACGGACTTCAGTGCGACACACACACACAAACTGTCTTTCTCATCCTACAATACTGTCTCTAATATTTCGTGATGCACGTTTCTGCTACTAACTTCAAGGAGACAAATGGTCTATCGTGGCTGCTGACTATGACTTCAACACACACACATGAACTCTTCTTTCTTTTAACAGACCTGTATAATCATCAATGTCTCTGCACAGAAACTTTTTCAACGATTAACTCTTTCTCTATACAACTCATACTAACGAAGATAATCACTAAAGCTGTTTTTAAATGTTAGAATGAGGCTTCTTGTCTTTTTATTCTACACGTTTCTTTCAGCTTGATGGTGGTGGTGAGTCGATGACTTCACGGCTGAAGTCACCTGGGAGTCGACAAAGAAAGGCGCGGTCGAATCAACGAAGATGTCGAAGATTGCGGTGAACTATAGTACGGTTTGAGAAAAGCTTATATTCTTTAATTCCATTCTTCATCGATGCCTCCGTTCAGTCTCAAAATACAATGGATACCCTCTGTAAGGGTAGCTGCACGTGTAATTGTGATGCATGGTCGCGCAATCCGTAACTACACCCATCCAGAATTGGCACTGCTTGAATCCAGTGGCAAGGAGTTCTATATGACTGGAAACAATGCCGAGATAAGCGGAGAGAACATACAGCACCTGGAATTCCCAAATGGTAACCCATTTTAGTACTGACCAGGTGCAACATTGCTTAACTCCGATTATCTAACCGGAACCAGCGTGTTAACGTGATTAGGCATTACTATTAAGTTTTAAATTTCTAATAATAAAATCTGATTTATAAAATTCATAAGACACCTATTTTCTAAGCTTAAGAATCTTATGTTGGAGGATGATTGTTGATGTGGAACATCATCCAGATCATTCATTTCGTATGAATCAGATGGTTATTGGTGGCATTCGTTTCCTCGATATCTTTCTAGTTAGAATTCATTCTGAAAAGACAACAAGGACATACGGGAGGGACCGCATAAAGGTTGCCAATATCCGGACATGAAAGTGTTTCTGTGGAACGAACTGGATTCGATTCGAGCTTAGGACGTTCAGGTTGCCAACGCGTGCTTTTAAGTATCGTTACCTCGCTTTTGATAATGATGATGACCAGTTGTGTGATTTAAGAAAATCTTTATTTCCAATTTTTCAATTGATGCTGCAGAATTTTCTTTAAGTGATGCCACAAGATGCACTTCATCAAACTTGGTTTGACTTCCATCATCTTCAAGGGCGAAATTTTTATTTCTTATATTTGTAAACTACGAGGTAGTTTCAAAAGTGAAACCTTCTATTTTTAACGTAAAATGTTGAAGAGCGACGAAAACGGGTGTTGTACTTTCAAAGAAAAACTTTCTTTAAAAGAAGCGACCTTTTTGTCCCAGAATTAATTTTCTTCATAGTCACCACCATTCTCAGTTAACTTTTGCCAAGAATTCAATGACGAATCTTTGTTTCTGTCGCAAGTTCATGACAGAGGTTGTTTTCTTTAAGGATTACACCGTCAATATCTGCAACAAAGAAATGAAACTCTCAGGTCATAAATATATTTAAGTTCAGTCATCATTACAACGCAATTTGCAATCTCCTCTGAGCTATTCGTACGGAATTTAAAAAAAAAATAGAAGGCATTACTTTCGGAATGCCCCTCATATTTTCTGCGCGTTCTTTTGTACAGAGGCCGTTATATCGCAAATAAAAAAAACAAATAAAACAAAAAAATAAATAAAAATACGGGTCGCCATTTTTCTCTTTTTAACAAAAGCATTTATTACCGTTATTTTCAGCACCGCTTACAACAATGTCTCTCGCTGCCACATGTTTATTTTACCTGATGGCGGTCCTCACCGACATGACACCCAGTGTACACTTTTCCTATCCGACCCCACGCCGGCCACAGCCAGCCATTACTCACCTTCACTTTACACGTCCATTTCCTTTGACGTCTATTTTCTTTTCTCCCCCGAGCACGTGGTGCACACTTCCTAATTTGCATATGTGCGTTTTTCTGCTACTGTTGCTGCTGATACTTTCAACGCGCTCATATGCACTGTGTTACACATTTACTCCAGCATTCTTTTGCATGAGTTGAATGAATATTTCCATATAATTTACAATTTATAACCGGCCATTTCTGGATTTAGTAGGGGTCT
This sequence comes from Euprymna scolopes, assembly GCF_053919585.1. Classification (NCBI taxonomy): domain Eukaryota; kingdom Metazoa; phylum Mollusca; class Cephalopoda; order Sepiida; family Sepiolidae; genus Euprymna; species Euprymna scolopes. The sequence goes on from NC_136501.1 coordinate 21,902,276, forward strand.
AACATGTGTAGAAGATCAGGAATGTAAAACTTATGCCAATTGTTGTATCTAGGTGGATTTTGTGGATTTTTTTTTAATTTGTGGATCTTGTGGATTTTGTGGATTTTGTGGATCTTGTGGATTTTGTGGATCTTGTGGATTTTGTGGATCTTGCGGATTTTGTGGATCTTGTGGATTTTGTGGATTTTGTGGATTTTGCGCATTTTGTGGATCTTGTGGATCTTGTGAATTTTGTGGATATTGTGGATTTTGCGCATTTTGTGGATCTTGTGGATATTGTGGATTTTGTGGATCTTGTGGATTTTGTGGATCTTGTGGATTTTGTGGATTTTTCGGATTTTTTTTTATTTTATGGATCTTGTGGATTTTGTGAGATCCGTGATAGATTCAATTTTCGTTGTTAATCCATTAGGTCACGATGTAACTAAATGGTCTACTCTTAAGTTGAAACTTTTTGTAATGACTAAAATGTTTTAGAATACATACATTGACAGTAAAAAGTTTTTTAAATGTTATTTAGAAAGCGAGATATGTATATCATATAAATAAGACACTGAGCACGTGTGATGTATTTTAGAAATCAAGAGGCTATACATTCAAGAAGAAAGATATCAATCATGCCAGTTATTATAGGTGCTACAGGGCTTATGAAAAAAAAACTGAAATCCTACCTAACTAATATTGCAGGTGAACCAAGTGCAAAAGAGATCCAGACAATTGCACTTAAGGGAACAGCGAGGATACTAAAAGGGTCTCTCGGTTGGTTGCAATAAAAAGCAGGAGGATGTTGGCAGCTGATTTGGCTGCCCCATAACCAGCGCTACAATATTCAAAGTAAGAATTTTTTTTTAATTTATAAAAATAAAATAAAATTTAAACATTCGTGTAAGGAACAAAGTTTATACATGGGGTTAGATTGTACTTTTGGTAATAAGCAGTGTTGGGACGATTAATCGGAATCGAGAATCGAAAAAATCGGAACTTTGAGGGGTATAGAAATTGGTATCGGAATCAGAAAATTTCGCACTTATTTCTCGGTGCCAAAAATGATTCTTTTAATTGTCTTTTTTATTTGATTTTATTTAAAACAAAATCTATCACTGTTGGTAATGATGTTAAAATAATGAATATTTATTGCTTTTAAACTACCAGTAAAACCAGTAAAACTAAAATCTATAGACTATAACCCACAAGTGTATTTTTACGTTTAAGAAAATATCTGCACATTTACCATATGTTTTTACGGTAATCGGCCAAAAATAGCAACTTTATAAATAAATATTTAGAGGTTTATAAAGAATCGAAATCCGTAATTGTATCGGAATCGGGAATTTAGCACAAAATCGGTAATTGTATCGGAATCAGGGAAAATATTGGAATCGTCTCATCACTAGTAATGAGTTAGTAGATTACCATTGCAAGACTAATAAAATTGACACCTCATCGAACAAATAGAATGTTAGCAAAGAATTTTTAAGAGAGTTCCAAAAACTCTTGGGGATATTTGAAGAATATAAATAAATTTTATCTTTTTTTTTTAGAGTAATAATGCAATAAGTATTATTATTATTATTATTATTATTATTATTATTATTATTATTATATGCATTCATTTCATTCTTTCTTAAGAATAATTATGCAGAACGTGTGGAAATTCCACAGCCGTATCTTTATATGTAATACCTTGCTGCTGGGCATTCTGTGGACCTTAAAGCGTTAATAGAGACCCCGCGATATTATTGTAGCCCTTTTGTTAAAACTGTAAAAGTATTTATCTAAGTAATCTGATTAATGCAGTATCAGAATATATCTCCAATATCCTTATAAGGGCCTGTGACATATTTCTATTGTATGGGCGCCAGGCGCGAACGGAAACACCACGATATTATTATACCGCGTTTAGACATAACAGATACTACCCTTCGATACTAAATCTAACCCTAACCCTAACCGTTCGATATTAACCAGAAGACCAAGAAGGTATATTTTAGTTTTAAGTACCGCCCAAAAGCGACATAATTTTATTACTTTTTTTTTTCTTTGACATTGCGTTTTCAGTGATCGGGAGATCCTATTTATTAAAAAAGAAGATAGAAAGTTATAACATACTAAGAACATTGAATTAGTGTATCTATATACTAATTCAATGTTTGTAGTACGTTATCATCTTCTATCCTCCTTTTTAATAAATAGGATCGCTTGATCGAATAATTTATAATCTGGAAAACGTGGCACACGTATGCACGTACATACATACATACGTAAAAAGTACTACGTATTAATATATAGATTATCTTATAAATTTTCAAAAGAAATTATTTGCTGTTCTATTTATAAGACGTTGGTTCCTAATGAGTTGAGTAATGACGAGAAGTGAACCGAATCTGAACGAATACATTCGTCTAAACCGTCATGATACAATAAAACTTTCTTTTTTTATTATTATTTATCTTGAAAGTGAAACCCCTGAAAGCTCAAGGCGTTTGGGGACTGCGGCGTCCGCCATTATGCCAAATGTTACACGACGAACAATGAAATTTGCGGGCGGGTCCTTTTCATGTATGAAGCTGTCCGGGATGTATTCTCGCGATGTTGAATTGTCTTTAGACTGAGAAAGAGAGAAGTAAGGGAGGTAGAAAGTTGGTGAAAGAAAGAGAAAAGGAGAAAAAGCGGGGGGGCATGGAAGAAAGAGAGAGGGGAAGAGAAAGAAGGTTGAAGAGAGAAGGACGAGAGTAAAAGGAAATGAAGAAGAAAGAGGGTAGAGAATCTAATTGCGCATGCGTTAATAGACTGACTTTTCATTCGGCGATGACGTCATTTGGTAGCGTCTGTTGCATTTGCAATGTCCAAACCACTTAGTGTCTATAATCGTACAAGTTAAACGGTTCTCTATCGTGGGAGGTTAAGCTTCTTCGAAACATGTACTATTTTACTATTTTGAAGTGTTATGACTATTATTAATACGGATTTAATGTTTGTCTGAAACGGAGATTAAACTATTACTTCTATTATAATGAAGATTTTGTCCGTCTGAAACTGAGACTATATTATTAATTCTATTACTAATAAAGGTTTGGTATCTGTTCGTCTGAAGCTGAAATTATGCAATTACGTCTAATAACAATGGTGTGGTGTCTTTCTGTCTGAAACCGAAACTATATTAGTAATTCTGTTACTAATGGAGATTTAGTATCTGCCTGTTTTAAGCTGAAACTATATTACTAATTTTGTTACTAATCAAGAAAAAATCAAGATTTGCTATCTGTCTGTCTGAAATCGAAACTACAGGGTGGTCGCTAGAAAAGCGGGAAATTTGAAAGTCAGCTTATATCATAAATAAAATGCGTGATTGCTATTTTTTGATTGGTTCTTTTGTTGTCGAATTGGTGTGCAATCTGCATATTGATTTCATTACATCTTGTTGTTGTTGTAGTAAAAATAAATCGTTGTTTGATAAATTTCCCGCTTTTCTAGCGACCACCCTGTATATCAGTAATTCTATTACAAATGGAGATTTAGTGTCTGTATGTCTGAAACCGAAACGATATTAGTAATTCTATAACTAATGGAGATTTAGTATCTGCTCGTCTTGAGTGGAAACGATATTAGTAATTCTATTACTAATTGAGATTTCGTTCTTTCTACCGGAAGCCGAAACTATACTATTACTTCTTATTTCTAATGAAGATCTGATTTCTGTCTGTCTGAAACCGAAACTATACTGTTATTTCATTTATTAATAGGGGCTTTTTATCTCGATGCCTGAAATGGGAACTATATTAGTACTTTCATCAATAATGGAGATGTTGTGTCTGTCTATCTGAGACCGAAACTATGTTATTACTATTCAGTGTAGTGTTTTTCGTGGTAGAAGCGTTGATTGAATTTGAATTTTAAATTAAAATACCTATGAAATACGTTTAAAAGTCAAATTACAACGCAATAGTATGAAAATAAACACGTATTTACATGTTTAAAATTAATGTTTCGAAGTTATACTCCTTTGTAAGAATTATATATTTTTTCTTTTTTTTTCCTCGCCATGACATTAAGTTCAAGAAAAAAAAGTTAATGAAAACTTATTCTGATTGTTTCTAATTGGCAAAAAAAAAAAAAAAAAATTAATAATAACGTTGTTCATTAAATTCCGTATATGTTTGTTTATAATATCACGCCAGCTGATAGTTGCGCTTGGCGATCTTAAAAATAGTCTTTCTTCTCTTATAGAAAAAAAACAGAATTTTTACAGGGGAATATTTTACATTAATCCAGCCAAGGCTACACCGGTGTAACGCAACATATTCCCCTGTAAAAATTCTTTTTATCTATAAGAGAAAAAAGACTATTTGTAAGATCGGATTTTTCGATTTTCGATACTTATCGGATGGATTTCTGTACAAAACATATCTAAGAACACTGCCAGACATATATAATTAGCTTTGTGTGAAATTTACAAAATATAGGCTCAGCCGTTTCGGAACCTATGAGGAAGGAATTCACACACGCACACACACAAAGTGTCTTTCATAAAATAATAGAAATAGTGATAGAGATAAAACACGTATCCACACGTATCTAGTTAAAAACAATTTCTTTTAAACTTAGTTTCGATCTCGGATATTGGCACAATAAAACTACTGCCTTACTAAAGTATACTCTGCCTATTTTATTTTTCAAATAATCACATTTTTTTTATTTGCGTACCAACAGATGAACTCCAAAAACACAATGAGTTAATTTTTAATTTTAGATACCTAAAATAAAAACTACTTTGTTCTAAAAATAAATCAACATTGGCTTATATATTTGCCTACTCTTCAAGTCCATGTTGTTAACCACTCATATCGATATTGGAGTGGCCACGCTAAAAAAATGAACTATTTAGATAGATTATTATTTAGATTTGATTATTCGATCTACTGTTCTCGTCTTGAATATTATTTGTATAATATTTCGGTCGCGGTAACCTTCGACCTTCTTCAGGTATATCTTGTCAAATTCGGGAATGTTTCTGTCGGACTCAGTAATCTGCACAGAATTTCGAACGGAACGCTTTACTTAAGTCATGGTGGGGGGTTGCATGCTTTCATTCTGTCAGCCATGGCTGTGTACAAGTCCTAAGTAATATTCAGTTGTATTTTTTGGACAAACTGATTGAACATTTTTTCAGAATGTAACATTTACAACTGAATTTCACCAAGTATTCTATCCACTACGTCACCGGTTCCTTGCGGATAATTCTACTACGAATTTTAGAAGCCTAAAACCTTACTTTATTACGATCTATCTATATATCATCTATTATTTATAATTAATGTCTCCCTTATGATGTTAAATTCTATACGGGAGCCACTGATTATAAATAATAGATACTATATAGTTAGATCGTAACAAAGTAAGTAGTATAATATATATATATATATATATATATATATATATATATATATATATATATATATATACAGGGTGACCCAAAAAAACAAAAGCTATATGGAGGCCATCTAGAACATATGCTGTAGAACGGAGAAAAAAAAAGGCCAAAGACCCTAGTGTTTTAATGCGATGTTTTGAATATAATAAACTAGTTTTGACCAAAGTTTCATTTCATTTGGACAAAACACTAAAAATCGAAGCCTAATTAAAGTTAGGGCCCATTTGGGGGGGGGGACCCTATATATATATATATATATATATATATATATATATATATGATTGCAACGTCTTGTAAGAGGGTGCCACTCCCTCAGAAACTTAAAGCCCACGAGCCCAAAAATGACTTCCATCGCCACAGGACCATTTTAATAGAAAATTGCCCGAGGGAGTATCTATACACAAATTATGTTAAAGAATCTTAGTTTTGTACAACAGCTAAGTCTCTCTCTCTCTCTCTCTCTCTCTCTCTCTCTCTCTCTCTCTCTCTCTCTCTCTCTCTCTCTCTCTCTGTTCGAAATGTTGAGATCCAGCAACAAGCAAGAGCAAGATAGCCAGCAACAAGTTAAACTGCAGACCAGCTTAATGCGGGTACTGGTCTCCGCTTTATGTTTGTTTACATCAGAGATTTGCTTTTCCTAGAAAGGTTGACTTCACCACTGCTTACGTGAGCCCTCTCCACCCCAACACACATATACACACACACGCAAATATACACAGTGCTAGTTGGCTATTGACCCAGAAAAAGGGTTCATTCGCCCTTTGGAAGGTCTTGTTTTTAATCCTTCAGGGAGACTAGCCGCCCTCCTCACCAAACAAGTCTGGTGGGGGAACCAGTTTAGTCGCCGGTGACCCGACCATGAGGCAGGTAGTACTGGGTTACATAGTACCTGTAGCATATGACATGACCTGACATACAGATACATACACACATACATATATAGAGATAGATAGATAGATAGATAGATAGATAAGTTAAAGGAAGAGATTAATATCAATTCTTTAAGGGGAGATTTATCAGGATAATACAAAGCTCAACAAAACTGCATTGGAGCTCATTTAGAAGTACTTCTACATATATATATATATATATATATATATATATATATATACATATATATATATATATATATATATATATATATATATATCTATATACTTCGGAGTAGTTTTTATTTAACAATCAGTGGTTATGTAAACGTGAGATTGTAGGTTTACAAAATATTACTTATTTTCACTTTGACTTTCCATGTCTCACTGACTTTAGCAATTAGGGTGCATACCTTTATAACTATTTGCTAATATTTTCACTCCTCTGATGAGATGGTAGACATCGAAACCCTATAGGTTAAGGAGATAAACTTTCTAAAACATTCTTTGTCTTGCTTAGAATAATAAAAATTATTTGATATGAAACTCAACCACTTCATTTCATTTCAATGAGAGTTTTTTGAAATTCATTGAATTACAATTTAAATATATATATATATATATATATATATATATATATATATATATATATATATATATATATATTCCCGAATTCGACAGAAGGATTCCCGAATTCGACAAGATATACATGAAGAAGCTCCTAAATTACATCATTGTGCAAATAACACATAATATGAGAACAGTAGTCTAAAAAAATCCAAATAATCATTCCACATCTCAAAAATTCAGACAATGTTTATCATTTTCATTTTCCTCGTATTGGATGTTATTCGAACAACCTTTCAGCAGATGTAATATCTTCCCTTCGTCGGAACCTCATGGACACGTCGCGCAACGGATAAAGTGCTAAGCTATAAGTTAATGTCTTCATGAAGTTAAAGGTTAAATTTAAGTTATAGGCGATACTAGGATTATAATAAAAATTATTTAAGATATCTACCTGGTTATGGTTGAGGGTATGATGACAATCTAACTAATCCCGTGGATTAAATCATGGATTTAGCTGTAAATTATATCAAAATACTCGAGTTCGACAGCACTCACCTGAAGAAGGTCCATAATTACATCGGCCGAAACGTACGGTGACTAAGTAGTTAACGACATTTACTGGCTACCAAAAACAAAGAAAATTTCCGTTTCTTCCTCCGTGTACCTAGTGTCAGGAGGAACGTCCATGAAACAGTTTCTTCGCCAGCCATATATATATATATATATATATATATATATATATATATATATATATATATATATATATATAAATATTTCTGTGGAAATATGATTTTTTCAATTATATTTAATATTTCTTATATACTAATCCTTAATTTGTGAAGCTCAATGTAAATACAGAGAAAAATGGCGTAATAAAAGAAAAAAATAAAGGTAATTAGAGCTTCTCTTCCAATTTTCGGATTTTGTAGTCATGCCAAAATGCATTTTCTTTCCTTTTGATGGATTAATAGGTGATATTTCTTATGACGTAGTTAAGGGCAGATAAGATTCATTGGTTCACTTAATAATTAAATGAATGTTTTTGCGCTACGAAACATGTGCTGCCAAGAATTGTAAACGTGAACGTGATTAAAGGAATAAATTGTAAGAAGGTCAACATAATGAAATTTGGAATAGAGACTTTTGGCATATGTTTATATATATATATATATATATATATATATATATATATATATATATATATATATATATATATATATATATAAGCGAGATAAGACACTGGTAGAATTCAGATGAAAAATCCTGATAGATATTACTTAAAGTAATACTTTCAGGGTGATCCTAGCCAAAACTTATATATATATATATTTCAAATTGAACCACGAGACTTATATATATATATATATATATATATATATATATATATATATATATATATATATATATATATTACAAAAGTCTATATTCCAAAATTCAAGATATTGACCATCTTATCGTTTATTTCTTTAAGTACATTGAAATGCACAATTATTTGTATATGCTCTGGTGTTACATCGATTTTCATACATTAAAGGACTGGTATAAATAATAAAAGGTGAAATATAATTGAATAAACATATTTCTCCATAAATATGTGTGCGTGCATGTGTTATATTGTATTCTCGAGTTCGACAGAAGGATTCTCAAGTTCAACAACATACATGTGAAAAAAGGTTGGAGATTACAGCGACCGAAACATTGTGAAAATAACACTTGAGATGAGAACAGCAGTCCGAAGAATCCAAATAATACGAATAACCGACAATGCGAGTCTACTAGACCTTTTTCTCACCACTTCTCCTGAACTATGTTCAGTTTCTGTTCTATCTCCTCTTGGATCTTTCAACCACTCTGCTGTATCAATTAAGATAAAAATGAAATGCATATCGATACACTAAGGCTGATTGGGATAGCTTCCGTACATTTATATCGGATCTACCTCTGCGTTCCATGTTTAAAAAGGATGTGTCCTCTATAGTAGAGGACCTGACGGAATAGTTAATTGTAGGTATAGACAGTTTCATACCCTCGAAAAAGTTCCAGCAAAATCCTAACAGCCAGCCATGGTTCTCTCCAGAATGTGCTGCTGCCATTGCGCACAGAAATCACTTTTTCCACTGCTTCCAACGTAATAGATGTATGGAAACTAAAGCCGCTTTCAGGACTGCCAGCAACCATTGTAAGAAAGTAATAAAGAACGCAAGAGAGGTGTATGCTCAGTCCGTCAAGTCCAAAGTAGCTGAGCAGCGGCTTGGTTCCCACCAGCTTTGGCAAATAGCAAACAGAATCCTGAACTGAAGCGTGTGCTCTATCCCAACTATTATCAATGGACCTGAGGTAATCTCGTCAGCATCAGACAAAGCCAAACTCTTTGCCAAGAACTTTGCAGCTAATTCTACCCTTTACGACCAAGGCCGCCAGCCCCCAATATTTCCTCCTGTATCAGAAAACACGCTATGAGATATCCATATATCTGTACGTGATGTTGCCAAACTAATCAAAAACCTTGATTCCAGTAAAGCAACAGGCCCTGGCGGTATTCCAATTATAGTACTAAAAAAAATTAAATCAGAACTAGCACCCATACTTACAAAACTGTTTAAACGTTAAGGAGAATAGCTTCCCATCACCCTGGAAAATCTTATCAGTATCCCCTGTATTTAAGAATTCAGGTGATCGCTGATCCCCGTCTCAGTACAGGCCAATAAGTCTCCTGTGCGTCATGAGTAAGTTGCTGGAATCTGTGTTAAATACAGAAGTAATCAACCATTTCAACAAAAATAACCTTCTTAGTGACACTCAATATGGTTTCCGTTCTCCTAGATCTACAGCTATCATTTTGATTATTCTCATATTGGATATTATGTTCACGACGTTTCAGCCGATGTAATCTCTTCTCTTCTTCGGACCCACGTACGGTGGTAAAGTGGTTCCCCTTTCTTCCTTCGTGTACCTAGTGCCGGGAGGAACTTTCGCAAAAACAACTTCTTCCCCAGGATTTCCCGTCTGATGAAAACGATACCATGGGACTGCTTTCCTAATCTGTCGGAATGATAGTGGCTAACAAGACAAACTGAAAACTTGGGTGATCTAAGTTCGAATCTAATTTGTTCCACAAAAATGCTTTCACCAAAAACTCACACTTGACCTTGGAAGCAAATAAAATACCAGCCAAGATGAGGACAATAGTCCGAATGATACACATTATCGCTCTTCATCTAAAAAAAAAAAATTCAAAAATGAAATATTTACAAAATAATTATGGCGGGAAAGTTGTAAGGAACCACAACATCTGTTTCGTGAAGCAAAGTTTTTTTGGGTTTTTTTTTTTGCTTCGTCATAAGCGCCGTCTAAAATTTGAATTTGTAATTATGTTTCTAGACCTGTGGCGTAGTGGATAAAGTGCTTGGTAAACATCAGTTGTAAATTACAGTTACACTCTTCTATAGGTTGAAGGTTCAACCCTCAGTGCAGTCGATACTCAAAAGATAATTGCGAATTACTTAAAACTTCTACCCGGTGATCGCTGACAAAACGAGAGTATACTACCTTCGTGGATTAAATGAAAACTTCCCTTCGAAATTCGAAGGAAGAAGAAAAAGAAAAAAAAGAAACAAAAAACACACTGAAGATGGAGTATACCTCTGAAATATATTTGTGATAAATTTCAAACAAGTAAAATATTTGTTTATTTTCATAATATTACGTTGTGATTTGGTTTCAAGCGCACTTGATGCGTATTTTAGTTTATGTTTTTATTATTTTTTGTTTTTGTCTTTTTTTTGTTTTGTTTTTTGTTGTTGTTTGTTTTTTTCATTTTTATTTATTTCCTTTGTAGTCACTGGAAAAGCAAAAACGTGTGGTTTTAAACAGTGACTTTCAAATGCTCCAATTAGATAGCGCGTGGCTTGCGTGAAATGAGTTAGATTTTTCTTTTCCTCGATGTAAGTCATGTGTTTATTTGATATAGAATTCTACTTAGAGTTAAGAAGCTATATTTAGATATATTTTTACAAGTGGAACAAGGCTTAAATCCACTTGAGGACCAGGGTTACTGCGGTAGAATGATTGCCAGTTGAGAGAAAAAGAACCTTATGAGAGAATTAGGAGAGATTGATGAAAAAGTCCAAGCTCGAATTACTTGTGGTGACTGGTCATAAAATTTATATGTTGATATTGGATTTGAACACCCAAATGTTATTTTATTCATTCCTATCTGAAAGAGATTAGATAGGGAGTTGGGTGTGAGTTTGGATGAAAGTGTTTCAGTGGAACAAACTGAATTCGGACGCCGAGGATTTTAGTCTGTATTGTTAACCACTTAGCCAACATCATCCTCGATAGTGTTATAATATACAGGAAAACAGTTCTATGGTAATGTTTTCACCAGACGGGAAGCCCTTTATTAAAAAGCTCTTTTTTCTAGAAGTTCTTCCTGGCATTAGATACACGGAGGAAAGCGAGGGGGTATTATTATTATTCTCTTTTTGGTAGCCAGTCGAGTTCTAGTTGTGAATATCTAATATGAAGTAACTAGAGAATAGAGCTGCGTCGAGCATCTTTCATGGAAATAACGATAGATTGGATAAAAGATTAATTATTTTAAGGCCTCAAATAAAATAGCATTTCGTTATTTTGTTTTGTAAATAAAACCAGCATGTAAATCTAGTGATAGGAATGCCTTCTTCTTCTTCTTCTTCTTCTTCTTTTTCTTCTCCCTACTGCATCTTTCTCACAGAAAAGACGTCGCGAGTTTTTCTCTGCTTTATCGTTATTTTCGTAGCAGGTGCTCGGCTTAGCTTCATTCTACGACCCATCCCCTGTCCTTTTGGTCAAGATCAAAGTGTAGTATCTGTTCTTCGGATGCTGCACTTCTATTTCTTGTTCTCTTTCGGTGGAGGAGAAATCCTTCACGACTGAGACAATTTTTATTTTTGTACCTTTTCTCCACGTTAAAAAACGACCCTGGTGTCTAACTCTGTCCCGTGGGGAGGCATAGTAAATAGGTACAACCACAACCAACAATTTCTTTTACTCTCTATCTTGACAAGTTTGGCTCTGCCTATCGCCCGGCTTTCAAACTTCTTTGTCTAATAGACAGGCACAGAGATTCTATCACAGACTAACCTGAGACACTCAGTGGTTGGCCTTGTTTCCTGACCAGGACAATGGACGCCGTTCCCAATTCGTTTCACTCCTTTCTTCCTTTCTCCCATCTCTCTGCTTAGCTGATTTAAAGCCTTTTATTCTAATATTTTTCTCCCTCGTACTGCTAGACTTTGGAATTCCCTCCCTGTTTCCTGCTTCCCTGACGGTAGTAACATGAAGAAGTTTAAATGTAATGTGAACAGACATATCGTTACTCAACTGCTCACAATCTCCAGTTAGACTTTGGAATTCCCTCCCTGTTTCCTGCTTTTCTTGCTGTAATGACACACAGAAGTTTAAATGTAATGTGAACAGACATATCGCTACTCAACCCCTCACAATCCCCAGTTAGACTTTGGAATTCCCTCCCTGTTTCCTGCTTACCTGGCTTTACTGACATGCAGAAATTTAAATGTGTTATTAACAGATATCTTGCTACTCAACTCCCCATGGCCCTCTCTTAGATAGTATTCCAAATGCGTCTAAGTAGCAGAAGGCCTTGTTTGGTGTGGAAAAGAATTGAAAAAATACATAGCATTAACAATCATCACTGTGTTCACTCATTAACATCTGTTCTCGAGTGGCTTTTTGCCTTGATAAACAGTGAATCTCTAGTAAAAAAACAAATAAGTACACCTCAGGATATTAACGTTTACATTTTTTCATTTTTCTTTTTTTCGCGATGGAAATCTTTCATCCCACGTATCCATGGATTTCCTTCATTTTCTTTTCCGTTTTCCAACCGAATTCTGAATTTGTTTCCGCGTTTGTCATTCCGGTTCCGTTTTTCTAACAACATTCTTTCCGGTAACGATCATAAATCAAAAAAAAAAAAAAAAAAAGCGATAAAAATCAACAAAGAAGCGGGGGGGGCGGTCAAAATTTCGTCAAGTTTGACACAAGGTTGCGATGAGCACCATTTACAGTAATATGTTTGGCCTTTTGCTTACTGACAGTTTTGCTTGGAGTCGTTGAAGGAATGCCAGAAATGTTTTTTTCTTTTTTACGGAAATGGAAACCCGATTTGATTGTGGTAGGCAGATTCCTGGTCAGTTGCTAAGCAACAAGATCCCTACCCATCCACGCCATCGCAACCGACGATGTTATTGTCGGATCCATAATTGAACGGAATAAAAGAAAAGAAAGGCGTCTGATATAAGTAAGTAAGAGTTATCTGCTCTTTAACGCCTTCTTTTCTCTCGCTGAAGGATGGTATTTTCAAATAACTTCGAACTAGATCCATGTACATTTTTTTTAAATATAAAAAACAGTAAAACGAGATAAACAATTTATCTACTTCTTGTTTCCATAGTTATGTTACCTACCATAGTTAGTAATACTTGATTACCTACTTAACTAATAAGTATAATATATTATCTACGTGTAATCTATATAGATAAGCAGAATGATTTTGCTACCAGAACAGTGGCAGAAACTCTCAAGGAAGTGAACGACCACCAGAAGATAATGGTATTTGGAAGAAACAGCTTACCTTGTAGAATTGCATATAATCAAGATTATTGGCTGTTTTAATTTGTGAGGTATTTAATTCAAGTCTCTAGATAATGTCGACTAAACAGGAATGAATGTGTACCATTTCAGGACCTATCTCTCACTGTAGATTTGTATATAATAGTGTTTATCGGTTGTTTTTCACTTGTGGGGTAATCCATTCTGGTCTCCAGGCAATGTTGGGTCATCAGGAGAGAATACGTACCATTTTAGGGCCTATATCTCACTGTAGATTTGTATATGATAATGTTTAATGACTGTTTTTCAGTTGTGGATTAACCCATTCTGGTCTCCAGATAATGTTGGGTCATTAGGAGAGAATACGTATCGTTTCAGGATCTACCTCTCGAGGGTTTTTTTTTTTTTTTTTTTTTTTCGCGTATCATTTATCCCCCATCACGGATGTGAGCCCCATTTTCTGAATTGCATTTAAACACTGAATATACTAATAACTTGACGTTTAATGATTTTAGCGTCTTTCGCCTCAATCAACGACTTAGGTTTTCACTTGTCGTTTAAAAGTTTAACGGTTATGTATCATATATTCGTTGAGTAAAGACGCGCTCGTATGGAAAAAAGAAGTAATATCTAAAGAAAGGGCAACATAATCGTTTGCATACACAGATTCGCATTGCATCATCGAAGTTAAGGAACGTTGAGCATGGCTAGTACAAAATGGGTGACAATTCCGATAGGTAAGTAAAAAGCTTAACATATCAACCTGGTTGGGATTAAATCAGGTGGGCGTCTCAGGAATGCGTTGCTTTTGGCACGGAATCTTGATACAGTAGAAAGATAGGATTCGTTTAAGAGGAAACATTTTTTTGCAATGAAAAGTGGCGAAAAATGTGTTAAAAAAATAAAATCACTTAAATGACTTTTCGTCTAACCCTACGAGGGGCGTGCAATAAGTAATGCCCCTGACCCACTTCCCATAGAAGTAGAACAGCGAAACTTGGCACAGTTATTAGTCTTTCTCTACATAGGAACCACCCAGAGTTATGCGTTTCTCCCATCTTTTGATGCAGCTCTGGAGACCGTTTTTTTAGAACACCCCAGGTTGGTCCTCCAACTACGACGTGACTTCAGAAATCAAGGCTGCATCATCTTGGAAACACTTTCCTTTCAAAAACAACTTCATGGCTGGGAAGAGGTGAAAGTCAGAGGGTGCAAGGTCAGGAGAGTAGGGAGGATGGGGATAGGATTTCATAACCACACGCCCGTGCTTCTGATCTGGCGACATGCGAGTTGTGGACCGGAGCCTTGTCCTGAAGGAGGAGGGTACCTTTTCTGATCTTGCTCTTGATTTTGATAGCTTCCCTTAATTTCCTCAAAAGTGAATCATAATAAGCTCCTGTTATTGTGATACCCTTTGCCAGGAAATCTGTCATCACTACTCCGTCCTGGTCCTAGAAGACTGTGAGCATGACCTTGCCAGCGGAGGGATGCACCCTTGCCTTCTTTGGAGGTGGTGAGTCCAAGTGCTTCCACTGCATTAACTGGGCTTTGGTCTCTGGATCATAGTGATGGACCCATGTTTCATCCTGTGTAATTAGTTTTTTGAAAACCTTTGACACATCTTCTTGGTACATCTCCAAATTCATCCTCGAGCACTCGACGCGTTTTCGCTTCTGGAATTGTGTGAGCAACCTGGGAATTCATCTGGCAGACACCTTATGCATATGCAAATGGTCATGAATGATAGTTTCCACAGACCTTGTACTAATCTTGACATCTTGGGCTATTTAGCGAATAGTAATGCGCCGATCTTCCAAAATGGCAGCCTCAACTTGACGGACAGATGCCTCATCAATGACAGAAGGGGGGGGGGGGCGACCAGGTCTGGGAGCTGTTTTCACACACTTCCGGCTATGTTTGAATTCACGATGCCAGCGTTTTACAAGGTCATATGATGAGGCATTATCACCATAAGTTTCTTTCATTTAATCAAAAGTCTCTTGTGGTGCGCGTCCTTTCAAATACAAAAACCGGATCACTGCTCGACATTCAACAGGCTCCATTTCACACCTGACTCAGTTCAAACACCTGTAAAACAGAAACCACAATCAGTTCAGAGCTGTAATTTGCCACATAACCAGTAGAGATATAAATCATTGCACATGCCAAATTTCAGCTAGATCAGACAACTAGAAGTGGGTCAGGGGCATTACCTATTGCACGCCCCTCGTACTCAGAAACTTAAGAAATGAAAAACTAAAAGTTGGATGAGAGAATGAGTGGAAATTTGCATATACAAAATATTAATAAAAAGTAATGCGGGGGAAAAAAAAGGCGGGAGGGGAGATAAATCTGTAAACAAATTAATTGAGTCTTAAGCGGGATAAAGAGAGGGAGAATCTCGCCACTGATTAATTGAAAAGTAAGCTGAATGAAAAAGATAGCTAATCTCTCAACTAATTAATTAATATGTAAGCGAGATAAAAACAGGGCAAATCACTCAGCTAATTAATTGATAGGTAAGTGAAAAAAGAGGGCTAAATCTGTAAACTAATTGAGAGGTAAACGCGATAAAAGGGGGGGGTCATCTCTCAACAAATTAATTGAGAGGTAACTGGGTTAAAAGAAGGATAAACCTGTAAACCAATTAATTGGGAGGAAAGCAGGGTAAAAAGGGAGATAAATCTCTAAACTAATTCATTGAGAGAAAAGCGGGATAAAGAGGGTGGGAATAAACCTCTCATCTAATTTGTTGAGAGGTGAGCGGAATAAAAAAGAGGGAATTTCGCAACTAAATAACTGAAAAGTAAGCGGGATAAAACTGGGGTAAATCTCTCAACTAATTAAGTGAGTGGTAAGTAGGATTTAAAAAAAAAAAAAAGCGGGATAAATCTTTTAACTAATAAATTAAAAATTATACGGGATAAAATGGAAATAAATATCTAAAGTAATTAATTTAAAGGAAAGCGGTTGGTTGGTTGGCTGTTTTTGTTTTACGGCATATCAACCCTTCTCAGGTTATTTAATGCCGAATTCAAAGATTTTGCAGAATTTTTTTTTAATAGAATATATTTGTTGTTTTCAAGTCGGTTTCTATTTAACCCATAGTTGGGACCCTAACAGGTACTACGAATCCGGGTCAGAGTGAACCTGGGAGCAATAGCAATTAAAGGGTGGTTCCACACTCCCCAAAGCCCCCAAGCTGGGGCCTCACCACTGGATATAGTTTAAGGTCAAAGGAAAGCGGGATACAAAAGATTCTAATTAATTGGAAGGCCAGCACAAGAAAACTGGGAGTAATCTCTTAACTAATTGAAAGGAAACGGGGATAAAAAGCGGGGGGGGGGGGCTAAATCCAAAAACTAATTGAGAGATCAGCGGGATAAGAACGGGAAAAATCTCCAAATTAATCGATTTAGATTGAAGCGGGATAAAAAAAAAAAGGAATATAAGTCACTAAACTAATTAATTAAAAGGTTGGTTGGTTGGTTAGTTGGTTGGTTGTTTTGTTTTACGGCATATCAACCCTTTTCGGGTTATTTAATGCAGAATCCAAAGATTTTGAAGAAAATCTTTTTTGATAGAATATATTTGTTGTTTTCACGTCGGTTTCAATTCAACCCATAGTTGGGACCCTAACAGGTACTACCACTCCGGGTCAGAGTGGACCTGGGAGCAATGGTAATTAAAGGGTGGCTCCACACTCCCCAAAGCCCACAAGCTGGGGCCTCACCACTGGATATAGTTTAAGGTCATATCCAGGACCCTCATTGAGGGACTTTTACCCTCTGCAGGGGGAACAGTCGGCGTATTCTAATGCCCCACCGACAGGGCCTAATTAAAAGGAAAGGGAGATAAAAATGTAGTTTTAAACTTATTAATTGAGATACGCGGGATAGGAAGAGAGACTAATCTCTGAACGAGAGTTAAGCGAGATTAAAAAAGGGATACATTTATAAACAAATTAATGGAGATGTAAGCGGTATAAAAAGGGAGAAAAATCTCCAAACTATTTCATTGAGAGGCAAGCGGAGGAAAAAACTAAAACTCTTACCTAATTTATAATAAAGTAAAAGAGATAAAAAGGGGGGGTCTCGAAATAAATTAAGTAATAAGGTAAGCAGTATAAAATAGGGGATAAATCTCTAAACCAATTGATTGAGAAATGAGCTGCATAAAAATAGGGGATATATATCTAAACTAATCAGTTAAGATGTAAGCAGGATAAAAAGTGGGATAAATCTCTTTACTAAATTATTGAAGGGTGAGAGATATAGAACGAGCGATAAATCCCTAAACTAATTAAGAGATAAGCGGGATAAAGGACGGATAAATAGCTAAAGTAATTAATCGGGGTAAAAACGAGAGATAAACCTCTGAACAAATTAATTGAATGGTACGCGGAATAAAGTAGAGGGGCAAATCTCTAAACTAATTTATAGAACGTTAATCGGCATAAAAAAGAAGGGATAAAACTCTAAATAAATTAATGGGAAGGTATAACAAGACAAATAAATCTCCAAAGAAATTAATTGAGAGGTAAACGAATCAAAAAAGCGAGCTACAACTCTTATATAACGAAGTAAAAAGGATAAGAAGAGGGATAAATCTCTAAACAAATTTATTGGGCAAGCAGTATGAGATGAGGGAGATATGTCTAAACTATTTAATTCAGAAGTGAACAGTATAAAATTGAGGTATAAATCTCTAAACTAAATTGAGAGGTTAGTGAACGGAAAAAAAAACAGAGCTAAAACACAAATAATTTATAAAAAATGTAAGCTGTATAAAATGGGGGATAAATCTCCAAACTACTTAATTAAGATGTAAGCGGCATAAAAAAGAGGGGCGCATCACTTAAGTAATTAATGTATAGGTAAGCGGGATAAAAAGGAGATAAATCTCCTAACTAATTAATTGAGAGGTTAGTGAAAGAAACAGGCAGCTAAAACTCTTAACTAATTTATAATGAAATAGGCAGGATAAAATTAGGGATAAATCTCTTAACTAATTAATTAAGAGGTAAGCGGGATAAAAAAAAGAGATAAATCTCTAAACAAATTAATTGAGAAATATGCGGGGGGGCGTACATCTTTAAACTAATTAATTGAGAAAAAAGGGGTGGGAAGATGGTACGTATTTAAACTAATTAATTGAGATATAAGCAGGATACTAAGAAGGATAAACCAATTTATTGAAAGATAAGAGGGATAAAAAAAAAAACAGGGATAAATCTCTAAACTAATTAAGAGGTAAGCAGATTAAAAACGGTCATTAATCTCTAAACAAATTAAGTGATATAAGCCGGATAAAAAAAAAAGGATTTATCTCTAAAGAATTTGATTGAATAGTAAGCGTAATACAAGGGGGTAAATCTCTAAACTAATTAGACGTGTAGTAACTAGGATAAAAAAGAGGGATAAAATTATTAACTAATTTATTATAATAAGATAAGATAAGCGGGATAAGTAAAAAGTCAAATCAGATAAAAGAAAGGATGTATTTTTGAACAAATTAATGGAGAGGTAAGCGGTATGAAAAGCGAAATAAATCGCCAAACAAATTAATTTAGAGGTAAACGAACCAAGAAAGAAGGCTAAAACTAATTTATAATGAAGTAAGCGGAATAAAAGGGATAAATCTCTAAACAAATTAATTAAGAGTCAAGTATTATAAAAATGGGGGATAAATGTCTAAACTATTTAATAAAGAGATAAGCGGCATAAAAAAGTGGCAAATCTCTAAACTCATTAATTGAGAGGTAAGCGGAGGTGGGAAAAAAGGGAGCTAAAACTGTTAACTAATTTATAAATGAAGTAAGCGGGATAAAAAGGGCGATAAATCTCTAAACAAATTAATTAAGGGGTACGCGGGATAATAAAAAAGGAAAATAAATCTTTAAACTAATAAATTGAGAAATAAGCGAGATCAAAAAGGGGTATATCTTTAAACTTATTAACTGTGAAATACGTAGGATAAAAGAGGGTTAATTCTCTAAACTAAATTATTAAAGGTTGGTTGGTTTTGTTTTACGGCATATCAACCCTTTTCAGGTTATTTAATGTCGAATCCAGTGATTTTGGAGAACAATTTTTTTAATAGAGTATGTAATAGTTATTATATGTTTGTTCTTTTTTTGTAAGTCGGTTTCTATTTAACTCATAGTTGGGACCCTAACAGGTACTACCAGTCTGGGTCAGAGTGGACCTGGGAGCAATGGCAATTAAAGGGTGCCTCCGCACTCCCCAAAGCGCGCAAGCTGTGGCCTCGCCATCGGATATAGTTTAAGGTCATATCCAGGACCAAAATTATTAAAGGGTAAACGAGATATAATAGAGCGATAAATCTCTAAACCAATTTATTGAAGTGATTAATCTCTAAACTATTTGAGAGTTAAGTGAGATAAAAGAAAGGGTTTATTTCTGAACAAATTAATGGAGAGGTAAGCCGTATAAAAAACGAAATAAGCCTCCAAACAAATTAATTTAGAGGTTAAATAATAATAGCATAAATGTCGACGAATGATGTAAGGATGTGATTTGGAAGATCATTAATGTAGATCAAGAAGCTATCACAGTTGTACGGAGGCTATCCCAGTACGCCACAGAGTATCGATATACTGTACGATGGAGAGGTACGCCTGAAGACTTATTATATTTCATTTTTATCTTAACTGATACAACAGAGTTGTCTGAAGATCTCAGTGGAGACAAAACAATGGTGAATGCTCTGACGAACTACAAGCACCTGTACCCCCTCGACGTGAATACCCTCGACAAACCCGACAAGCAGCTAAATCTCACCCCTTCACAGTAGAGATCCCTAGGTGTAAGAAGGCATTCTACTCCAATAGTTTCTTCCCCAGAACTGCTAGACTTTCTGGAAATCCTTCCGGGATTCTGCTTTCCCAACTGTATTGACATGCAAAAGTTCAAATGTAATGTGAACAAACATCTTGCTACTCATCTTCCTCCATAATATCCCTGAAACTTATGTCCCCGATAGTAGCCCCCTACTTGAAAGTGGCACTGGGGTGAAAATTGAATAAAAAACAAAACAGAAGCTGAACATAGTTCAGGGACAAGTGCGAAAAAGGTCTAGAAGACTTGCATACTGGCCGTCAGTATTGAGCACACGGGTGGGTTCGTGAACAATCTGAGTGAGGTCATAAGCAATGGAGAAAGCGGCAGAAAAGAGCGATAATCTATAAACTATTTGATTTGGAGATCAGCGAGATAAAAAGAGAGATAAATCCCTGAAGACATTGAGTGAGACGTAAGCGGAATAAAAAAGAGTGAATCTATAAACTAATAATGAAAGAGGTAAGCGCGAGAGGATAAATCTCTAAACTAATTTTTAGAAAGTTAAGCGGCATAAAAAAGGGATAAATCTTTAAACTAATTGATGACGAGATAAGAGTGATAAAAAAATAAATCAATTAATTAATACGTAAGCAGGATAAAAAAAAGGTGTAAATTTCAAAACTAAATAAGTGAGAGGTAAGCAGGATAAAAAAAATCTCTTAACTTATTAATTGAGAGGTAAACGAGCTAAAAACGGGCATTAATCTCTATACAAATAAAGTGAGCGATAAATGATATAAAAAGAATTTAGCTCTAAAGAAATTGATTGAATATTAAGCTGGATACAACGGTATAAATCTCTTAACTAATTAGATGAGTTGTAATTGGGATAAAAAGAGGTATAAATCTCGGAACTAATTAGATGAGTTGTAATTGGTATAAAAAGAGGTATAAATCTCTTAACTAATTAATTAAGCGAACACGTGATAAAAAGAGGCATAAATCTCTGAACTAATTAGATGAGTTGTAATTGGAATAAAAAGAGGCATAAATCTCTGAACTAATTAGATGAGTTGTAATTGGGATAAAAAGAAGTATTAATCTCTGAACTAATTAATTAACCGATCACGTGATAAAAAGAGGTATAAATCTCGGAACTAATTAGATGAGTTGTAATTGGTATAAAAAGAGGTATAAATCTCTTAACTAATTAATTAAGCGAACACGTGATAAAAAGAGGCATAAATCTCTGAACTAATTAGATGAGTTGTAATTGGAATAAAAAGAGGCATAAATCTCTGAACTAATTAGATGAGTTGTAATTGGGATAAAAAGAAGTATTAATCTCTGAACTAATTAATTAACCGATCACGTGATAAAAAGAGGTATAAATCTCGGAACTAATTAGATGAGTTGTAATTGGTATAAAAAGAGGTATAAATCTCTTAACTAATTAATTAAGCGAACACGTGATAAAAAGAGGCATAAATCTCTGAACTAATTAGATGAGTTGTAATTGGAATAAAAAGAGGCATAAATCTCTGAACTAATTAGATGAGTTGTAATTGGGATAAAAAGAAGTATTAATCTCTGAACTAATTAATTAACCGATCACGTGATAAAAAGAGGTATAAATCTCGGAACTAATTAGATGAGTTGTAATTGGGATAAAAAGAGGTATAAATCTCTTAACTAATTAATTAAGCGAACACGTGATAAAAAGAGGCATAAATCTCTGAACTAATTAGATGAGTTGTAATTGGAATAAAAAGAGGCATAAATCTCTGAACTAATTAGATGAGTTGTAATTGGGATAAAAAGAAGTATTAATCTCTGAACTAATTAATTAACCGATCACGTGATAAAAAGAGGTATAAATCTCGGAACTAATTAGATGAGTTGTAATTGGGATAAAAAGAGGTATAAATCTCTGAACTAATTAATTAACCGATCACGTGATAAAAAGAGGTATAAATCTCGGAACTAATTAGATGAGTTGTAATTGGGATAAAAAGAGGTATAAATCTCTGAACTAATTAATTGAGAGATACGCGGAATAAGAAGAGAGATTTATCTCTAAACTAATTAATTAAGAGTTAAGATAAAAGAAGGGATCGGGTTCTGAAAAAATTAATGGAAAGGTAAGCGGTATGAAAAGGGATCTTAATCTCCAGACAAATTAATTGAGAGATAATCAGAAGAAAAGAGAGATCTAAAACTCTTTAGCAATTCATAATGAAGTCAGCCGGATAAAAAAGAAAAACCTCTAAATAAATTAATTAAGGGGCAAGCGGTATAAAATGGGGGATACATCTCTAAACTGCTTTATTATTAAACGGGAAAAAACATCTTTAAACGAATTAATTTAGAGATAAGCTGGATGAAAAAGGTAAATCTATTGACTAATTAATTGACAGGTAAGCAGGATAAACAAGAGAGATAAATCTCTAAACTAATTAATTAAGATGCAAGCAGGATAAATTGATTGTATAAATCTTTAAACTAATTAATTTATATGCGAGATGAAAAAAAATAGAATAAATCTCTAAACTAATTGATTAAGAGGTAAGTGGGATAAAAACAGGGATAAATCTTTAAACTAATAAATTGAAAGAGATAAATGATAGAAATGAATTGAGACTTAAGCGAAATTAAAAGGGGGATAAATCTCTAAACTAATTGATTGAGAGGTAAGCAGGATGAAAACATGAATAAATTTCTAAACTAATTAATTAAGATGTAAAAGGGATAGAAAGGACGATAAATCTCTAAAATAATTAATTGAGAGAAAGGCAAGATCAAAAAGGGATAAATCTCGAAACTAATTTGATTAGATATAAGCCGGATAAAAAAAAAGGGATAAAGCTTTAAACTAATTAATTGAGTGAAAATGGGTCTAAAAAGAGGGATACGTTTCTAAACTAAATAATTGTGAGATAAGCGCGATAAAAAAGGGATAAACTTCTAAACTAATTGATTGAGAGGTAAGCAGGCTAAAAAAAGGGGTAAATTTTTAAACTAGTTAATTGAGAGGTAAGCGAGATAAAAAGGGGAGGGATACATCTTTTAAATAATTTATTGAGAGTCCAGCAGGATAAAAAGAGGCCGGGGTCTCTAAACTAACTAATTGATGAAAAGATTTTCAGCTTATTTTTCACCTATTTTTTTTTTTCGAGATTATTAATAACGATCGCCTTAAGAATATTGAGATGATGGTTAGACCTAGCACTTTGTAAAGCGGAGGATCACTCACATTATCGCACACTGCGAGGAGGTGTGACACATGGTCGGAAAGTGGGATGAAATTCAGTGCCGCTAAAACAGAACTCCGATCCCGCAAAAATAAGTCTGAGCAGTTCTGTCGGCATTCCCCAATGAGGGCGCATCAGACAACAAGAGATAATCTTGCTCTACTCGAAAGCCGGGACGCAAAGTTTAGGAGGGTGGACCTCCTAAGACTACCCAGGATATTTGCTTCAATCTGACTGCTAAAAGGTCACAGAAACGGTTCGAGAAGCACCACTTTGTGTCCGTTCCTTAAAATGGAGAATCACTCGTATCTGTAACTGGTATTTATATTAGCAAATGGTTCATGAGCCCGTAATTGTTACCAATTAATATCCGAATGTACTCGAAACCTTGTGTGTGTGAATAGCACAAGGGATGTGGTGGTATATTCTCATTTCTAACCGTTGAGTAGTGTTACCCATTAAGTCAATTCCACGATAACAAAGAATTTTATAAATGGCAACCCTTTTGGATCATGTGAAAAACATCCTTTCGGAAAGAGATAAAAGTGTTCGAATTATGTAGACTTCACTCAGACGATATAGGCTGAAAACCTGTGTGTGCTAAGTTTGAATCCAGTTTGTTCTACAGAAACACCTTCATCTAACAGCTAACCTTATGTGTTGCCTCCTGGAGAAGAGGTAAGTGAAATACTCTAAGCATCGTATGTGGAGAATAAAACAAAACAGAAATAAGGGAGATGGTATTTTGAAGATGTCCTAGACACAGGTCACCAAATGTGACCCTTCCGGGTCACTGGCAAGCAGTAGTAAACCCTCAGCGATCCCTAAATAGGGATTCCTTGTCACATATGCGTCGTGATTGTCCCTCATAGGGAATTCTCCGCAACTTCTCTCGCAAGTTCTCTCGGCGCAGCAGGATATCTCGTTGATCGGGTTGGTCAGTGTCGATTTCACCTTCGGGTTGATATGCCGTGTCACGCTGGAAGGGAATAGATTTTCGTGCATGCAAAAGAAAGACATACTTAGATATCTCTATTCTATTTGGTTAATTCAACTTCGATATAAAAAATATGATATACACTTACATACAATTGTTCAGTCGTTGATTTTCAAAAAAAAAAAACAATGTGGAGTCCCAATTAGATTTAATTACTTTCAGTTTTGGCGGTAGCGATGGACGGGTAGAGAAGAGGTGATTAGGCTTAGATTCGCTCAAAACTCAGCTCCAACTTACTCCAACTGACTGATTTGGAAATTCGCTTATATAGTGAGGTAATGGGTTAGGTAGGGTTGCTGCCTAGACCAATCGCCGCTGGTTACGTTATCACAGGGGAATTCCCGATTCCCTGCCTGTGTGCCTGCGATTCTGCGAACGCTCGCAGTTTCGGTTCTCACGATCAGGGAGATTAACCCTGTGACCACTCGTCTGGTCTCAGAAACGAAATTATATTCGTTATGTTCTCAAAACGACATCAAATTGTTGCTTTTCCACCAAACAATAAAATGTATATGTCGGTTTCACAAAAATAATAAAATTCATAACTTAACTCTTCCTTTCAGCAAGGTCGGCCGCCGCTGCCCGGGCACGCAATAATGCTTAACAGTTAACACAAGCATGGTTGCCCGGTATTCTTCAGTGTTTGGGGAGTCCTAATCTCCTCCAATAGGGAACCCTGTCGCTCCCAGCGGTGGTCACGCCACAGTATGGCATTTATATAACTGGAGAAGTGTTGATTTGGTGATTAAAATGGGGTGAAATTCTAATAAAAGAATGCATGGGAGTATTTTAAGGTAAAAGTGTGTAGAAGATGGAAAAATGTGTCAAAAATTAGGATAACGAGAAAACATATACACAATAATAATATGGCATAATAATAAAAGAATACAGTTATTGGAAAAGGAATGTAATGATGAAAATTGTTCGGTTATAAAAATGAAAATAAGGAATTTAATCGTCAATTGAAATTGTAAACATATTACTCGAAAAATAGGTTAATGAACATGCTGGGTCATGTCAGTGTGATGCATGTCATCCAACATGCTTTATGAGCACATGTTTTATCATGCGATGACGTGACGAGTTCTCAATATAGGTAGTGTTTTAGATGTAGTCTGGGAGAAGAGGATAAGAGTCGGGGAGAGGAAGCCGAGAGAGAGAGAGAGGTCCGAGACGGCTGCTGACGTCAAACCTTGGAAGCGAAAGTTTAGAGAAGAAAACCCATGAAATAAAACATAAACCATGTAAGTAACAAAAACACATATAAAACATATGAAACCCTCAGCATTTTTACCGGTACCCAGTTAATCAGACTTTTCAGGGATCTACGTAATGGATAATATCCCCATTGCGTCTTGGACTACTCCCTGAAGAATATGACTTATTCAACTATTG
Organism: Euprymna scolopes; assembly: GCF_053919585.1. Taxonomy (NCBI): domain Eukaryota; kingdom Metazoa; phylum Mollusca; class Cephalopoda; order Sepiida; family Sepiolidae; genus Euprymna; species Euprymna scolopes. Next base: position 21,928,210 of record NC_136501.1, read on the forward strand.
GTATTTAATTGCTTTCCCACGAGAGAAATATGCGACACAATGTCGTTTCTATTGTGGGGGAAAACCAGCTCCCCCAGAAGGACACTCTGGCAGTAGGCAAAAATAAAAATTACTTTAGTATAGAAGGGTTTCTCGTACACTGACTACTTGCCTGATACCTATAAATAAATAAAATGTTGCTATTTTCTTGTTCAATTTAGGAATATACGGATAAATTTAAGTAATAGTGTATATGTAGTTCAACAAAGGAATATAACAAATTTTAACGATATTCATCATTGAAATTTCAATTGTGACCCCAACCACGTGCGGTTGTCGAATTTTACATTAATAACGGTTAAAATAGAGCTGAGTTAGAGCTTTTGTTATGTGAACAATCCCAGGCAATTCCTGATTGCCTTGCTGACTCCATTTGTTTGGTTGATGACTCAAACCCAAATAAGGAAAATAACTTCAGCTGAATGAATTTGGGGGCTGATAATAATATTTAATAATGATATTGTTTTGTGAAAGAAACCCTTGATTTAGGGAGAATAGTATTAAAGTTATTTTGTCTACACTTGAGAAATAGTATTGACTCGAGGGTCAATCCCCAAGGTTTGCTCAGCGTGGGAAGCTTTCGATGGGAGGTTACTTAATTAATATATGTGATTTTACCAAATTGGCCACTCCGGGTGAATTCAATTTTGATAATGCAGAGGCTATTTGGAACTTCAGACCTTGTCAACCCTTCCCCGCTCCCTAACTATAAGAAAACATGAACCTATATCTATTTTGTCCTATATTTCTCATCGTTCCTTCAAGAGCATTCCTAAATTTATCGCCTTAACTATTATGAATCTTTAAACTCGCCAATTCAGCTGGAAATCGTTACAGAAGATCTTGTAGTTTGGTCATTAGTTGAGTGATTATCACCGCATGAATAATATCGTAGCGTAGATTCTCGCCGTGCCGATTTAATATGAGATATGTATTAACATATATGCCTGCCTTACTGGCTTTGGATAGAATAATTTAGAGAAAATAATTTCCCGCTAAAAACATTTATTTTCCGGTATTTTAAGTCGACCATCCATCGCTGAGTGACGAAATATTTTTGCGAGCAAAAAAAGAATGCGGAAGGGGGTGTCATGGCTGTTTATTTATAGAAAGGGGGGAAGGAAAGAGAACATGGGTGATAGTCAGGAGAGAGAAAGAGAGAGAGAGAGAGAGAGAGAGAAGGAGGAAGGTAGGGTGGTACACATTATGATATATATATATATATAAATATATATATATATATATATATATATATATATATATATATATATATAGCTTAACCAAATTAATTATGAGTAGGAAACTAGATCATTCCCAAGAAAGTAACTAACTAACTAAGTAAGTAAGTAAGTAAGGTAACTAGATCCAATATCTGGAACATTTTTTGCTCTTGTGATTAAGAGAGGTGGCGTTTGATCAACATTGCTGGGGAGCCATAATTTAATATACTGTTTCGTTCAAATCCTCGAAATATTGTTTCATGGTAAACAACTGATCCCTTAAATTAAAATTAGGACTATTGTGAATTCGAGAGAGCAAGTTGATGTGTTGATTGCCGGTAATTAAATGACTTACTGACTAAATAGTCTTCCAACGAATAATAATAAATAAAAAAAAATTAAATAATTTATTTCATACAGTTTTAAAGATTCAAAAATTTCCAAGACAATATATATATATATAATATTTATTTATATACCTATATTCTTTGTTGCCAACCGTCCGTCACAGAAGGCGACGGTGTAGCAGTGGAGCTACATAGCCCCAGGCAGGATATGGGAGGATAATTGTTGCCCGTGCAGCATTCTCCCCTCTCCACGAAGTCCAAGGGAAAGACAGAGTCGATACAGCTGCGCTCTAACTGTGCCGCAGGAGCTGCTGGTGATGACAATATAAAGCCAGGCCGCCTTAAGGACTCCGTCTCTGGATTTTCTTTTGAAGTTTACTCCTTTAGGCTTTCCCTTGGTGGGGTAATATCGCAGCGGAAGTTTTGAATAAGAGTTGGTTTCTCCTAGGTTGGTTTCTCCTAGGTGAGATAAAGTTGACGAGCTCTAGCTGCCTGATGTGTCTAGTTTTAAGGCGTCAGTGGATTCACTTTTTCTTTTCTCCCAGTTAATATAAAGTTAAACCACACGAGAAAGCCAGAAACTGGACTTGATTGTCAGAGGCTATTTTAGACGCACACCACGAGGGATTTCTTAGGAAGAGGGAGATTATCCCCACTACCACTCTGGGTTGTGACTTATATTTTCATATATTTTTATATATACATATATATAATCATATATATATATATATATATATATATATATATATATATATATATATTCATATGCATATGCATATATATATATATTTATACATATATATATGTGCATCTATACATATATATTTATATGATGATTGCGACGTTTTATCAGACGAGTGCCACTTACTCAGTCATTGAACGTCCATGTGCTAGTAGATGACTTTTCAGCCCTGCCAGCGACTTGCACACCCTCGAACAGACATGACACTGATGACGGTCATTGGTTTGGATGAAACCAACAGCAACGGAACTTGTATCATCGTGCGTTTTCATGTGATTAACGAGACCTGCCTTAGACAAGAAAGCCCAGTCACACACCTCACAGATCCACAGATCTTCATGATTGGGTGGCAAGGCTTGGTTCTTCCTACATGCTTTCTTCAGCTTCGCTCGGTCCATTTTGGTGGCTTCAAAGTGTTCTGCGCCCCTGTATATTAGTGCCCTCCACTGCTTGCGATCAGACGCTAGGGACTCCCAATTGTCAACAGGAATATGAAAGTTCACCAAACTCTCCTTGATACTATCACGAAAACTTTTTTTTTTGGGGGGGGCTTGTGCTGGGACCTTTTGCTACGAAGAAGCTCATCATAAAACAACTGTTTCGGGAGTCGATAATCATCAAGCCGGGGATGTCCCGTCTAACGCGTCTGGTTCTTAATAACAATGGTAGCAATACTGGTGGTTTTGGGCCTTATTTAAGACACATGTATCAGGGACAAAACGATCCTACTTAAAGTCCAGAATGTGTCTACGGCTGATGAAACCTCTCTAGATGTTTCACATGTGACCGGTATTGGGTCCATGTTTTGAAGGCATGGAGTAGGGATGGCAATACACATGTTTCATATACTGACATTTTAGAGTTAGATCATCATCAAACTAAACTCTATCTTGCAACCTTCCAAATGCGCTTGATGCCTTGCTGATTATTTGCCTCCGCATTAAGAGTGCTATCATTTGATAAAGTACTACCAAGATAGACAAAATCTTTTAAGACTTCAAGACGCTTTTCAATGACGAATATATCAGGTTCCATATACAGATAACCAGGAACGGGAGCGTACATGACCTTTGTCTTCTTAATGCTAACTGTAAGTGTGAAGCATTTGTGAAGAGATCCATCACCAATGGCACATCTACTGGCGAGTGTGTCACCAGGTCAGCATACAACATACAGGATACAACAGCTTCTTAACAAACCCATCATTAAAATGTGTTTTGGCTTAAAATCTTCTGAGATTAAACACCTTTTCAGTCATTCGGAATCTAATATAAACACCCTTATCACAATCGCGAAAACAATAGCAGACCACAGCAGTCAGATAGGGTGAAAACAATGTTGATGCAGGTATATCACCCTGTTTTATTCCATTATCAATGGGAAATTCTTCCGATAGCTGACCATTGCAGTTGATGGACCATTCATACTATGGTGAAGTCGTTTGAACTTTTCCGTAAAAGCAGGTGTACAGCCAAATTTTTCCAGCACTTTCAAGAGAGCCTCACAGTTGACTGTGTCAAACACCTTGGTCAAGTCCAAATACCTGGCGAAGAGGCATACGTTGCTCAATAGACTTTTCTAAAAGCTGTCTAGCAGAAAACACCATGTCACCGGTCCCTCGTCCACCTCTAAAACCAGATTTATAGATACATGCACACACACACACACACACACACACACACACACACACACACACACATATATATGCATACGTATATATTGTGCTCTAAACAGAAACATTCATTTCAAACGCACCCCTGTTATATCAAATAACTTACTGTTGATTTTACATACTAGGCCTTTCTGCTTGTGTGGTAATAAAACATCTCAAATGCATTTGTGATGTATAAAATGTTAACTTTGATCAAAATCTCCTGTCCTTTCTTTCATCGGGTTTTTTCGATTATTGATTATCGATATTTGTCGAACAGCTTCTGATACAAAACCTATGTAAGAACTCTGTGAGATACATACAGTATATTTGTATGAAATTACATAAAAATCCGCCCAGCCGTTTCAGAGTCTGTAGGGAATGAAATGTACAAATTTCCTTTTATATAATAGTAGCTACAGCGAATATACCGAAACCATCAGATACGCATTGAAGCAGAGAAATTAGGAACTCGTGATTTCTGAAAAATCTGCTTGCTCGTCGGTTTACCTCCAACTCTTCTTTGAGCCCAGAAAACCACTCCCTCCCAAATTTTCCTTTGCAGACAGAAACTACACTAGATAATCTGAAAATCACTCCTTCTCAACTACACGATATCGTAAATAACTGAGACACGCCCAAAGCATGTGGATCTCATCTCACCCAGGCTGTACTATTAAAAAATGCCCCACTGAGGTTGCTCCAGTACTCTCCAAACCTTTCAATAAATGCCTTAATGAATCTAGCTTTCTTGGCTGCTGGAAATTGCTTCTATGGTACCAGTTTAGAATTATTCTGGCGAAAAAACTGACTCATTAAATTATCGCCCCATAAACCTCCTCCCTCTTTTCGCCAAAATCTTTGAGTTCGACCACATCACATCTGTCTGATCAACACTATGGATTTAGGCAAGCTCGTTCCACTGTAGATATCCTTACTGTAATCTATGAACGTATGTACCCTGCACTTGATAAGGCAGGGGTAGCTAGAGCAGTACCTCTGGATATATTTCTAAGGCTTTTGACGGTATGGCATGATGGTCTTCTCATGGAAATCAGATCATATGATATTACTGGACGAATAATTAACATAATTAAATCTTTCTTAAATAAGAGAAGAATCCAGGTTGTCCTCAATGGTCGTAGACGCCTCCGTTCAGTCTCGAAAGACAAAGGATACCCCTTGTAGGGGCAGCTGCTCGTCTTTTCAGGCAAGGGTTGCGCAATCACCAACCACACCTCTCCTGAATCGGCACTGTTTGAGCCTAGTGGCAAGAAATCCAGGACGACTGAAAACAATGCCGAGATAAGCAGAGAGCAGATACAGCACCTGGAAGTCCCAAATGGTCGCCCATCCGATACTGGCCAGGCTCATCGTTGCTTAACATCGATGACCTGACTGGAACCGGTGTGTCAAACGTGACTAAGCCGTATAAATGGTCGTACATCAAAACAATATGATATAAATGCAGATGTCACTCCTTAGGCCTTTATTATTCCTGATATTCATAAATGACTTCCCTAATAAAATTATCTCTGAGGTGGGTATATTTGCTGACGACACCACGGTCTATGATAGACACGAGGGAAAAACGAATGAACACATATCCAAGACAATGGGAAAAAACCCCTAGAGGAGGACCTCTAGTCTATAATAGATGGTAACAAGCTTCTTTCCTTTAATAATTACAAGAAACCTTCTCAACCACCAATAGCCATGGCTAAAGATACATTACCTGAAAATACTTCGTTCAAACTCCTCGACTTAATGTTTACAGGGAACATGAGGTGGAACATATACATTGAGAGCATTGCCAAAGAAGGTGGGCTTTTTCTAACGTGCCAGAGTACCATGTACTTCTACACGGTCACCATTCGCCCATGAATGGATTATTGTTGCCACATTTGGGCTGGTGCATCTGCTACTAGTCTCTCACTCTTAGGCAGGGTTCCAAAGAGAGTCGGCAACCTAATAGGTCCCGCACTGTGAACTAGGCTTCAACCTCTGGACGAAATGTTGCATCCCTCTACCTTTTGTTTTACAAGTATTTTAATGGTAGATGCTCTAACGAACTGCAATCCTTGTAGCCCTTCGATGTAAAACCCTACAAGCACTTAAATCCTACGACACAGCAGAGAACTCCAGATGCTGGAAAAACTTCTACGCTAATAGTTTCTTTCCTAGGACTGCTAGACTTTGGAATTCCTTTCCGGGTCTCTTTCTTTACTGTACTGACACGCAGAATTCAATTCAAATGGAACTGTTCCTTGTTTGGGATGCAAATGCAATATATATATATATATATATATATATATATATATATATATATATATATATATATATATATGATTTATGAAATTATGATAGGTTATTAAAAGGAAGGGTTGTAAAGAGATAGCTTTGAATTTGGGGGTATCAAAACCAAAGCAAAATATGATGAAAGTAAAAATAAAATAGATAAACCCCATAATTAATTATACCATACCTGTTCACACTGAAACACTTATCACAATATGCTGTGGATCTATATTAAAAAAACCTTGTTAAACTTTGTGACATAGTTCCATTCTATGGAGGTCAGGCGCGAACAAACACCCCATAATTTTATTATACCATATTTCTTCAAACTGAAACATAATTATCAAAGTATACTTACGCAGATAGATATGAAAAGTCTTTATTAAAGTGTGTGCCTATTTCCATTCTATGGAGGCCAGGCGTGAACGCAGACCTCACAATTTTATTATACCATCCCTATTTAAGTTAAAACATACTTATCCAAGTATTATTATGTACATCTATATCAAAAACACTTGTAAACGTTTTCTTTTTTTAATTTTTAAATCTTTTATTTCCATACTTGGACCAGGCGCGTACGCAGACCCCACAATTTCAATGAATCATCATTATGCTAGATCAAACATACCCATTCTGCGTCTCAATATATCTTCTATCATTATATGTAATCAGTTTTCTATAATAGTCAACCATATAAGAGCCTATTCGTGACTAGACACACACACAGACGTTCAGCTTTATATATATATATATATATATATATATATATATATATATATATATATATATATATATATATATAAACCTCTTCTCCGTCCTTTCAATATCAGAAAAGATTAGGCTTGTGAGATGGCGGTGACCTTTTGAACCAATGTCATTTTCTCTGATAAGTCATGATTCGCAAAATTTCCCAACAGTCGAAAGGGTATGGGTAAGGAGGCTCCCTCAGCAAGAGTTTGACTTAAAAATGTTGAAACATGGGGAGAGTCTCGGTTATGGTATGGGGTGCAATTTGGAGTGATGGTCGCTCCGACCTGGTGGAGTGCGAAGGAAAATCAATTTTGCTAAATATATTTTAATATTACATGAAAAACTCCTACCAATATTCTTATGTGGTAAAAAGAATCAAGTTAACTCCCTATTTGTGAATGACGGAGGTCCTTTTCACACTGCTAGAGCGACACAACATTGGTTGAGATAAAATGTGATTAATAAACTTCCATGGCCAAGTAAGACCCCGGATATTAACCCAATTGAAAACCTTTGAATATTGGAATATATATATATATATATATATATATATATATATATATATATATATATATATATATATATATATATATATATTAATTCGACCGTTTTGGATTTTACCATTCTTGGATTTTTTTACCCCTCACCGGACTATCCATTCATGTGAAATCTTTTTATCATTTTTCTTTTACCTTCTATTCCCCTTACCTCACCCTTTTTTTTTAACCAAGTAAAATCTGTGACTTACTTGTAGTTTCATTAAATACTTTTATATGCAAAATCCGATCCCGCATTTTGCTAATTCCTGCCCTCTAATGAGAAGGAGAGTATTTCTTCGAAACTCCGCGGATTAAAGACTATCCACTTATCTTGTGCTTCCTTTTTTAAAATTAAATATGTTTTTAACTCTTTTTCAAGATGTCTTTTAACATGTTTTATTAATCATTTGTTCATATTATAAGCTCTATTTCCTTTTCGGTTTTACTGAGCTTTTACATCTGGTTGAGATTACTTTACTTGTAAATATTAACTCTTTAATATGTATAATATATTTCAAGTTTACCATTTTGATTACCTTGGTAAACTTATTGTAATTTTTATTTTATATATATATATATATATATATATATATATATATATATATATATATATATATATATATATATATCGCCAGCGATGAGAATTCATATAGAAACGTTGTTTTAATTTGAATAAAATAAAATACATATCAAGTGCGCTTGAAAGCCAAATCACAACGTAATATTAGGAAAATAAACAAATATTTTACTTATTTGAAATTTATCACACATATATTCCAGAGGTATACTCCATGTTCAGTGTGTTGTTTTGTGTCTTTTAATTCTTTTCTTCTTCCTTGCCATGTTTAAAGGTTGGAGAAAGAAGTCTGTTTGTAAAAGAACCGCGCGTTATATCTAGCGGTTGTATTTGGAAATGTTTGAACTGCGCGTAGGCAACGCGAGAATAACGTCAAGGATGGGAGTTCATATAGAAACGTTGTTTTAATTTGAATAAAATAAAATACGTATCAAGTACGCTTGAAATCACAACAATATTAGGAAAATAAACAAATATTTTACTTAAAATACAACCGTTAGTGTCTTCTTGTGGACATCCAACAGCGTTTTCAGAATTCATTTGTTCAGTTTGTACAACGTCTTACCTGGGTGATGCAGGTGAATTCTAACTGTTTCAGCGTAAACGTTGAACTGTTTTGCAAGTTCATCACATGTTAGACTACTATCCTTCAGAACTCCATCATCCAAGACGTATGGTCGTCCACTACGAGGCTCATCACTGAGGGATAAATTAATTGTTGATATTACTTGTCTTTATCGGACTATTGTTCTCATCTTGCGTGTCATTTATGCAACTTTTTGGTCGATATAGCCTTCGACTTTCGTCAGGCATCTTGAAAAAGTTTTTTTTTTTCACACATACGAAACCACGGTGAAAAAACGAAAAACAACAAGAATATGAAGCCATCTACGGAGCCAGTAACTTTTCTCCTTTCTTTTTCAAGATGGCGACCAAATGCTTGATGAAGGTCGAAGGCTATACCGACTGAAACGTTGCACGAATAACACTCGTGATAAGAACAATAGCTCGATCAAAACAAGTAATACAATCAGCCACCATCACAAAAATTCAGAACTTGAAACTAACGGCTTGCAGTACGTTCATTCACAGCACTATCCCCAAACGCTTAGCATATGCAACGACTTGATGCATCTGCTGATAAGCCCACTTTAAAGTCGTAAAGTAAACAACGCTGAATTAAACCTCTAGATACTTCCACAATTTCACAGCTGCCGAGCTTATAACTGATAACCGGATACGGTGTGCATGCTTTTATAACGTTTGATGTTCTTACTTCCGGCTATCTGAATTTGAAAACAATTGCTATACGCATTTCGTATTTATAAAAAACAAAACAGACATAACATTTTTGGGTTACCTAGTAACTAGCATATTTTTCTACGGAAATTGCTCCAGACAAAGCATTAAGCCAATTGATGTAAGGAACTAAAACATGTACTATTTCAAAGTCAAAAACTTGCAAACGATACGTGCTATATGGAATAGATTCTGATCTAGAAAACAGTTAATGTTCCCACTTTGTTAGAAACATCGCTTCAAGAATATGAGAACTCAAGAACAAGACTTTCCTTATCTGGTTCTTTAGTCTTTTAGAAAATAGAACAGATACAACACTACACTCTGAAGCATGGAAAGATCGCACATTAGGCTAAAATAATATTGTAGAGGGAGGTATATATGTGTGTGTGTGTGTGTGTGTGTGTGTGTGTGTGTGTGTGTGTGTGTGTGTGTGTGTGTGTGTGTGTGTGTGTGTGTGTGTGTGTGTTGAGTTTTCTAATGAAGAGTAAATTGTGATAATTTCCTGCTGGCGTACGCTACCCCCTCCTAATATAAGGAGGATATAATGCTTGGGAAGATCACTAACAGCAGAAATACTACACAAATCTTCATTCAAAAGATTATGACTGACAAAATAGTACTATTGCAAAGGAACATAAAATAGCCCCCCTCCCCAAAAAAATAAAAATAAAAATCGGTATAGATAATGCATGGAACAACAAAACAGATACTACACTGCCGCACAAAAAGAAGGTAATTCCTAGGTGAATGGTATTATGGAAATAGACCTTAAAGCATGGAAAGATCGCACATTAGGCTTAAATAATATTGTAGAGGGAGGTAATTTCTGGAAGAATGGTTTTATGACAACAAAACAAATGATGCACTATCGCCGTCCCTCGCAAAAGGAGGAGGTAATGTCTAAGAAGGTGGTATCATGACGAATGAATATCTAGAGCAAGGGTCAACAACCTATAGCTCACGGGCCAGATACGGCTCGCGAAGGCAATTTTAACTGGCCCGCAATTCTGATTACCAATGACTATTTTTAACATGAGAGACGAGACTTTCGAATAAAGGGTCCGTTGTTATCGGTCTCTGATTCACCCAACCGAACTTGATATGATTGCGAAAAATAATATAAAAATAAAACATAAAACAAAGACTGAGTACCAATTTGACCGATCGACTGGCAACGGTCATTAGGTGGGGACAGCTTCAAAAGGACAATGTCTCACTTTAAAGTATTTTGACGTTCCTTGAAGAAAACTAATTTTTGTTAGTTGTTATTGATAAAAAAAAATTTGTTTTTTAGATATCCTTTTATTTTTCTGGTTTCTCGATGTTTATTTTCGTTATGGTTTTAAATATTTAGGATGTTAGCATGCTTCAGTTGTTAGCATGCTTCAGTTGTTAGCGTGTGTAATTGTCTTTAATTCTTCATTAATAGCCTTCGTTCGGTTCCGTGACTCCTCGTAATAACACGATCCAACCTACGGGGTTGAAGGACTTGCCAACCCCTGATCTAGAGGGACTGTATCATGACGCAGCACAAATACTATACAACTCCCTACATAAAGTATTGAACGATAGCACATTAGTCTAAAACAGAACTGTGCTTTAATAATGCGTTAATAGAAGTAAGAGTATAGTTTACACTGCAGACAGATAGCATATTCTCATTGATAAGAAATAAACGAGATAATCAGGTCGGCAAGATTTTCCAATGCTTGTTAAGACATATCGATTTTTCAAAATATGTTGTTTCAAGCACAAGCAGTATTACGTACTTAATTGCCGTGCCAAAAATAGTCATATATCCAAAAGTTACGAAAAACCATCGAGTAGAAATTTATTTCTACTTAAAAGTAATTTTTACAGAAAATTAGGTAAAATCGCATTTTTCTTAGACGTTATAAAGTAGGCAGGAGGAGGCTAATAGCAGGGGACATAACTCCGAAAGTAATATTTTAGATAGACTTCTTTTCTTTTTTTTTCTTTTTTTTTTTTTACTAAAAACGCAATGGCAATTGTCGACTCGATGAATTTTCGTATTTTTTGTGATATATTACTATTTTGACATGACAATTACGTACGTAATATTGTTTTTGCTTTAAACGATATATTTAAAAAATCGATTTTCCGACTATAGTTTAACAAGCACCGATTTTCCTGTAGCTTGTTCCTTAATTCCATTATAATGTTTATTTATTTATTTATTTATTTATTTACTTATTTATTAGAATCAGTTCTTTATTTCTTGCCGTGGTGATATTTTTTTCTTTGAGGAATATTAATTACCTAATGTTTTGTTTGCATTTTAAGTTAGAGCTTACTACTGATATAAAAAAAATGTAACATTTGAGAATATTCCACTTAAATGACCTAAAGTATTAAAACTATTGGAAGGATTTAACATTTGAAATTTGCATTGTACGAATACTTTTTCAGTCCTTAAAACAAGTAAAAGAATTTATTTCTATTAAATCGTGTGTTTTTTAATTTCTTTGCATATCTAGTTAATCTGCATCTGTGTACAGTTAAGTATACGAAAAGTTCATTCACCAGTTCGATAGACCTAAAATGGCAAATTGTAGTTGTACGAATACATGCTTTCCCTACTAATATACATGTATATATACATGTATGCGCGTGCGCGTGTGCGTGCGTGTGTGTGTGTGGATTCAGTCCTCTGAATCCATTTTTTGTCAGAGCCACAATATTCTTTCAGTGCTACAATGTTTTTTTTTTTTGCAAAATTACAAGATTTTTCCAAAGTAAAATAATATCGGAAAAGAAACAAACTCAAAACACGTATAATGAACATGAAAATTAAAAATAAAATTTTATATATATATATATATATATATATATATATATATATATATATATATATAACTATGCAGTTGATCTAGAATTTGATCTGGGTTCAGTTATGGATTTGGGTAAGAAATAGTTTGTTTTGCTTAATCCTGTTAAAACTCGGCTATTGTTTTTCAATTGTAGACGTGTCTTTTTTTTCTTCCTGAGATTCTTATGGATGGCTCTGCTCTTGATAAGAAATCAACTCTAAAACTTCTTGGTATTTTCAGCGTTGATAGAATTCGCACGACTTCCTACGTGTTCTCTTCGTTGCCAAACACATGACCCCCCCGTCCTCTACCAAATTCGTTCTTTTTAATGCAGCTCATTCAGCGTCTTCAGATCAGAATCGCCCAACATGTTCCCTGCCTTATCCGAGACCATCAACTTACCACCAGAAAGTCTCAATTGATAGAATCGTCCATCGGCCAACACTTGGTCGATAAAATGGAGTGCGGTCTTGCTTTCTCTCCGGAGTGTTTTTCTGTTTTGTACCGAGGACGTACAAAGTTCCACCTGTCTGTCCTCGAAGCACTTGCCATCATTTCCAGCCCCCCCCCCTACTTTGTGCAAGCAGAGAAACCTCCGGTTTCAATTAGAATTATTTGGGTAGTCAGTTTTTTTGTTTTTTTTTAACCTCCTCTTCGCTCTTACTCCATTCCACTACAAAATATTCTAAAAAAAAAAAAAAGAAGAAGAATTTTCAGACTTATACCCTTGAAAAGTTAGTCTGAACGAAAAGCGCTTCGGGTGTATTTTAACGATCTTGTTTTTAATCGACTTATTTATTTTATTGAATTGTACATTTCTTATATATATATATATATATATATATATATATATATATATATATATATATATATATATATATAGTTTTATAGAAATGGGTTGATAGCAACAAAAAGTATATTTCATTGTTAGTTACAATTGTTTCAAGACCATTTGGACAAATTCAAACAATATGTCGTTTGAAAATTTTCACAAGAACAGCCTTTCTTCAGACTTATTAAATAAAAACACTTTAACAATAAAACATTAAGAAAAAGAAACATTTCCTTTATAAGGAAAAGAAAACAAGCGAGAACACTTTATCTCTATTGCATCTTTGCAAAGATTTATGTGATTAAATAAAGTAATCATATATATATATATATATATATATATATATATATATATATATATATATATATATATATACTAGCAGGGAGATCCGATGTTGCCCGAGATTGAATGAGGATCAACGAATATTTAACATTCCCGTATTTTTCTTGTCGGTAAAATCGACCATTTTTTTTTTCAATTTGAAATCGATTAATTGCCTGCTCTTGTTGGGTACCTACCGTGGTGAACCGAGATGAAGCTTCACATTCCTCTCCACAATGACATAGATCACAATACATTGCACTACAGAGAATCTACTGTTGATTTTATGAAATTATTTTATATAATGGCGTTGATGTAAGTTTAAAATGAAAAAGCCAATCATCACGGTTCGATTGTTCTCTAAACAAAAACATTATTTTAAACGCATTCCTGTCATATCAAAGAACCTACTTGATTTTAAATGATGGGCCTTTCAACTTCTGCGGTGATAAAACTTCTCAAATGCACTTGTGATGTTTGGTTTGGGTTAGAACACTACTCATAAAGTATATATATATATATATACATATATATATATATATATATATATATACTAGCGGGGGTACCCGGCGTTGCCCGAGTGTTTGTTTCCGGGACGGGGGGGTAGTTTTAAAAAATGTTATGGTGGGTAAGTAGGAAGGATCAAACCCGGAGTCATGAGTAAAAGTAGGAAAATAAAGTGTGAAAAAAAACATCTGCAACGTTAACAGTTCGGCCACCAAGAAAAGTCCATTCCAGTTGTTTAGGAAAAAAAAAAACGACTACGGTAGGTCGGCGCGAACGTGAAAATATAATGTGAATTGTCCAGCACGCTAACCACTACGCCACAGAGCACTGCAGCTTAGTTTAGTGATTTTAAATAACTTCACATGAAAGAACTACGAAGCCAAACCGGTGTTCTCTTCTCAACTGTTCCTTGTGAACGATCCCCAAACGGTGTTAAGTGGTGACAGGGGGAGGAGGAATTTATTAGAGAGAAAATATTTTACCACTTCCATTGATCTTAACCGATTTTGGCCGTGACTTCTCAGAAGAAAAAGTATAGAAATCTAAGATTATCGAGGAATTTGAGAAATAATAAGCCTATAACACACCTCAGATATTGTTCTGCCGTTTGTGCATATTATGTTTGCATGAAATATCTTGATTTTTAATCCTATTAATGTCAAAATCAAACGGGAAAAAATGAGTTCATTTTATTTATATAGAAGAAAGAATAGAAATAGATAGAAGAAAGAAAGAGAAGAGAAGATATATATATATATGCTACTAAACTTTATGTATAGAATCCTTATTCCAATTTAAATTACAAGTCATTGCATGATTTTGATTCTACAAAGTATCTCAAATTCATAAAGTCTGAAAAATTTTAAATTCAAGGGATCTTGCTTAATTTGCATCTAATGGCCAAAGTCAAATAAATGCAAATGTGGAATAATAGAATTTTCGAATGGGTAGTTGTGAAACTGAAAATTTGAGTATATTAAGTAATTGATAATGATTATCTTTTATTAAAATATCACAAATATCGGAGGTATTTAAATTTTCACAAATGGCATCACTCGCGTCTTATTTTCACAAAATTAAATCAAACCAAATATAGTCCATATTGTTGTATATTGGTTTATATTGGAGGAGGTGATATATTAAAACGTGCCATGTGTTATCTAGTGGATGTAAGATATTATTCTTTTAACAGACAGATAATAAACGTATAAATAGCATACATTAATATATATAGAATGATGTTTGTGTTTATTATAAACTTTGTAGACAAATATTCCACGAGTATAAATCATAGAATATCTGCATGAATATAATTACACGTAGTAGTTAACTGAAGATGATCATCTCATAAGAAAATCGAAAAAACAAATGTGTTGCATATTGGTTTATTTTGGAGGAGATGATATATTAAAACGTGTCATGTGTTATCAAGTGGATGTAAGATATTGTTCTTTTAACAGACAGATAATAAACGTATGAATCGTATGTATGTTGTTTAGTCAGGAGGACATGATATTGACGTGTAAATTGAGTCATGTTGTATCAGACTTATCACACAGGATATTTTTACAGTTCATATGTAAGAATAATAATATATGGTTCATACCTTTTTCTCTTGAAGAGTTCTTCTGTATCTTCCCGCTGGACCGTGACGAACCATGAAGCAATCAGTACCATATAATTGAGACATCTGTTCTTATTTGTGAAACCATTAAAACAACTCTTTATATTTTTATAATATAAATTTATTATAGTTGTCTCAAATGGTTTTCACAGGATCTGCAGTTCGTCTACATTCCTATTCTTACAGCTCGCTCCCTAGCTGTCTGTCCACCTCTGTCTAGACGTCTGTCCGCTTTGGTGGTCAATCCTCAACTCTCTGAACCTCTCCAAAACTAACTAAATCACGTGTTCTCTTACGTCACCTAATTACGTGTTTCAGACCAACCTAATGTCCACAACTAGTTATTTGTTTATTCAAAACCCCCAAACAAATGTTTACATATATTTTCTATTTTCACATTCCTTTTGCGATTCACACGTCAATCATTTCTTTCCCAATTTAATTGTTTATTCTTCTAATCATAATAACTGATCCAGCGACCATCCGTCGCTCAAATCAATTAATAAGAATACAATAACAATAATAATAATGTTTTGACCATTGACCCCGCTTGTCATAGTTAACAGATACTACGCTATGATCACAGCCTAAAGGGTCAAAACATTACAATATTACCCTTCCTCGCGCTTTGCAACTGAGTTCGAAAACTTATCGAAATATTAGCTTAAGTGTGGATGGCAGTTTATAAAACGAATGATAGTATTTTCCGTACGGATTACGAAACGTGCGTAAGACGAAAAGGAAAAAATATAGGAATTCACCGAATGAATATATATATATATATATATGTGTGTGTGTGTGTGTGTGTGTGTGTGTGTGTGTGTGTGTGTGTGTGTGTGTGTGTGTGTGTGTGTGTGTGTGTGTGTGCTGTTGACTTTTTTTTTTTTTTGTCATCCAACCATTATATATTATCTTATCTGGTAAGATAATATATATATATATATATATATATATATATATACAGATATATACAGATATATATATATATATATGCATACACACACACACACACACACACACACACACACACATATATATATATATATATTGTTTTACCAAAGACCAAGACATCAAAGAATGGACTGATATCAACAAATAGTGTATTTCATTGTTAGTTAAAAATGTTTTCAAGACTATTCGGACAAATTCAAACATTATGTGGTTTGCAAATTTTCACAACAACAGCCTTTCTTCAGACTTATTCAATAAAAAACTCTTTAACCATAAAACATTATGGAAACCATTTCTCTTATAAGGAAAAGAAAGCAAGTGAAAATATTTTACCTATATCTCATCCTTGCAAAGTATTTTTAAAAGATTTATATATTTACCTATTTTCTTATCTCCATTTAAAAAAATTTTCAAATAAAGTATTATACAATGTTACCACTAATTACCTATGTCCATTTAATGTTTTATTAATACTATTTATTAAATTCCTTAAATTATATTTCTTTATTACTTTATTTAATTTAAATTATTTTTTCTAATCCAGACTTATCAACTAAGTTATAATGTTGCGATTCTATGTTAGTTTCGTATCTGGAATTTGCTTTGTTTATTTACAAAAATATCAGTTAACCTATTTATGTGATTTAAAAAAAGTTTTTGTTTAAAACTTATTCAATAAGGACAGAAAGTTTAACATTACTTTGTACTTAGTTCCTTTCCATTCTTCATTTAAAATTAAGGATCTCAGTTTATTTTTTAATTTTTATTTTTTATTTTCTTTCGTTCCTTCCTATTAAGATTTGCGATTATCGAATATTTTAGATGTAGAAAGGGAGGCGACTCTGTATATCCGAAATTTTAAAGGTTTAATTGAATTATAAGTTACCAAAATCCTAAATCATAACGTTGGAAGGGAAGTAAATGAACCTGTTCGATATTTTAATGTTTGGTAAATTCCTAATATGCATTTATGATTTATTTATTAATGAAATAAAACCAATTAAAACTAGGCTAACCTATACAAAATATAAGTTTGTAATGCATATCTTAACCATCATACTGATTTTATTACCAAATATTTAACCTACGTTTGCCATCCAGCCATAATTTTCTGAGGTTATGCGTGGCTTTAATAGAAGAATATCAATTCGGGAATTAAGTTCTTAAATACTTATTTAATAATAATACATATCCCATTAATAAGTATTCTAATAATAAATATATTCTTTAGCTCAATGTACGTTTTACTCCAATGCTTTTTTTAATCGTTTAGAACAAGAGTATTATTTAATAAGCTAGGATTTTTCAAGTTTTGCTGATCTAAAGATAGTATCAATTAATCCGCATTCTTTAATTACTAATATTGTTTTTGTTTGTTTGTTTTTAGTTTGTTTGTTTTTGTTGAATTCTTATTGCTAATTTTTTTAATCTATTTTATTGATTTAGAAATGGTATCAACTATTTCACCATCAAAATTAAAAATTATCTTCCCAGTTTTGAAACAATATTGCTCATTTTTATTAATCCTTTTTATAGATCTAAATTTCTTATCTAATAATCAATTGTCTTTATTTCTAAAAACGTGTTTCTAGTGTAGAATATTAGATTCCAGATTTTCTTGCTCAATTTGAACCATTCATCACATCTTATTTACATCAGTCTTTGCTATTTAATTTTATATTAACTTTGGCCTTCACACTCAAGAACCTTTATTTTTCCCAGAATATTTTTCTCTCAGCAACATTTAAGACATTCCTATTCCTATGAAGACATCCTTGTATAGCATCCATCCTTTTATTTAATATTTCTTCTTTAGAATTCATTATGTAGAAGGCTCTCAGTAAACACAGATTGCACTTTTTTTATTTCCCAGGTCTATATTACTACCCTTATCTACTATTGACCATTTCAATTCAAAATCTTTTTTGTTTCTCTGAAGTTCCCTGGCCCAATCACCTAATCCAATTGTGTTCCTCTTTTTATTTCTAATGTTGATTCTTGTTCCATCCCCACCTTATATGATTAACACCTTCTCTACTAATTTCAATCTCTGGTTCATTTTTGAAGGATACAACATGGTTTCTATATCTTTCCTTAAAGACGCACCACATGGCTCCAAGATATGCCTTCTTAATCTTATCGGCCTTAATCTCACATTTGTACACTATTTCTGAGGTGAAGCATTTGCCACCCAATGGGCAATTGCCAGGTATTCTGCAGTTACATTTTCTCTCTTTAAATCACGTTAATCCGATACTGACTTATACTTAACCCTTATTTTGCTTATTTTCCTGTTATTAGGGATTATTATAGTGTTGGCTAAGTTGGCGGAGGTGGAGAAAGATAGTTTTACTGAGTTCCTATTAATTATTTTGCCTAATCTCTCTCTCTCTCTCTCTCTCTCTCTATATATATATATATATATATATATATATATATATATATATATATATATATATATACTTAAACTTTTATTTTTATGCATATTTATTTCTATATAATTATATATGGTAATTAACTTATCCTAGAATACTTCTTAAAACAATATTATATATATTATATATATATATATATATATATATATATATATATATATATATATATACATATATAGATTAGACCATTCCTGTAATAATATTATCCCTGTTGATTTTGCGGTGGCAGTTTAGTTCTGTGCATGTCTAGGAAGTCCACTCTGCCAGGCTTTACCTTCTCTCTTTGAGAAAGGGGTTAGTTTATCGCTAATCGCTGAGGCACCCTGACCGGTAAATGTTGACGAGGCTGCCCAATCACTTTTTGCAGGTCAGAGTGCTGCTCCTCGAGGGCGCTGACTTCTCAATCCCCTTTTCCGATCCTGGTGTTTAAGGTTTATGGTGGAAAAGAATTAAACAACACGAAGATTACACAAATATAGTTCCATGTGGTAAGGCGAGGTAATATTCGACTAATGTTTGAGAGATTTCGAACCACTGAACATTCGAAAAATGCTAAATACAACTAAAGCAACCAGGGGATATTCGCTTCTGGAAATCATTTGGTTTTAAAATCTTTTGGCGAAAAGAATTCACTTTTCGACACGTCAGCAATATCTTAATCTGGGCAAAGTGATGCCAAATATGATGCTACATTTTCAAGAGTACTGAAGAGAGTGCATGAGAAATTTAAAGTCGACGAACTCACTCGAGATATTTTCAAATGTGTCATGCTTGTACCAGCAACAAAAACTCAGGTAAAATTAAAATCACGTCACCTATGAAAATTGAAACAAGATTTCAAAATATCCCTTTAGAATAATAAATTAAATATTATATAGGATGGCTTTTTTAGAAGTGTAGAATTTTAAATTGACAACCCTATTTTATCTAATTGCAGATTTGGCAACTATCAGTTATTTTACGTTGCGCTTGATTTGGCAATTCATCACAAAGAGAATGACACCCGAGCAGCGTTTACAAATTATGAAAATTTATTTTATTTATAGTTGATAAACGAATAAATTACATGTGATGAACGAATAAATTACATTTGATAATCGAATAAATTACATTTGATAAACGAATAAATTACATTTGATGAACGAATAAATTACATTTGATGAACGAATAAATTACATTTGATGAACGAATAAATTACATTTGATAAACGAATAAATTACATTTGATAAACAAATAAATTGCATTTGATAAACGAATGAATTACATTTGATGAACGAATACATTACATTTGATGAACGAATAAATTACATTTGATAAACGAATAAATTACATGTGATAAACGAATAAATTACATTTAATAAACGAATAAATTACATTTGATGAACGAATAAATTACATTTGATAAACGAATAAATTACATTTGATAAACGAATAAATTATATTTGATAAACGAATAAATTACATGTGATAAACGAATAAATTACATTTGATAAACGAATAAATTACATTTGATGAACGAATAAATTGCATTTGATAAACGAATACATTACATGTGATGAACGAATAAATTGCATTTGATAAACGAATAAATTACATGTAATAAACGAATAAATTACATTTGATGAATGAATACATTACATTTGATGAACGAATAAATTACATTTGATGAACGAATAAATTATATTTGATGAAAGAATAAATTACATGTGATAAACGAATAAATTACATTTGATAAACGAATAAATTACATTTGATGAACGAATAAATTACATGTGATAAACGAATAAATTATATTTGATGAACGAATAAATTACATTTGATAAATGAATAAATTACCTTTGATGAACGAATAAATTACATTTTATAAACGAATAAATTACATTTGATGAACGAATAAATTA
Organism: Euprymna scolopes; assembly: GCF_053919585.1. Classification (NCBI taxonomy): domain Eukaryota; kingdom Metazoa; phylum Mollusca; class Cephalopoda; order Sepiida; family Sepiolidae; genus Euprymna; species Euprymna scolopes. Next base: position 21,949,077 of record NC_136501.1, read on the forward strand.
CATTTGATAAACGAATAAATTACATTTGATAAACGAATAAATTACATTTGATAAAGGAATAAATTACATTTGATAAACGAATAAATTGCATTTGATAAACAAATAAATTACATTTGATGAACTATTAAATTGTATTTGATAAACTAATGAATTACATTTGATTGACGTATAAATTACATTTGATAAACGAATAAATTACATTCGATGAACGAATAACTTACATTTCATGAACGAATAAATTACATTTGATCAACGAATAAATTGCATTTGATAAACGAATAAATTACATTTCATGAACGAATAAATTACATTTGATGAACGAATAACTTACATTTGATAAACGAATAAATTACATTTCATGAACGAATACATTACATTTGATGAACGAATAAATTGCATTTGATGGACGAATAAATTACATGTGATGAACGAATAAATTGCATTTGATAAACGAATAAATTACCTGTGATAAACGAATAAATTACATTTCATGAACGAATAAATTACATTTGATGAACGAATAAATTACATTTGATAAACGAATAAATTATATTTGATAAACGAATAAATTACATTTGATAAACGAATAAATTACATTTGATAATCGAATAAATTGGATTTGATGAACGAATAAATTACATTTGATAAACGAATAAATTACATTTGATAAACGAATAAATTACATTTGATAAACGAATAAATTACATTTGATAAACGAATAAATTACATTTGATGAACGATTTAATTACATTTGATAAATGAATAAATTACATTTGATAAACGAATAAATTACATTTGATGAACGAATAAATTACATTCGATGAACGAATAAATTGCATCTGATAAACGAATAAATTACATTTGATAAACGAATAAATTGCATTTGATAAACAAATAAATTACATTTCATAAACGAATAAATTACATTTGATGAACGAATAAATTACATGTGATAAACGAATAAATTACATTTCATGAACGAATAAATTACATTTGATGAACGAATAAATTACATTTGATAAACGAATAAATTATATTTGATAAACGAATACATAACATTTGGTGAATGAATAAATTACATTTGATAATCGAATAAATTGCATTTGATGAACGAATAAATTACATTTGATAAACGAATAAATTACATTTGATGAACGAATAAATTGCATATGATAAACGAATAAATTACATTTGATGAACGAATAAACTACATTTGATAAACGAATAAATTGCATTTGATTAACGAATAAATTACATTAGATAAACGAATAAACTACATTTGATAAACGAATAAATTGCATTTGATAAACGAATAAATTACATTTGATGAACGAATAAATTACATTTGATAAACGCATAAATTCCATTTGATAAACGAATAAATTGCATTCGATGAACGAATAAACTACATTTGATAAACGAATAAATTACATTTGATGAACGAATAAATTGCATTTGATAAACGAATAAATTACATTTGATAAACGAATAAATTACATGTAATAAACGAATAAATTACATTTGATAAACGAATAAATTATATTTGATGAACGAATAAATTGCATTTGATAAACGAATAAATTACATTTGATGAACGAATAAATTACATGTGATAAACGAATAAATTATATTTGATGAACGAATAAATTACATTTGATAAACGAATAAATTACCTTTGATGAACGAATAAATTACATTTGATAAACGAATAAATTACATTTGATGAACGAATAAATTACATTTGATAAACGAATAAATTACATTTGATAAACGAATAAATTACATTTGATAAAGGAACAAATTACATTTGATAAACGAATAAATTGCATTTGATAAACAAATAAATTACATTTGATGAACTATTAAATTGTATTTGATAAACGAATGAATTACATTTGATTGACGTATAAATTACATTTGATAAACGAATAAATTACATTCGATGAACGAATAACTTACATTTGATGAACGAATAGATTACATTTGATGAACGAATAAATTGCATTTGATAAACGAATAAATTACATTTCATGAACGAATAAATTACATTTCATGAACGAATAACTTACATTTGATAAACGAATAAATTACATTTGAAAAACGAATACATTACATTTGATGAACGAATAAATTGCATTTGATAAACGAATAAATTACATGTGATGAACGAATAAATTGCATTTAATAAACGAATAAATTACCTGTGATAAACGAATAAATTACATTTCATGAACGAATAAATTACATTTGATGAACGAATAAATTATATTTGATAAACGAATAAATTATATTTGATAAACGAATAAATTACATTTGATAAATGACTCAATTACATTTGATAATCGAATAAATTGGATTTGATGAACGAATAAATTACATTCGATAAACGAATAAATTACATTTAATAAACTTTTAAATTGCATTTGATAAACGAATAAATTACATTTGATGGACGAATAAATTACATTTGACGAACGAATAAATTAAATGTGATAAACGAATAAATTACATTTGATAAACGAATACATTACATTTGATGAACGAATAAATTGCATTTGATAAACCAATAAATTACATGTGATGAACGAATAAATTCCATTTAATAAACGAATAAATTACATGTGATAAACGAATAAATTACATTTCATGAACGAATAAATTACATTTGGTGAACAAATAAATTACATTTGATAAACGAATAAATTATATTTGATAAACGAATAAATTACATTTGATGAACGAATTAATTACATTTGATAAACGAATAAATTATATTTGATAAACGAATACATAACATTTGGTGAATGAATAAATTACATTTGATAATCGAATAAATTGCATTTGATGAACGAATAAATTACATTTGATAAACGAATAAATTACATTTGATGAACGAATAAATTACATATGATAAACGAATAAATTACATTTGATGAACGAATAAACTACATTTGATAAACGAATAAATTGCATTTGATTAACGAATAAATTACATTTGATAAACGAATAAACTACATTTGATAAACGAATAAATTGCATTTGATAAACGAATAAATTAAATTTGATGAACGAATAAATTACATTTGATAAACGAATAAATTCCATTTGATAAACGAATAAATTGCATTCGATGAACGAATAAACTACATTTGATAAACGAATAAATTACATTTGATGAACGAATAAATTGCATTTGATAAACGAATAAATTACATTTGATAAACGAATAAAGTACATGTAATAAACGAATAAATTACATTTGATAAACGAATAAATTATATTTGATGAACGAATAAATTGCATTTGATAAACGTATAAATTACATGTCATGAACGAATAAATTGCATTTGATAAACGAATAAATTTCATGTGATAAACGAATAAATTACATTTGATGAACGAATAACTTACATTTGATGAACGAATAAATTACATGTGATAAACGAATAAATTATATTTGATGAACGAATAAATTACATTTGATAAATGAATAAATTACCTTTGATGAACGAATAAATTACATTTGATAAACGAATAAATTACATTTGATGAACGAATAAATTACATTTGATAAACGAATAAATTACATTTGATGAACGAATAAACTACATTTGATAAAGGAATAAATTACATTTGATAAACGAATAAATTGCATTTGATGAACAAATAATTTACATTTGATGAACTATTAAATAGCATTTGATAAACGAATGAATTACATTTGATTAACGTATAAATTACATTTGATAAACGAATAAATTACATTCGATGAACGAATAACTTACATTTGATGAACGAATAAATTACATTTGATAAACGAATAAATTACATTTGATGAACGAATAAATTGCATTTGATAAACGAATAAATTACATTTCATGAACGAATAAATTGCATTTAATAAACGAATAAATTACCTGTGATAAACGAATAAATTACATTTAATGAACGAATAAATTACATTTGATGAACGAATAAATTACATTTGATAAACAAATAAATTATATTTGATAAACGAATACATTACATTTGATGAACGAATAAATTACATTTGATAATCGAATAAATTGCATTTGATGAACGAATAAATTACATTTGATAAACGAATAAATTACATTTGATGAACGAATAAATTACATGTGATAAACGAATAAATTGCATTTGATTAACGAATAAATTACATTTGATAAACGAATAAACTACATTTGATAAACGAATAAATTGCATTTGATAAACGAATAAATTACATTTGATGAACGAATAAATTACATTTGATAAACGAATAAATTGCATTTGATAAACGAATAAATTGCATTCGATGAACGAATAAAATACATTTGATAAACGAATAAATTACATTTGATGAACGAATAAATTGCATTTGATAAACGAATAAATTACATTTCATGAACGAATAACTTACATTTGATAAACGAATAAATTACATTTGATAAACGAATACATTTGATGAACGAATAAATTGCATTTGATAAACGAATAAATTACATGTGATGAACGAATAAATTGCATTTAATAAACGAATAAATTACCTGTGATAAACGAATAAATTACATTTCATGAACGAATAAATTACATTTGATGAACGAATAAATTACATTTGATAAACGAATAAATTATATTTGATAAACGAATAAATTACATTTGATAAACGAATAAATTACATTTGATAATCGAATAAATTGGATTTGGTGAACGAATAAATTACATTTGATAAACGAATAAATTACATTTGATAAACGAATAAATTGCATTTTATAAACGAATAGATTACATTTGATGAACGAATAAACTACATTTGATGAACGTATTAATTACATTTGATAAATGAATAAATTACATTTGATAAACGAATAAATTACATTTGATGAACGAATAAATTACATTCGATGAACGAATAAATTGCATCAGATAAACGAATAAATTACATTTGATAAACGAATAAATTGCATTTGATAAACAAATACATTACATTTCATAAACGAATAAATTACATTTGATGAACGAATAAATTACATGTGATAAACGAATAAATTACATTTCATGAACGAATAAATTACATTTGATGAACGAATAAATTACATTTGATGAACGAATAAATTACATTTGATAATCGAATAAATTGCATTTGATGAACGAATAAATTACATGTGATAAACGAATAAATTACATTTGATGAACGAATAAATTACATGTGATAAACGAATAAATTACATTTGATGAACGAATAAATTACATTTGATAAACGAATAAATTGCATTTGATTAACGAATAAATTACATTTGATAAACGAATAAACTACATTTGATAAACGAATAAATTGCATTTGATAAACGAATAAATTACATTTGATGAACGAATAAATTACATTTGATAAACGAATAAATTCCATTTGATAAACGAATAAATTGCATTCGATGAACGAATAAATTACATTCGATAAACGAATAAATTACATTTGATGAACGAATAAATTGCATTTGATAAACGAATAAATTACATTTGATGAACGAATAAATTGCATTTGATAAACGAATAAATTACATTTGATAAACGAATAAATTACATTTGATGAACGAATAAATTACATTTGATGAACGAATAAATTACATTTGATAAACGAATAAATTACATTTGATAAACTTTTAAATTGCATTTGATAAACGAATAAATTACATTTGATGGACGAATAAATTACATTTGACGAACGAATAAATTAAATGTGATAAACGAATAAATTACATTTGATAAACGAATACATTACATTTGATGAACGAATAAATTGCATTTGATAAACCAATAAATTACATGTGATGAACGAATAAATTGCATTTAATAAACGAATAAATTACATGTGATAAACGAATAAATTACATTTCATGAACGAATAAATTACATTTGGTGAACAAATAAATTACATTTGATAAACGAATAAATTATATTTGATAAACGAATAAATTACATTTGATAAACGAATAAATTACATTTGATAAACGAATAAATTGGATTTGATGAACGAATAAATTACATTTGATAAACGAATAAATTACATTTTATAAACGAATAAATTGCATTTGATAAACGAATAAATTACATTTGATGAACGAATAAATTACATTTGATGAACGAATAAATTACATTTGATGAATGAATAAATTGCATTTGATGAACGAATAAATTTCATATGATAAACGAATAAATTGCATTTGATATACGAATAAATTACATTTGATGAACGAATAAATTACATTTGATAAACGAATAAATTGCATTTGATAAACGAATGAATTAGATTCGAAGAACAAATAACTTACATTTGATGAACGAATAAATTACATTTGATGAACAAATAAATTTCATTTGATAAACGAATAAATTACATTTGATAAACGAATAAATTACATTTGATAAATGAATAAATTACATTTGATGAACGAATAAATTACATGTGATAAACGAATAAATTACATTTGATAAACGAATAAATTACATTTGATGAACGAATAACTTACATTTGATAAACGAATAAATTACATTTGATGAATGAATAAATTACATTTGATGAATGAATAAATTTCATTTGATAAACGAATAGATTACATTTGATGAACGAATAAATTGCATTCGATGAACGAATAAATTACATTTGATGAACGAATAAATTGCATTTGATGGACGAATAAATTTAATTTGATGAACGAATAAATTACATTTGATGAACGAATAAATTCACGACAGGAACCCGTAGACTGGTAATCTTGATCGTTCCATTTAACTCTATTATATTATTTTCTTAAGAGATATGTAATATCACATGTCTATGCTGATAAACCAAACATAATAGACTACTTGGAAGTGTTATCGTCGAAATACAACCTAATTTAATACATAGAATTTGTAAAAATTAGACCTCTAGATTACGCTATATAGGCGCAAGCCGCGGGGGCCATATTCCCGAAATTGTATATAAATTATGAATGCCAAACATTAATCTTTGGAATAAACCACATATGTGTATGATAAAAATATTTTTCTCTGGTTTAGTTTAAAGTTAGATGCCTTTAATAAAAACAGCCTTTATATATTCTTAAAGATGTGAATTATTTTCAAATCATATTTCAAAAAAAGTCTACACATAATTGTAACCTAAGTCGTTTACAACTGTTTCCAGGCGATGTTTATTCTCGGTTCTACAATATAACAAAAAGTGTTTAAGCAGAGTCTTTCTTCTGAAATGAATTTCGGAAACATTCATATTTTACTTAGACAAAAAAAAACAATAACAATATCTGATAAAATAAGCTTCTTATAACCAAAGCAAAACAAAAACTACAAGTGTAGATTCAGTGTTAAATACCACAATAAAATAAGAAATTGCATGCACATCATCATCATTATATTTTTTTCGCCGATATTTTTTAAAGTTATCCTCTCCTTTAGATTGTCTAGCCTTAATTTTTAAAATGTCGCTTCCGGTTTGGCGGTGGTCGTAACAGCATAAACGTTAGGTTTTACCCCGTTCTTTTCCTTCTTTGCCGTACAAGGTCGAGCCTGCCTTCCTACTACAACTTTTTTTTTTTTTTTGCTCAACATATACATCCAGACACCTGGGCAACGCCGGGCTGAAATGCTAGTATATATAAAAATGAACCTGTGTGTGTGTGTGTGTGTGTGTGTGTGTGTGTGTGCATTTCCCTACGCAATAACTCTGTCCATTTTTAGTCTACAGACTCGAAATTTGATATACAGGGTACTGAGATTTGGGAATATCGATGTGATCGGTTTTCGGCCAGAAAGTTGGCTGTTAAGGTCTAACGATTTGACCTTTGAGAACTCTACCAAACTCCTCCAACAATTTTGGGTCTAAACACTTGAAATTTTAGATATAGGTTACTTGGACATGGATCTAACGTAATAACTTTATTTCAGCCCCAAACAATAAATGCTTAGAGGTAATAATAGGGGTCAAAATTTAAAAAAATGATCGCTTTTTTTTTTTTTTTTTTTTTGCTCAACATAATATATAAGTGAACGTGTCTATGTGTGTGTGTCTGTATACATTTCCCTACGCAATAACTCTGTCAATATTTAGTCTACAGACTCGAAATATGATATACTGGGTACTGAGATTTGGGAAAGAAATTTCGGCCAGAAATTTCGGGCGGAAATTGCGCTGTTAAGGGGTCAAAGTTCAACGATTTGACCTTTGAGAACTCTACCAAACTTCTCCGACAATTTTGGGTCTACACACTTGAAATTTTAGATATAGGTTCCTTGGACATGGATTTAACTTAATAACTTTATTTGAGCCCAAAACAATAAATATTAATGGGTCATAATAGGGGTCAAAATTTTAAAAATTGACCTTTTTTGTTGGTTTTTTTTTTTTTTTTTGCTCAGCATACATCTCTAAACACCCAGGCAACGCCGGGTACCTATGCTAGTATATCTATAAAAGTGAACGTATCTGTCTGTGTGTGTATGTGTGTGTGTCTGTGTACATTTCCCTACGCAATAATTCTGTCAATATTTAGTCTACAGACTCGAAATATGATATACGGGGTACTGAGATTTGGGAAAATCTATGCGATCGGTTTTCGGCCAGAAAGTTGGCTGTTAAGGGGTACAAGGTCTATATATATATATATATATATATATATATATATATATATATATATATATATATATATATATATATATATATTAAAAGAATAAAGTTGATTCTTTAAGAGAAGACTTAGCGGGATAATGCAAAGCTCAAGAAATTGCTTTGGGGACTTATATAGAATATGATGAAATAAAAAACGACAAATATAAAAATATATACTAATGCATCTAGATTTATTCGTTTATTCAGTATGAATGTTGTATCAATTAGGGTGTAGGGTAAGCAAAACTTTTTATACCATGGTATTTCGAAGCCTAATGCTTCTCATCAGAAGAGGAGTGCGACGTCTAGCGACAGCTACATTAGGAGCGAAATTCTCCCGCCCTCTCTGTCTATTTCTTTCTATCTCCCTCCCTCTCTTTCTCTCTCTCTCTCTTTATATATATATATATATATATATATATATATATATATATATATATATATATATATATATATATAATGTGTGTGACAAGCCGTTAGCCAGTAAAAAACATTTGCCCAATAAATCTCTTCTAAGTAGTGAGGAGATTTGAGAGCAAGTAGCAAGTGAGGAATTTTTCACATTCAATATATTTCCATAAGGAGTCGTTTTATTTTATTTTTCATGATTTATGTTTTTCTGTTTTATTTTTTAAAACATTCGAGTTTGAGTTTTTTTCCAAATTTTTCTAACTTCATCAATTCAGACATCATTTTAGACGCATGTGAATAATTGCACGGACAGTTGAGAATCATAAGTTTTTTCCATCAGTTTTGACGCAGGCTGTACAAGTGTTATCTAATATTTTAAGATAAACTTTTTTTCCGCCCAAACTCGACACACACACAAAAAAATGAACATAGAAGAGCCTAAGAAAAATAGGTGCGTCCTATTTTGTAATATTTGTTTTAATGTTTGTTTGTTTGTTTTTTTATCAAGTGTTTATGTTATTTTTCTAACGTCTGATAATTTTTTTTCTTGGTTGTTTGTTATTTGTTTTTTGTTTTTTGCATTTTGTGTTGTTTTTATTCATTTTGAATCAACAAAAAAATAAGTCGTAACTCTCTTATCGTTTCGTCTTCTTTTCGATTTAAGATGAAAGACAAAACACATTCCAGAATTTTCACGTCGCCAGCGTTTATTTTCTGCTTCTTCTTCTTCTTCTTCTTCTTCTTCTTCTTCTTCTTCTTCTTTTCCTTCTCCTCCTCCTTATTTTCCGTACTGATTGCAAACGCGATTCCAGCTGAACCTTTTCACCTGCTTGTGTTGGAATAAAATGCTTTCCATTCCAAGAAACGGAACGAGACAACAATATATTTTTTTAAAAGCTGCAAATATTTCGAAAATGTTCTAATTAGCATTTTACTCGGACATCATTTTCAGCTCAACCAAAACAACGCTTGAAATAAAATTTAAAAAAAAAAAAAAACAATACTCCCAAATTAATCACCAACGTTTTACTTTTTCTGTTTTCACAACTTCATTTTGAGGTGAGATACTTCGGTGCTTGTTAAACTATAGTCGACAAATGGATTTTTTTAAATACATTATTTTAAGCAAAAACAATATTAAGTAATTAATTGTCATGTCGAAAATAGTATTATATCCAAAAAATTACGAAAATTAATCGAGTAGAGCAACTGCTATTGTATTTTAATGAAAATAAATAAATAAAGTTTACCGCTATGGACAACAAATATTGCTGCCATGACACAAATAATCTAAAATATTCCTTTCGGAGTTATGTCCCTTATATATAGCATCCTACTGCCTACTTTATAACGTCTAAGAAAAATGCTATTTTACCCAATTTTCCATAAAAGTTACTTTTAACTAGAAATAAATTACTACTCGATGATTTTTCGTAATTTTTGGATATATCACTATTTTCGGTACGTAATTTTAAAAAATTTTTTTTTTTTTTTGCTTAAAACAACATTGTTTTAAAAACAATAGATCTGTCGGCTGTATCTTAACAAGCACCGATACTTCTATGGTTAACCGTAACAAGAATTTGTTAGGCGAAATGTGTTATTAGTACGGCTATGACAACAGCATATTCTTTTCATTGTTTAGATTTTCAGGTATATATCCATTGATATCTTATATGTTTTTATATAGAGTGATGTGCTCCTCGGTTGATTAACTGTGTCTAACTGTGTCGGATACACACTCGAGAGTCAAAACAATGAAAAGAATATGCTGTTGTCATAGCCCTAGTTATTAGGTATGATTGACAGGATATGAGCATCAGTTCAGCTGCTGCTAAATTTGGGGAGAGTGCCGAGCAGCACACCCTTTTCTTCCTCGTCAAAGTAGAAAATCGACTTCCTAAAGTCGAGCACGTGTTATGCAACTAACGACAGAACAAACACAAATTCGTAACGTCTTTTTCTGCAAGAAAGAGAAAGTAGGGAGATGAAAAGGCCCTCACCCACTAGATTTTAAGGACGGGTATTCTTAGCAACTCTTCCTCAGATGTGGCAACAGTACTCGATCTCGTGACGCACTTGGCTATATACCAGATGCAATTCTATACTTATATAGAATTGCATTTGGTATATATTTATTGTCTAAGTTACGACTAACGGATTCAGTGAGTGAGAGTCGTGAGGATCAGACAGCACAACTAAGAGGAGAAGTACACCGGATCGTTAAAAAGAATCGGATCGATAAAAAAGGTTATTTACGGATGCACACACACATCTCCAGACTGACGAAATTGGAATTTAAAAGACGTTTCAATTATACCAGTCATCATGGGAGCAACTGGGCTTACGAAAAAGAACTTTAAAAAGTACATAGCAAGCATACCCGGTGAACCAAGTGCAAGTGAAATACAAACGATTGCACTGAAAGGGACGGCTAGAATCCTGAAAAGATCTCTTGGTTGGACTCACTAAAATAGGGGTAAATGTCAGACATCTGGTTGGATGTCCCATCCCCTAGAAGAAAAAGTTTAAGAAAAATGAAAAAAAAAGAGAAAAACATTACGGTTCCATCTAAGTAAGGCTTATTATAGAATTTCCGCATCGGGACGAATGCTACATTGTTTGCTTTAACCTATTCCGTTAACTAATTTGTACACTATTCAGCGGGGGGGGGCAATCACACGCTACCTCACTAGGCAACAATCGCCGATCCCAATGCTGTTGTATGTGCTTCCTTCTCCTTCGTCTTCTCTTCTCTTTCTGGCCGTGTCGTCATCTCTCACATATTGGCGACAACTGAGGGTGAGCATAGTGGCTCACAAATACAAGACTATAAAGTAAGATAAAACGTGCAGGAAACACAAAGTTTGACGAATTCTGCCAAAAAAAAAAATCTGTTGAGCTCTGGGTTTCTGTGTGATATCATCGCGGGAAACAAATTTCTGATCGCTAACGTCGACATCTATGTCGTCTGTCAAGGACATGTTGGTTAGTCGGTTGATCAATTCATTTTCCCATCTGTTCAGAGCCACAACCCGCAGTCGACTATCCCAAACTGGGCACTGTCCTCAACTGTCGTAAACTCAAGATTGTTCGTAAATTGTCTCTAGCTGCCGTAAACTGTTTTCACATTCACTGCTACTCCTAAAACCATTTACGTATATCACCCGATTCTTTGTCCCAGTTAATGCCGCACCTTGATTAACCATCCTATTTCAGCTTCCTTTGTGTTCCTTGGTGAGCAAGTTCCTCTCTACTGTCTTTCTACTAACCTCATTTCCTATAACCTTTGTTCTGCTGATCAACTTATTTCCTCTTTCTTTACTCCCTAATACTTTGAAGATGGCAGGGGAAAGTCGATAGTATCACAGGAGCATCTCTAATGTGATTTCTGAGAGATTCATACCCGTATTTTTTTTATTTTAATTTTAGATACAGATATACCACGCTCTATAACAGGCACGAGGGGAAAACGAATAAACACTTATCTAAGGTAATGGCGGAAACTCTAGAAGAATACCCCCAGTCTGTAGGAGAATGAGGGCAAAAATGGATGTAAGCTCGTTTTCTTTAATAATTACAAGAGACCTTCTCAACCACCACCAATAGCTATGGCTAAAGATACATTACCTGAAAGTACTTTGTTCAAACTCCTCGGCTTAACGTTCATAGGGAACATGAGTTGGAATAGATACAGCGAGAGCATTGCCAAGGCTGCTGCGAAGGAGGAGGGCTCTCTCTATCGTGCTAGTAAGTTACTTACGCCTGAAAGTATCCTGTACCTTTACAAGGCTACTATTCGCTCATGTATGGAGTATTGTTGTCACATTTGGGCTAGTGCATCTGCTACTAGTCTCTCATTCCTGGACAGGGTTCAAAAGAAAGTGCCAACCTGATAGGTCCGGAACTGTCATCTAAGCTTCAACCTCTGTCCCATCGACGAAATGTTGCATTCCTCTGCCTGTTTTACAAGTATTTTAATTGTGGATGCTCCGAAGAACTACAAGCCCTTGTACCCCTTCGATGTAAATACCCCCGACAAATCCGACAAGCAGCAAAGTTCCACCCCTACACAGTAGATAAATCCTTAGAAGTAAGAAAGCCTTTTGCTCTAATAGTTTCTTTCCCAGAACTGCTAAACTTTGGAATTCCCTTCCAGGTTCTTGCTTCCCCAACTGTACTGACATGTAGAAGTTCAAGTGTAATGTGAACAGGCATCTTGCTGCTCAAATTCCTACATAGTATCTCTGTAACTTATGTCCTTGATAGTAGCCTCCTACATCAAAGTGGCACTGAGTCTTGTTTGGGGTGAAAATTTAATAAAAAAAACTTCTTTTGGGGAAAAGAAAACAGAGAGACAACTTGTCCATTCCGAAAGGAGAACTAAAAAACTTTGTTGACATATTATGTATTTTTTTATTATAATTTTCTATTTACCGTTTTATTTGTGTATAAGGCAATCCTGTGTATAAGTCGATCCTGTGTATAAGGCGATCCTGTGTATAAGGCGATGTGCATTTTAAGACCAAATATTGTGTCATTTTAAGTATTAAAAGTATGGTTCGTCTTATGGCTTATTCTTGCACAGATAATTTCTTTTGTGGTGTTTTTTTATTTTTATCTATTGTTTTTTTTCTAAGACATATTGTTTCTTGGCATCCGCGAGCGATGATACGTGCATTTATGCAAGTGTGGTCTATTCGATTTTCATCTATAGAACCAACCTGCTGCACACGTACATGCAACGAACGCAAATGTTGCTAATCAGACATTCTGATCAATGATATCATGCTGTAGATTCCAGGCTCAGTTACCGTTTTTAGACATAATTTGTCATGCACCATTATAGTGTAAACGCATAGATTGCACGATCCGTAATATACCGTAATAATGTGAACGTATGCGTTAAGTGCCATTAAATGGTTTCATTAAATAGTTGTCATTAAATTGTTAATAAATAGTTAATATTGTCGTTTATAGGATTTTTAATAGTGAACTAAAGGGAGAAGGACATGTCATAAACACTACCTTTTCTAACCTACTAAAAACCGTCATATTATCACCGAATACATCGTATCGAACTTAGGCTTATAGCCATGTCTAGAGAGTGAACATTGTGAGGGCTATTCCAATTAGTATTAAGACTCCCACTGAAAAACCGTGCATGTGTTTATATGCTGGCAAACACACTGCAGTGGGGTTCGAAAAGAGTGCGATTAATTACTAGGATTATCGGTATATACCGAGTGCACAAACAAACTGACGTTTTCTATGTTATGATCGAGCGCCGAGTTGCTTCTAACAACAGTTCCAAAAACATTACCTATGTATAAGTCGACCCTTAAAACATTACCTATGTATAAGTCGACCCTTAAAACATTACCTATGTATAAGTCGACCCGTAAAACATTACCTATGTATAAGTCGACCCTTAAAACATTACCTATGTATAAGTCGACCCTTAAAACATTACCTATGTATAAGTCGACCCTTAAAACATTACCTATGTATAAGTCAACCCCCCAAAACTAACCTTAAAATTGTCTCCCAGAAATTCGACTTCTACACAAGTATATACGGTAATTGTTTCATTCCGCCTGGTGATTAATCATGAAATTACATATTTCGTTTCTCACTGTTTTAGATGAGGATTGATTTTTCGTGATATTTAAATTTTTCGCACCACTCTTCTCATCTTAAGTGTTATTGTCTCGTTTCAATCGATGTAACCACCGACCTTCTTTAGATATATTTTGTCGAACTCTAGAATCTTTCTATCGATATCGGGAATCTGCGCGGAGTTTCTCACATTTTAATAAATGTGTGGGGAGGGGTAGCATATTCTCGTTTCATCAATCATGACTGGTAGAAGTCTTTAGTAATTCACGATTGTACTTTGAGTGTGGCCTGCACTGACGATCGAACCTTCAACCTATAGCAGAGTGTAACTTTACAACTGAATATTATTAAGTACTTTATGCACTACGTCATGGGTCATTGCGCAAGGACCCGTGGCGTTATGCATAAATACAATTACGATTATTTAGGTCTTCTACCGGGTCGGAACTGATGGAACGAAAAACGAAACGTTGTAAAAATAACACACAAGATGAGAATAGTAGTCTGAAAAATTCAAATGATACATGAAATATGCTTTTATTTATTTATTTATTTATTTGCGGACTATTATCCTCATCTTCTAATTATTGTTTCACAAGGTTTCGGCCAACCATTGCTCTGGCCTTCATCAGGTGGTTAACCGCGATGGGAAATGAATAACTGCGTCTTCAGTAATTACTGCCTTCCATAGTTGTTGTTGTCTCACCACGTTTTGGCCAACTAAGACTCTGGACGGCTTTGTGTTGGATTGAAGCCATTATCTTCAGACAATACTCACCTGGAACATTAGAGATTCAACGTCTCTATCCCCGGGCCCCGAAGGGCGATCAAGGTTTGACTTTTTGGTCTTATATATCCAAGTTTTTTCATTCTTGATCCTACTAAGAATTTCCACATTTGGACCAGTCGGGTTATCAGGATTATTCTTAGACAAAAAGAAACTCCATGTTATCCTCCATGGATGTACATCGAAACAACATGATATTAATTCTGGAGGGCCCCAAACCTTTAACATTGCTGGTATTCATAAACTAACACCCAGATAAAATGTATGTCTTACATGGGTATATATTTGTTTATGGCACTGCGCTCTATAATATACATCCAGAGTAATGCTAGAAAACTAAGAAAACAACCTCCAATCTGTAATGGCATCGGCCATAAAAGGTTGGTAACATTTAATGCTACTAAGTCTAAGCTTCTCTCCTTTAGCAATCACAAAAACCGTCAATAGCATAATTAAGAGATCATCGTTTAAACTCCAACACTTTCTTCATCTCTTCAACCTCTTTCTCACAGACGTGATGCTGCTAGTCTCAGTTTTTATTATTATCACATGTGTTCCTCAGAATTGTCTGATTTATTCCTTGCTTCCTTTGTTCCAGCTTGTTTGACTCGTTGGTTTAGTGGTCTTCATCAATTTGCTGTTTTAATATCCTATTTTAATGCAGCTTCCAAGTTCAGTAACTTGTTTCCAAGGACTGCAAGGTTGTGGAACTCTCTTCCTGCTCACAGTTTTCTTTTTACATACAGCCTTTTTTTTTCAAGACTAAGGTAAATAGCCATCTGTATTTGCAATAATCAGCTTTCGTTATTGTTAGCTTCTTACATCAAGTGGTTTCATGCCTTGTCTCGAGCGAGTTCCATAAAAATATTAAAACATATATATTGGGCACGTTGCCGGAAAACTTATTCTACTAATTTCTTACCTCCGATGGTAATAGTTTGTAATTCCCCTCCCTGTTTTCATACATCCCTGACTATACTAAAATGCAGACGTTTAAATGTAATGTGGACAAACATTGCATCCAACTCTTCACATAGTCCTTTGGAGACATGATCCCAAATACTATCTCCTTACGTCTAAGTGGCAATCTTGTGAGAAGTGAACAAGAATTACAAAAATTAACTTGAACAGGAATTCAAATCAGTCAAGTCTGGCACGACGCTATATAATCTGTTATACTCTCAGCTTGAATGATTGGCGCAACACATTCTTCTTCTTCTTTTTCCTTTTCTTCTTCTCCCCCCCCCCCCATCCACCCGTCAATAACTACAGGTGTCCTTGTATGGTTGGACACTCCTAAGCTTGATCACAATGAAAGCGTAAAGCCGAGTGGTTGCAAATAAATCGCTTAACGAGAGTGGATTAAAACGAGTAAAAACACATTCAGCTGTTTTTGTTTTGTTTTTCTTCAAAGTCGATAATTTCGTACAATCCTCAGATTATTGTCTCGAATTATCGACTTTCTCTTTTTGGCGGGACTTAAGCACATTTAGACGAGGAATAAACCGAATAATAGTTTTCTGGAGCAATCACTACAGTGACCCTGCGTAACACAATGTGGTAATGTTTAAAGGTCACGGTTAGAAGTAGGTAATGCCGTTTTTCTATAATCGTTTACTATACAAAGAGAAGTACATAATTGTCCACAATTTCACAATAATATTGTGGTAATGTTTAAGTGTAGCAGTCAAAGAACTCACAAAATCATTCTGTATAGGTTCTGTAATGGTTTTATGCTGTTGTTTATATATATATATATATATATATATATATATATATATATATATATATATATATATATATATATATATATATATCAATACATAACGAATCATTTTCATCAAAAATCCATTTAGCATTATGCGTGTAAAATTGAAAAAAGTACACTTAAAATGTTTCATTATTATGTGAATAAGCAAAATCTAAACAAAATAAACCCCGAATTTGATCTGGTGTCGTGTCCGTCTAAAAACGAAACTCGAATTTTAACTCAAATTATATTTATTAATCATGATACAAATCAATATTAGTTAATAAAAATAACATAAAACAATTTTTATTACTGGATTTTTCTTCCGTTCTCCTCTGACCGTGATCGTTAAACATTACAGGCATTGGTCAAGAAATCGTTGATAAACGAAAAAAATGCTTATTCTTAAGATGCGTCCATCAAATCAGTGCGTTTGTGATGAAACTATGATTTTAAACAAAAAATAAAACGTGAAAGACGGATCGACAGACTCCTCTGTTATAAAGATAGGCGTAAAATAGAAGCGTCCTTTCAATTTGCGCGTTTAGAGCTGAACGCGCTATTAAGAAGTTAAGAATGACAGACCGACAAAAACGCAGTTTTACTATTCATGCACGGCAAATGAAGGCACGACAAATAGCTCCTGCTGATTTTCTATTCGTGTAATGTTTAGGCACAACAAATTAAGGCACGACAAATGAAGGTATGGCAAATGGGCCCTGCTTTTTGTTGAAAAAAATCTTTGTAAAAAAATAAAGTTTTTTTTTTTTTCTTTAGCTTTAAAGGGATATTTTTTAAATATGAATCAAACATTAAAAGAAAAAAAAACACAGTTTCCCTTAAATTAAAAGGAAAAATATTTATTTACTTTTTTAAACTCGTAAATTCTTTTATAGTTAGTTTTTGTCTTTTTAATAGTAAATGCTTACGAAAAATGAAAATTGCAAATTATTGAATTTCCTCCAAATCTCGCGCTATCGGTCTGAAAAAAAATAACGGAAAAACACAGCACACCAGTCTATTTGAATAAAAATCGGTGGCTTCTCATTATTCTCGACATAACAATCCCAGGTTGCTCGAATGATGTGCACATTTTTTTTTTTTTTTTTTACTCACGTTCACTCCAAATAAGGAATTTCCACTTGGACGTGATTGCTACTATTTGGGACCATGCCAAAGAAAGATTAACAAGATGTTTGTTTACGTAACATTTAGACTTCTGCATACCATTACAGCCAGGGAAGCAGGTAGCAGAAAGGGAATTCTGGGTAGCTGCTCAAGGGAAGCAACTATTAGATAGAAAGCTTGGCATTTAGGGACCTCAACAGTGAAGGGGTGAGATTTTGTTACTAAGCATAGATAGTTTCGTGGCTGGGTTCGAATCTCTCGACCGGCAGTAATCGTGACACCCGGCAATAATGATTCCCAAAAGGATGGAATACTAATGTCTGTAGGTATTTAAAAAATTATTATCATTATTATAATATATATATATATATATATATATATATATATATATATATATATATATATATATATATATATATATATATATATATATAGGGCGTCCACAAAGTCTGGCTACATAATGTAGCCAGACTTTGTGTATATAAAAATTGTAGAGCTGAGGGTTATATTTACTTTCATTTAATCGCACAATTAATTTAGAAGAAATATATTAGAGGAAAATTTAACTCATAAGCCATCTCTATATAATACTATTCCTGCTGCTTAAACTGTGAACCTTGTTTGTTTGTTTGTTTGTCCAATTGATGTTATTAAAGGAAGACATCATTCGTCAACCTAAAGAAAAAGATAAATCTTCAAGACCCTTAGGAGTCAAGCAAACCCTCCCTCTCCCCCCCTCTCTCTCAATCTCTCTTTCTCGCTCTCATATATATATATATATATATATATATATATATATATATATATATATATATATGCAGACCAATTTACCGGTCTGTAAATAGCTATGACTATATATATATATATATATATATATATATATATATATATATATATATATATATATGTATGTATAAATGTTTTACCCTTAAAAATTATATATATATATGTATATATATGTGCGTTTATATATATATATATGTGCGTGTGTGCGTGTATATATATATATACACACATATATATATATATATATATATATATATATATATATATATATATATATATAGTTTACTCACAATCTATTTAAGATATACCGAATATCCTAACTTCTTGCGATTTTCCTGAAAGTTGACCACATGTTAGATTTATGAAAGCACAGAACACACCCATTTTCTGTCTATGACAATTAGGCGGGAAGTAACTCTCAATGCTTCAAAGAGAAACAAGTCTCATAGCTTAAATGAACTTACTTCCGTTTTTCAAGGCAACAGCTGTCGGCTAATAATAATTGAAAATAAAATAAATATAAACCACATTAAAATAAATTAAATTAATCAAGTTTAAACCACATTTTTCTAAATCAAACAATTGATACAATTCTTTTAGAGCAAACAATTACTAACATGGAGATAATTTTAAAAATAGATTTTCTATGCAAATGCTGTTACGTCTTAAATTCTTAAATGTGGATTTCTTTTTGAAGAAATTGTATCTAGAATATAAGTGTGTAAACGTCCGTTTTCAGTGTGGAAATTTATTTGTGAAGCAGTGTAAGTTTTGTACATATATGTCAAATTGTGAACAAACAGACAGACAGAAATACGACTTTAGTATAATATATATATATATATATATATATATATATATATATAGTCCTTCATATACAGTACTGTTTCGTTGTGTCACAATACATCAGTGCGGCTAGACTAGCACTTTTCCCCAGACGTGGATCGAACCTACAACCATTGGGTTGACTCTCGGCAGCTCTACCCACAAGATTATATATATATATATATATATATATATATATATATATATATATATATATATATATATATATATATATATATATATATATATATGCATGATAATTGTTTTTTTACCTACGTGCAATCAAAAATTGTAGTGCACAAGATTCCAAATATATCACAAAGTCACTCAAAATACTGCAATACCCGACATATTTTATATTGAATGCTACGAAAAAATCCCTACAAATATTCTTTAGAAGCAATAATCATAAATCATATACACCTGACACTTCTCTAATAAATAGACATCGTCTTTCATCCACCCACGCCAATAATACGATAATTTACAACACTATAAATAAATTAGGAATTACGACGATACAAACCACATCACAAACTATCAAGCAAATATTAAAACAAAACATTTCTGAGATATCACAGATCTAACGCAAGTATATATATATATATATATATATATGATAGATATATATATAGAGATAGATAGATGGATAGATAGATAGATAGATACACACATAGTTATATAGATATAAATGGGCTCTCCCGTCGATTTCGGCGTATTGCCACAATAACTAGGTTGTTCGAAAATCTACAAATATGACTTGTTTATAATGGTGAAGACTTTGTGTAGAACCAACCACGCTTTTTACGGTGCAAATGATTGTCACGAGACAGTGCATACAGTAGACTGCAGGTTTTTACATTAGAATTTCCTTCTCCTAGGTGCATGTCTTAACGAAGACCGGGGTTGCATATGTCCCAGTGAATTAATGCGGCCCCAAATACCAACCTGGAAATTTCTACGACTTGGCGCGGTACATACAGCGCCTAGCTTTCCCAAATGGTCACTCACCTGCTACTGGCCAGGCTCATCGTTGCTTAACTTCACTGATCTTGCGAGAATAAATATAGAGTTATAAACTAGAGTTATAAACGCTTTAAAATACGTAAAAACACACAAAACTTATCCAGATAGGTAGAAGAGTAACTTAGCTTGTTTTTGATGACATTCATTTGTTATATATTTTACCTTTTTTTTTTTTTTTTACCTTTGTTCCTCTATTGGCTTCTTTGCTAAATCCCGAAAATAGTTATTTATCTTTCGGTTTCGTCATTAGACGTTATCTACTTTCGGTTCTTTCTTGTGACACGTGACCAGATTTATTACACTCAATTGTCAGCAAGTGGCATGGCTTTAGTTCCAAGGCCTTCTGAATATTATTATTACAGAGGGCCGTGGAGTAAAAGGCTCGTATAAAGAATCTTTATTTGTTAAGGAAAATATTACATTCCTATACTTTATTTATAATTTCACTTCTATTTTACTTTCATTTTACTATTCGTGTGTGTTTGTGTTTGTGTGTGTGTTTGTGTGTGTGTGTGTGTGTGTGTGTGTGTGTGTGTGTGTGTGTGTGTGTGTGTGTGTGTGTGTGTGTGAAGGAATTAGACACCCATAAAGCTGACTGGAATTGTGAAACATGTGGGCTCTTTCTTCTGTACAAGACTGGATAAAGACTGGATATGTGAATCACACGAAGTCACACGAAAGACGCCCTTATGTAACCTTACCTCCACAACCTGATGAGACAACCTGCGGGGTGTGTGGCAGGAAGTGCAAGTCGGCTGTTGGTCTGAAGAGGCATATGATTGTGCACAGAGACATCATACCACAGAGTTGTTCAGTTAACCCGATGCAGACACTTGCGATATAAGTCGGCTGCTGGTTTGAGGATCCACCATGGAAGATGAACTGAGGGGGGGGGGCTGGTGGTAAGTATGTTGTTGGGCAGGACATCGATCATCAGCAAAGATGAAGCAATCATCATGTGTATATGCATGTACACTATATATATTTATATTTATTAATATGTATATGCATGCATATATCATATACATGAATATATATTAGTCCTCGCACGAAAGAGCAGGACACAAAATATTTTAAATACTAATAATAAGAGATTAACAATAACAAAGACTTTCGCTGGCGAGGACTACTATTGACCGTAACCAGTTATACAGTCTTTTTGAAATTTTCATCTCTATTTTTCTCGTTATGTACTGAATATTTGTTAATGAAACCTATATGAAATATGTTCTTTATTAAATTTTAAAAAAATTTCTATTCTGGAAGACGTTTTTTAAAAAATTAATATAAAAAAGTTATTTTAAAGTTTTTGTTAAAAATAAATTCAGATTTTCTCATTATTCAGACCTGTATTACAAAGAGGGTGTTGCAAAAAATGAGTTGTGGTGTGAGGAGAAATACAAACTAGAACAGAGAGAATATTCAGACCTGTCATAATACAAGGAGGGGGTTGCAAAAATGAGTTGTGGTGTGAGGAGAAATACAAGCTGAAATAGACAGAATGAGAGTTTTAAAATATAATCTTAAAAAGATAAGATACAAGTAAGAAAAGCATTTCATCCAAGGTATGAAAATTGTTAAACAAAATGTTTTTACTATAGGCTTTAAAAATAAAGGTACAAGATTCAATTTGAAATTTATTTATCTTCAAAGTACACTTCTATAAATTTTACAAAGTATGGTGTAAAAATTTTATTTAAATTGAATCAACAATTACCTTGGATTTATTTTATGTAATGTACATTTTGTTGCAATTAAATAACATTATCTTTCATCTAGCAATTATTGATATAGATATAAAATTTTCAATGATTTTTTTTAAAATTGCAACAGAATGTACAAGGTAATTTTTTTATTCAATTTAAATAAAATTTTTATACCTTACTTGGTAAAATTTACAAAAGTGAACTTTGAGGATAAATAAATTTCAAATTGAATCTTGTACCTTTTCTAACTTGTAAATATATGAATGTATATTCATACATACATATATTATATATAAATATATATATATATATTATATATGATATATATATATTATATATATATTATATATATATTATATATACATATTATATATATATTATATATACATATTATATATGTTATATATACATATTATATATATATATTATATATATATTATATATATTATATATTATATATATAATATATATAGTATATATATATTATATATGTATTATATATATATTATATATATACATTATATATATATTATATACTAGCTGTACCCTGCCACGCGTTGCAGTGGCTCAATTTGGTGTAATGGAAAAATTTAATAAAAGAGAAAATGCATGTTTCTTATATTAGTACAGCAATCCACTGCAAAAAGTGAAAAAGAAGGCGAAACTGAAAAAAATGGTGCTCTTGCAGAATTTGATCTGGATCCTCGAGAGTTTCTGTCAATCATTCATGTTTTGGACTTGACCAACAATCAGTGGATGAAGCCGAACGTTGCAAAAATGTTGAAACGCTAAATGCTTTTTTTTTGTTTTAAAAAATGTGATTTAGTAATTAATATTTGGTTGATGGTGGGGGAGGGGGGTTACTATACACAGATTCGAAAAAGTCGTCCAAAAACAAATAAATGAAAGCAAAGATAAGGTAAGTTACGTTTCTACCTAATTGGATAATTGTTTAGTGTTTTTATGTAATGTAAAATGTTTAATTGGCTCAAAAAACAGAAATGGTCGCGAATTCTGTTGAATACGTTAAGTTTGGGAAAGTAAGTTGAAAACTAAAAACTATACAAAACAGTGTCTGAAACTCACCGAACATATGTTACCATGACATAGGCTGGCATAATGGATAGGTTTCTGACAGTATTTTGTATAGTTTTTTTTAGTTTTAACTCACTTTCTCTAACTTAAAGTAATCAACAGTGTCCACCACCATTTGTAGCTTTCAAATACACCAATAAACACTGTTTTTCGAGCCGACTAAACGTTACATTAAATGAAAAGGGTTTATATTACTAAACACAGATACAAAGAAGTTGTCAAAAAATAAATATATAACAAATAAATGTTATCAAAGGCAAGAAAAGTAAGTGTTCTACCTAACTGGATAAGATTTTAGTGTTTTTATGTAATGTATAATCGGTTCAAAAACATTCACTGTTTATCGGTATATCTGAAAAATACAAATGGCGGCAGACTGTATCGAACATGTTAAGTTTGGGGAAATTTTGGGAAAATGAGTTTAAACTAAAAATACTGTTAGGAACTCACTCAATATATGTTACCATGATGTAGGCTGGCATATAATCGGTGGTTTTAAACTTTTGCTCGATACAGGTGAGGACTTTTAAAAATCCCTTTTAGTGATTACCTGGTTTGAGGATATTTGTACAACTAAACGGCAAATCTGCTCAAAAAAATCCGGTATTATTTTACTTTAAGGCCCGTTTCACGTTCATATATAACGAAATATTTTATTGTAGATTTCGGTGTGCTAAAAAAGAATCTGCAAACCGTTTACGTAGCAAAAAAAAAAGTTTTCATGACATTCCTGAAATTACTTTTTCGAAAAGTGGGTGATCACTTTTCAATGTAAATTTAACTTAGAATGAGCACCCACTTTCTGGCCACCTGAGAGAGGGGCATTTTTCTGTTTCTTGGCTAAAAAGTTTTTTGTTTGATTTCTTTTGCATGGTAATAACCCCTGAACTCTGGGACTATTTTCCATTTAACAGCCGTAGCCTTCGTTTACGCTATGCGTAAGCATAAACGAAAGCTGTTTAGCCAATAAACATGGGAAAAAATCCCCCCTCTCTCAGGTGGCTAGAAAGTTGGTGCTCATTTTAAGTTAAATTTACATGGAAAAGTGATCGCCACTTTTTCGAAAAAGTAATTTCTTCATATCATAAAAACTATTTTTTTGTGACGGAAACGGTTTGCAGATTCGTTTTTAACACACCAAAATCTACAAAAAAAAATTTGTTATTTACGAACGTGAGACACACAGCCCTTAATGGAAAATTATATCAAAAATCCGGGGGAAAATAGTTTTCAATAAAAACAGCAAATGAATTCGATAGAAAAAAAATTGATGCTATTTTTTTTTTTCTTTCTGTGTGTTTCTTGGCTTAAAAGTCTTTTTGTTTGATTTCTTTTGCATGGTATTAACCCCTGAACTCTGGGACTATTTTCCATTTCACAGACGTAGCCTTTGTTTATGCTATGCGTGAGCATAAACGAAAACTGTTAAATATGCATTCGCGTACCAAACTGCCTTGTAAAAAAAACCTTTAAGCCAATAAACACGAAAATAAATGCCCCTTCCTCTGGTGGCCAGAAAGTGGGTGCTCATTTTAAGTTAAATTTAGATGGAAAAGTGATCACCCACTTTTCGGAAAAAAAAATTTCTTCAGATCATGAAAACTATTTTGATACTCCTTGGGCGTTGAGTTCCATGGCGACCCGCAGAATTATTTAATGGTCGTTCCCTTAGTACCCCCCTAGTAGCAGTGTCAGAAATTTCGTGAAAATAGCGAATAATTCCACCCCATCTTTCCAAGCTTATAACTCCTCGAAAAATGCAATTCAAGCCCTAATTTTTTTTTTCAATTAAAGGAGCAAGGACCAAGATTTCATTTAAAAAAAAAAATTAAAAAAACGTGTTTTTTTTAAAAAGGTTTTAAACTTCGGACTTTACAGGTAAAATTCTAAAAGAACACTATGTTTTTTTTTTGTTTTAAATTTGAATATATTATGTTATGCATTGACCTTTTCTCTTCAATTTGTGAGTAAATAATTATGTACTTATCGGGTTCTAAATTAATTATTATTAGACATTTACAAAATGGGAGGCGTGAATTATTCGACCCCCTGTCTTTCCAAGCTTATAACTCCTCGAAAAATGTAATTCAAGCCCTAATTTTTTTGTCAATTAAAGGAGCAAGGACCAAGGTTCCATTAAAAAAAAAAAAAAGAAAAAACAAATAACGTGGTTTAAAAAAAAGGTTTTAAACTTCAAACTTTACAGGTAAAATTCTAAAAGAACACTATGTTTTTTTTTTTTAATTTGAATATATCATGTATTGACCTTTTCTCTTCAATTTGTGAGTAAATTAAATATTTACTTTCGGGTTACTAAATTAAGTATTTACTTTTTAATAGACACTTAAAAATTGGTATGGGGGGGTTCGTGAATTTAAAAAAAAAACGTTTGTCTAAAATATTATATTCAATTTATTGGAAAGAACATAAAATTTCTCATTGACCCTGAAAATATCGTAAAAATAGAATCAATAGAAAAATTTTGATAGATTTTTAAAATTGAAAAATTGAAAAATATTGAGTTTAAAAATTGAAAAATATTGAGTTCGGAAAATTCATTAATGTTTTAAAAAAATATATATTTCTATTACTTTTAAAACAACTGTAATAGCTTATTTTGGAAGTATAATCCATAAATAAAATAAATAACCCACTTTTAACAGAGAAATTCCGAGATGTTTATATTGTATTCGCAGTTTCGTGTTAGGGGTGTCAAAAATTCCTACAAAAATTCTGATACTGCTACGCATGCGCACGTAACATTTTTTATTTATTTACTTACGTGGTGGAGTTTCTACACTGATAGGTTTTTTGAAATTTTTTCACTGGATTATTATTGATTGAACACTAACCAGATTATGAAAAAAAATTGAAAAAAAAAAAAATCATTTCAACATTTGAAAGGGATACTCACTTTTTAGTTACCACGTTCTGGTAAATAGGTCACTTTTTATTTATTTATTTTTTTTTTTTTCTAAATATGGAAGTGTCTTCGGGAGATATAAAATGGTCGCATGTTGACGAAGCAATGTATCGGGAGGCGTACGGGATTAAAAATTATTGGTAAATTTTTAGATTAGGTCCACTCCACCTCCTCAATTTTCTTTTAAATGACGACTTGAAATGGTTTTCGACTATGCTGAATACGAAAATCGCATCGAAATTTTGCAGAAATAAGTAGTTATCAAGATATAAAAAGTTGTATTATGCATTGTAATCTTTGGCGGCCATCTTTTTTACGTGTGTGTATTTGTTTATGGCGCGTGTGCACGTAAAAAGATGGCCGCCGAAGAATACAATGCATAATACAACTATTTATTTCCGCAAAATTTCAATGCAATTTGCGTGTTCAGCATACTCGGAAACCTATAAATGTCGTCATTGAAAGGAAAATTGTGGAGGTGGACCTAATCTAAAAAAATACCAAATTATTAAACATTTCTCCAGCATGTTAGTGAAATTTATAATACTTTTAAAAAATTAAAAAGAAACAAAACAAAAGTTTTGAAAAAAAACTCACCTTTCACAAAAACAATTAAAAAAAACACACACACACAAACTGTGTGTTTTTTTTGTTATGATAAGTAAAAAAATAAATAAATAAAAATCTCGAAACTTTATTTTCATGAAAACAATTTAAAAAAGTCCTGTTCTCTCTATTTTTTTTCTTTGAGAAACAAATATATTTCTGACTTACAAATGCGGTAGAGACTCATTATTTTTACTTTCTATGGTTTTGATATTCCGCGTTTTTATTGCTTACAAAATGGGTGACTGATTTATCAGAACGTTGTAACTAAAAAGTGAGCACAGCACCACTTTCAAATGTCGAAATAATGATTTCTTTTTTACATTTTTTTTTTAATAATATGTTTAATTAGTGTCCAATCAATAATAATCCAGTGAAAAAAAATTCCCAAAACCTATAAGTATAGAAATAAAGCATGGGAGTAATGTTTGTACAACGTAACGTCGCCTTTCGCACTTTTACATTTTTTAAAAAAAGTAACTAAACTATTTATTGATAATTTGTCACGTGTACAAACATTTATTTATTTACGTAGGCTTAACTCCTTTCATGAATAAGAAAAGTTTTACTCTTTAAGAATAATAAAAGGAAAAAGTTACTGAACATTTATAAAAGGACTTCTTTTCATGAAGGCCAGAGGAATAGTTGGCCGAAAATTCGTGAAACAACAGCAATAAATAAAAATGGTGCTAATGCAGAGAGCCGCGCTATTTTTTAAATCATATTTCCACGTTTAAATAACGTTTTACGATTTTTTTTTTATTCAATTGTAAGGTTAAAGTACAGAATAGGCACAAAACATCCTTACCTCCCCATGTTAAGAATGACTTTTTAAATAATAACATTATTTCAGCACGGATCACTCTCTGCATGAGTAATCTTATATAGAAAAAAACAAACTCAAAAGCAAGCAACAAACTTTTTTTTTGACCTTATATAATAAAGAAAAGATGTGTAAATTAAAAAATTTGGAAGATAAACAAATGAAATATGTCTTTTTTGTTTTTGTTTTTTTACTTATCGAGTTAACAGAAAATTATACCTTTCGTCAAATCGTGGCTGTGAAATGAATCGAACCGGAAGTTCAGTTTTATCAACAGAACAGATTCGCAGAACCGATAAATAAATATATTTATTTATTTAATATTTTAATTTTAATTAGGTAAATTTATTTTAATAACATAAAAACATACCTCGACTCTAAAAATTGGTTGTCTGAAAATTTCAAATAAATTGGTAACGTATAAACATGGTTTTATTTCTTTAGAACGAACCAACTTTACATTTTTATATATATAGATATATTATATATATTATATATAAATTATATATATTATATATATATTATATATATATTATATATATTATGTATATTATATATATATATTATATATTATATATATTATATATTATATATATATTATATATATTATATATATTATATTATATATACATATATATATATTATATATACATGTATATATATTATATTATATATATACATATACATATATTATATTATATTATATATATATACATATATATATCATATTATATTCTATATGCATATATATATATATTATATTATATTTATATACATATATATATATTATATTATATATATATATATATTATATTATATATACATATATATGTATTATATTATATATACATATATATATTATATATATACATATATATATTATATTATATATATACATATATATATATTATATTATATATATACATATATATATATCATATTATATATATATACATATATATATCATATTTTATTCTATATGCATATATATATATTATATTATATTTATATACATATATATATTATATTATATATATACATATATATATATTATATATACATATATATGTATTATATTATATATATACATATATATATTATATTATATTATATATATACATAAATATTATATTATATATATATACTTATATATATATTATATATATATATATATTATATTATATTATATATATACATATATATATTATATTATATTATATATATATTATATATATACATATATATATATTATATTATAGATATATACATATATATATATCATATTATATATATACATATATATATATATATTATATTATATATACATATATATATTATATTATATATACATATATATATTATATTATATATACATATATATATATATTATATTATATATATACATATATATATATCATATTATATATATACATATATATATTATATTATATATATACATATATATATTATATATACCTATATATATATTATATTATATATATACAGATATATATATTATATTATATATATATACATATATATATTACATTATATATATATACATATATATATTAAATTATATTATATATATACATATATATATTATATTATATTCTATATGCATATATATATTATATTATATTTATATACATATATATATATATTATATACATATATATATATTATATATACATATATATATTATATTATATACATATATATATTATATTATATATATACATATATATATATTATATTATATATATACATATATATATATATATATTATATTATATTATATATATACATATATATATTATATTATATTATATATATACATATATATATTATATTATATATATACATATATATACATTATATTATATTATATATATACATATATATATATTATATCATATATATACATATATATTATATTATATATATACATATATATATTATATTATATATACATATATATATTATATATATACATATATATATTATATTATATTATATATATACATATATATATTATATTATATATATATTATATTATATATATACATATATATATATTATATTATAGATATATACATATATATATCATATTATATATATACATATATATATTAAATTATATATATACATATATATATTATATTATATATATACATATATATATTGTATTATATATATGCATATATATATCATATTATATATATAAATATATATATTATATTATATATATACATATATATATATATATTATATATATACATATATATATTTTATTATATATATACAGATATATATATTATATTATATATATATACATATATATTATATATATACATATATATATATATTATATATACATATATAAATATTTTATTATATATATACATATATATATTATATTATATATATACATATATATTATATATATATTATATATATATATATATATATATATATATATATATATATATATATATATATATTGGCTGGTAGCCCGGCGTTGCCAGGTTGTGCAATATGCTTTAAAAGATATTTTAATTGATGCAGATTGCGCATATATTATTATAGAATCAATCCTCTATTTATTATTATATATTACGAGGAATAATTTGCATAATGGACGAATTCGCAAAGCGTTTTTTTTTTAATAATAATAATGATTATGTCGCTCATCAAATTTCGTCTGTGTTTGTTTACAATATCACCTCAGCGGATATTTCGGCTTGTCGATGAATGCCATGAAAAAGTCACTTCTGATTAATGTTTAGTTTTGAAGTATGCAAACGAAGAAATGATTTGCAGCGATTTTAAATATTACCTCTTATTTTACCATAGTTAACTAATTAATAAGAAAAAATTAAAATGCAATAGTGAGGTATACCCGGGCTTTAAGTGAGGGATCATTCGATCTATAGTCGAATACTCTACCACTAAGCTATATCTCCAAACAATCATTTTTATAAAGAAATGATTTGATGAAATTTTATTGTCGCCTTTGGTCGATGTAATGTTAAATATCCAACTGTAAAAATTATTATTTTTTATCTATAAAAGAGAAAAGCTCTTTTTAAGATTGATTGTTTCGATTTTCGATATTTACTAGCAGTTCCGCCCGGTTTTGATTTGGCCCCGTGTACTGTTCATAACTTCATGTATATATGTATATATTAAAAAGTGTTAATATGTACGGTAATGCCTTTCTATATAATAGGTTTCCTTAACTACCATAGAGAAATGTTGGTAGAGACCGCAGATGTAATTTTTTTTAAATTTGGACCCCAATTTGGACTCCTTAACATTTAATGTTTTGGGCTCAAATTAAATTAAAATCGGCCAAGTAACCTACATCTAAAATTTCAAGTGTTTAGACCCAAAATTGGCGGAGGAGTTTGGTGGAGTCTGCAAAGGTCAACTCTGTAAACTTTGACCTCTTGCCAGCCAAATTTTCGCCCAAAAACTGATTACAAAGCTTGCCGCATGTCTGCATGCCCTTTATGTAAAATTTCAAATGTTTAGACCCAAAATTGGCTTAATCGTTTGCTAGATACCACAATGGTAAAATCTTTTTAACTTTGACCTCTTGGAAGCCAAATTTTCAGCAAAAAACGATTAAACAGCTTTCCCTATGTCTGAATACACTTTATGTAAAATTTCAAATGTTAGACCAAAAATTGGCTTAGTAATTTGGTAGAGACAGCAGACGTCAATTTTTCTAAAAACTTGGACTCCAATGATGACCCCTTAAGGTTTATTGTTTTCGGCTCAAATCAAATTATAAAGTTAGATCCATGTCTAAGTTACCTATATGTAAAATTTCAAGTGTTTAGACCCAAAATTGGGGGAAGAGTTTGTTAGAGTTCTCAAAGGTCAAATCGTTGAACGTTGACGCCTTAACAGACAAAGTTCTGGCCGAAAACCGATTAAAAAGATTTTCCCAAATCTCATTACCTCTTATTTCAAAGCTCGAGTCTGTAGACTGAAAATTGACAAAGTTATTTGGTAGGAAAGTGTACGCAGACAGACAAACAGACAGACAAACAGATACACACAGATATTTTCACTTTATAGATATATAGATAGGATGAATTTCTATACAAAACATATCTAAAACCACTACTAGGTATATAAATTAGCTTTGTGTGAAATTTGGAAATAATTGGGTCAACCGTTTCGGAACCTATGAGGAAGGAACTCACACACACACACACACACACACACACGCACGCACGCACGCACGCGCACACAAAGTGACTTTTATATAATTTTAGAGATGCATACACACACATATATGATCTCATCTGTATAACATTTTGAGACTGGCACTTCTAATCCTACCTCGTCAAATCTGACCCAAAGTGTCAGATCAGTTCAGTATACATTCGTGGAACGTTTTTTGTTTTACGCCTTGTGACAATACTCATTCACGTGTCAAATCTAGACACCGTATCCACCGTATATAATCTATAATCTAACATCGGTTCTCACATAGGTCACCATCAGAGATTGCTCATCGAAAACAACTGGCAGTCTGAGTGACAACAAGTCCCTCTACATTTCCAGTACTCTTCACTTCTTTGGATATCCGTAGCAAATGATTTTTCGTTATCACAACAGCTGCTTACCATTGATTTATCACTGATAATGACGATTGGTATTCTCTAGCATCTGGTTGACTATGAGTCTCCTCAATGCGCCAGTACTCTCTGCACCCTTTTACTCGAGGTCTAGTTTGTGCTCTTTCTTCTTCTTTCTACTTTCTTTAACTGTTCATCACTGTTTGGTGTAGTATTAGTCGAACGTGGTGTCGACACAAGATCATGTGTTTTGTTTTGCTTTTTTGTTTGTTTTTTGTTTGTTTTTTGTTTGTTTGATTTTTGTTTGTTTTTTGTTTGTTTTTTGTTTGTTTGTTTTTTGTTTGTTTGATTTTTGTTTGTTTTTTGTTTGTTTTTTGTTTGTTTGTTTTTTGTTTGTTTGTTTTTTTTTCAAGTTTGTTAGTTTCAGTCACTTTGGGTCACGTGGGAGGGGGTTCTTTCTATGTGTTTTTTGTTGTTTTATTACTATTATTTATATTCATTAGGAATTCTCGCCTAGGTCATTATCAGAGATTACTAACTGACAGCAACCGGTGGTTTTTCTCTGGAAACTGGGTGACAACAAGTCTTCCCAGGTTTACAGTACTCTCCACATCTTTGGATAACCTTTGCAAATGAATTAGCATTATCGCAACAGCTACTTGCAATTGATTTCTCGCTAGAATGACCATTGATCTTCCATGAAATTTGGGTGGCAATAAACCTCCACAAGGTCCCAGTCCTCTTTGCGCTTATCCAGTAAAGATCTAGTTAATGCTTTCTCTCCTAGGTCTTTCCATCCTCCTTGACACTTTACAACGATTTTGTGTAGCGACAGTCTATGCCGACACTACCATTTATTATTATTATTATTATTATTATTATTATTATTATTATTATTATTAGCAGCAGCAGCAGTAATAGTAAATATGAGTATATCAACGTTTGTTTCCCTAAGGCTATTCTACTAGATATTTTACTCACACTACATGCTAAAGTATACTTTAGTACTGGGATTTAGTTATGTTTGAAAACGAATTCTTTTTATTTGTTTTAGTTGGTAGAAATTTATAATTAACGGAACAAGTCATCTATCTCTCAGGTCGGTAAGCATGTGTTTCTCTCGCCCCTTCCACTCTATGTTGATTCAACCACTCTGTAATATTTTTAAATGTTTCTGTAAGTATTTAGAGCAAAAATGACTTATTTATGTTCAGCGATGCAAACTAATTTACTTATACATATCTATACGTACCATATGTAAATTAGATGGCAACATTTTCGATAACAAATAAACGACTTTATACGTGTGGTTGTTTATACGTATTGTTTTTTACGCGCGTTCTACTTCTTTCCATGAAGAAAGTAACAGGATGAGAGTTCATTTTATTTGGAGATAACTGATTCTGGAGAGAGACTAATATTCTCTTGGCTAATTATTTACTTCTTAAACTTAACTTCCTAACTTACTGAAATGAATAACGCAGATGGACAGACATCGAAGTGATATTCGACTTAGATTATACGTTTCTTACATCACTGATAGTGTCTAGTTCCCATGACTTCCCAGAGAGATGGATCTAAAGACTTTACTTTTCTCTCCCCTCGAAAACGTGACGTCATTCTTTGTCATCTTTCTGTTTTACCTACGGCGTATGACCTCTGCATGCCCTCCTGCCAATCTTTCATTCAACTCTGGAAATGGTTCTGTTTTGCATATATTGGTTATTATGCATTCCGTGTGACCCTTGTCAAAATTTACGCTAAATAACTACACCGTCATTGACTTAAGGTAAGCAATATGTAACACTTCTATACTCTCATCAATAAGGATAATATTAAATTATTTTTAGTTGATACAATTCTCTACCTGTATAAGAGCCAAGTACGTTCAAGGATAGAGTACTGTGCCACATCTGAAGCACCTTAGAAGCACCACAGAAGAGACATTGCGAGCCAGTCTCTCCTTTATCGTTATTTTCATGACAAGTGCTCATCTGAGTTGCAATCTATGGTTCCCCCTTGCCTGACTTTCACCAAAGACACTCGTCTATCTGAAACTACTATCAATAATTCCCCCCGCACTCTTTTTCTGTGCCTAAACCTTGAAACCATGAACAAAGCTTCTTTATTAGAACTGCACGCCTGTGGAACGGTCTTCCATTTTACTGCTTTCCAACTGACTACAATATAGTCGTCTTCAAGTCCAATATAAACAAGTTCTTGATAAGCCATCCCCTTAAGAAATCCAATTTACCAAATTTCCACTACTAACGATTACTACGGTATTGTCCCATTGACTACTGTACACAAATTAACCCTTATTCTCGAGTGGCTTTCAGGACTTGATAAGTGGTGATTTCTTCGTAAAACAAAGGTTATTTAGGAACAATGTCTTAACAGATATGTAACAATTTTTGAATTGTCGAAAGAAATCAAAGTAGAATAAATGTATCGTTGCAGCATCACAGAAACAAACAAATATATCACAAATATTTTTTTTAAAATCCGGGTCGGCATTTTTTTTTTTTTTTTAACAGAAGCATTTGTTACCGTTACTCTTCTCGTTTCAACACTAGCTTGAAAGTCTCCCACTACCACATGTCCATCTAACTGGCTGCGTTTCTCTTTCTTCCGACCGCAAGCTGGCCACAACCGGCTCATTCTCGCCTTCACTTTACACGTCGATCTCCTTCGGTGCCGACTTTGTTTCTTCCCGACCATGTTGTGTCCTTTTTCTATTTTTTTTTTTTTACTTTAGATGCAAGCCCGAGAACATTTGCCAATTTGCATACGCATTCAAACGCTGCTCCTGCTTCTCCTGCTATTTATACAATCGCTTGTCATCCATCCTTTGGCTGCTGCTGCTGCTGCTACTATTTTCAAACGTGATTATATGCGCTTTGTTACATAAATAGTGGTAGTAATTGTAAATCAATGGGTCACAGGTATGTCTACGGACGAGTAGCTCGGAATGTATCAGTATGTACGCTTACATAATCTAATGTGCGAATCCGTTTAAGTGTGTCAGTATAAGTTTTGATTTTTGTTTGTTTTTGTTTTTTCATTCTGACCGATAAAAAAAGCAAACAAAAGAGTCAGGCAAACAATAAAGAACAAAGATGCGTCCATTCAATCAACGCTTTTAGCAATAAAAATACTGCTCGAAACTTGTATGACAGATCAACGGGAGGACAGAAGATTTCATAGAGATGTGTGTATGCATTGAAAATGCTATTTGTAAATTAATTATGACAGGCCAACGGAAATACTATTTTAAACCTTATTGTGACAGATAAATGGAAATGATATTTCAAACCCAATTGTGACAGACCAACCAAAATGTTATTTCGAACTTAAGACAAACAGAAAAGGTATTTCGAACTTTAGTAAGGCAGACTACTGGAAATGCTATTTGAAACTTTAGTGTAACAGACCAACGGAAATGCAATTTCAGTGTGACAGATTAATGAAAATGCTATTTTAAACCTATGGGATAGGCCATAACAGACTACCAGAAATGCTATTTCAAACTTAAGTGTGACAGACTAACAGAAATGTAATTTGAAGCTTAATAGTGACAGACTAATGAAAATGCTATTTCAAATCTGAAGTGCGATAGATCTGCAGAAATGTTATATAAAACTTAAATGTGACAGACTAATAGAAATGTTATATAAAACTTAAATGTGACAGACTAATAGAAATGCGATTTCAAACCTTTGGGATAGACAAGCTTGAAGGTTTAATGTGATAAACTAACGGAAGTGCTGATCCCAGTCATCCAAATTGGATGCAAGGAGAAATCGAATCATATGCAAAACTCTATTCTCCTTTTCTCATGATATTTCTCAAGACTAAGACTTATACTTGAGTCTTATTGGTGAACAATCATGAAGTTAGTCTCGGGCATAACTAGATCTCTGCACTATTGAGCAAACGGAAATGCTGTTTAAAAGTTCAGTGTCACGGATCAACGAATAGTAACGAAAGGTAAAAAGAAATGTTGCAAAGATCAAAAGACTGCGTATCAGGTGTGTTTCTATTTCAAAGCAATGAAAAGCAATATTGGGACTATTTCTTGCTTTTGATTCCACGTATAGGTCACGTGTACACTGTGTTGTTGTTGTTGTTGTTGTTGTTGTTTGCAGTTTTTAAAGACATCCTTGCATTTCTGTGAGATCGTTTGTCCATCGGTAAATTGTTCTGTCACGCATAAGTTAAATGCCCAGATTAAATGGACGCGTGTTATTTTAGATGCGTCTAAACACGCTTAAGTTTGTAAAAGGATTTTCATCGATCCGTCACACAGAGATTGCAAATAGCATTTTGTTAGTCTGTTACTCTTATATTTCAAATGACATTTTCTTTGGTCTGTCACCGTTAAATTTCATATAGCATTTTCGTCCGCTTGTCACTCTTAGAGTTGAAATAGGCCTTTTTCTTGATCTGTGACCCGTAGATTTGAAATAACATTTCGTCAGTCTGTCAGTCTCCAACTGGAAATAGTATCTTTCGTCAGTCTGTCACTTCTAAATTTGAAATAGTATTTCATTCGGTTTGTCCACTTTGCATTTTTTTTTAATCTAGTTTACAAATAACATTTTCATCGTTAAACGCGTAGGTTGAATGGACGTATCCTCGCGATATTCATTGTTGTCGATATGCTGTTGTGTTCATTAGATTCCTTTTTGTTGAACACATACACGTGTATATACATTCCATTGCTTTTGTCCTTTTTGTTCTCACGTCCGGTGAGGGGGGAATAGAAGGGGTTTATAGGAGCGATAGTAGTATTGCTTTATTATTCGTCGCAGTATCAGTTGTAATAGTTTGGTTGCAAGTGACCATAGATTATTTATCCCTTCACTGCAGCTCCTATTACAACTACTACTAATTAGCACTTAAACGAATTTGCGTGGCGCCTCTACTCTACTAAGTGCATGTACACGCACAGTGTCGTATAGTAAGCCTGTTTGTATTTTGTGTTACAATGGTTGGTTTGTCGGTGGGTTTCATTGCTTTGTAGCGCAAACTTTTCGTAAAAGAATGAAGCGTTCACACAGCACCAGGCGCTGCCTCTCCTCATTTATTGAAAAAGAACACCGCGCTGGTCGTAGATCACCAGGTTGCGTTCTGTGTGTGTGTTTTACGCTGTGTGCCTTTAAGCATATTATTGACGGTCTGAATAGTTGCTCTGCCTGACACAAATGTTTTTCAGCGCTAGTGAGTGCGCACAGAGAGCAATCATTAAAAAATATTATAAACACGCAAAAGAACACATGCACCTAGATGTATGGTCGCCAATCGGTAACAAGAATGACAGGCTAAACATGTCGACCTCTTTGCGTATATATGAAAAAGAAAATGCACTGTCCACCTTGGTGTACATTTCGAATAGAACCTATTTAAAAATAAAATAGATTGCAGAAATTTTCATGGTGTACGTACCTGTCAGGAAACGAAGATGCCATATTTCAATAATTATGTAAATTGATTATTCAATTCAAATATTGTCCTGCATGTTTCGAATTGACGACTATGACTCTTCATCTATCTTTCTCCCTCCATTCGTGAATTTTTTTTTTTATTACATTTTCACCCCAAACTAGGCACATTGCCACTTTGACGTAGGGGGCTACTATCAGGGACATAAGCTACAGCGGTACTATGTGGGGAGTTGGGCAGCAAGATGTCGGTTCACCGTTACACTTGAACTTCTGCATGTCAGTACAGTTGGGTAAGTCCAAAGTCTAGCGGTCCTGGGGAAGAAACTACTGGAGTAGAAGGCTCTCTTACATCTAGGGATCTCAACTGTGAAGGGCTGGGATTTTGCTACTCGTCAGGTTTGTAGGTGCAAGTGCTTGCAGTTCGTCGGAGCATTCACCGTTTAAGTACTTGTGTTGTATATTGGGTTACATTTGAGGAGATGATATATTAAAACGTGTCATGTGTTATCTAGTGGATGTAAGATATTGTTCTTTTAACAGACAGATAATAAACGTATAAATCGTATGTATGTTGTTTAGCCAGGAGAACATGATATTGACGTGTAAATTGAGTCATGTTGTATCAGACTTATCACACGGGATATTTTTACAGTTCATATGTAAGAAGAATAATATATGGTTCATACCTTTTTTTCTTGAAGAGTTCTTCTGTATCTTCCCCAATTTAATTGTTTATTCTTCTAATCATAATAACTGATCCAGCGACCATCCGTCGTTCAAATCAATTAATAATAATACAATAACAATAATAATAATGTTTTGACCCTTGACCCCGCTTGCCACAGTTAACAGATACTACACTATGATCACAGCCTAAAGGGTCATAACATTAGATTTGTAGAACAGACAGAGGGATGCTACATTTCGTCGATGGGACGGAGGCTGGAGCTTAGATGACAGTTCAGGACCTATTAGGTTGGCAACTCTCTTTTGAACCTTGTCTAGGAGTGAGAGGCTAGTAGCAGATGCACCAGCCCAAATATGACAACAATACTCCATACATGGGCGAATAGTGGCCTTGTAGAGGTACAGGATACTTTCGGGCTTTAGTAGCTTTCTAGCACGGTAGAGAGAGCCTACCTTTTTCGCAGCGGTCCTGGCAATGCTCTCATTGCTCATCGTTCACAACCCCATCCACGCTGTTTTCTCAAAAGTGCTTGATGTACTGCCACATCTTTCTTTACATTTGTACAGACAGTAGGTTGCAGTTTCTTTCTGTCCGAGCAGTGCCCATACTGGGTGATTGTCTTGACCATAGTACCCAGAGATATCATCTGCCCAAGACAACGAGATACGAAATCATGAACAGAATTATTTCTGTTTGCTTCCATATTATATCACTCACCTGCTTTCCATGAACTCACCTTACCCTGATCGGGGTGTGGCGTGGGGTGGGGCTTAAGTGGGTTCTCGATTTTACCCAGGGGTCTCCCACGGATTAGCAGAGGGAAGAAGGTGCCTAACTTTTCTTTTAAGAGCAGTGCTGCCCCGACACCCTATATAGCGCCTAGTATTCTCAAATGGTTACCCATCTGATATTAGCCAGGGTCATCCTTGCTTAACTTTGGTAATCTGGCCAGGAACCGGTGTGTCAACGAGATTATGCCGTATAGATCGTAAATTGCTTAAGTAGTTGAAAATAAAACTTTACGATTTTTAGCGATTAATGTGATATCGTTAGTATTACAAGACCGATCTCGCTAGTTTTAATTGTGAGAATTATCTGCCTTTGCTTTTTTTCAAGATGGCGACGCAAGGCATACCCTTTTTGCTTACGTAGAGAAAATTGATTTTCTTAATCACAAGTTTCAACCCCTGCTCTGTCGCTGGAATGTTGCATTCGTGTTCCTGTTTTATAAGTACTTTATGTAATCTGCTCGGACGAATACGTATCACTTGTGTTTCCTCGACGTAAATACTACCGACTAATCCGACAAACAACAAAGTCCCACCTTTTCACTGTTGAGATCCCTAGATGCCGGAAATCCTTCTACGCTAGTAGTTTCCTCACTCAAACTGTTAGACTTTGGAGTTCCCGCCCTGCTCAATTCTTGAACATTTGAAATGGTTTCATATAACTATTGGTCATCTTTACTCGTCACAATCTGTGTGACAGTATATATATATATATATATATATATATATATATATATATATATATATATATATATATAAAACAACGATGAGCCTGACCAGTACCAGATAGGTGACCATTTAATTCACTTGAAGAGATGTATCTCCGAATAAATTCGCCTGGCGGGTAGGCGACAAGGCGGTACTCCTCATGGTGCATCGGCAACCTGCCTTTCTGAACCTGCATGTCAAGCACATTTGTCACTATTTGTTCATGCATGGAGTATTGTTGCCACATCTGGGCTGGTGCATCTACCACTAGCCTCTCTCTCTTGAATAAGGTCCAAAAAAGAGTTTTCAATCTAATAGGTTCCACTTTGTCAACTAAGCTCCAATCTCTGTCCCATCACCGCAATGTTGCATACCTGTACCTGTTTTACAAGTACTTTACACGAATTTGATGAACTCATCGCACTTGTGCCCTCTTGGCTTGCATATCCAACAAATCCGCTTAGCAACAAAATCTCACCCCTTCACTGTTAAGGTCCCTAAATGCCAGAAATCTTTATATTCTAATAGTTTCTTCCTCGAATAGCTAGACTTTTGAATTTCCTTCTTGCTATATGCTTCCCTGACTGTACTGATATGCAGAAGTTTAAATGTAACGTAGTCAACAACTTGTTAAGCTTTGCCTGCCATGGTCCTAAATAGTTGGCCGTTACATTCAAGTACAGCGAGAACGCCTTTGTGTGAAAAGATTATGTGTTTCCTTTCATTGAACATTCTGAAAATGTTACACTTGTTTGCACGTAGGTCATCACCTTCTACGCTCGCTTTTAAAAATTGAGATCCTTCAAACGCTATAAATTGTGAAAGCTGTTAAATTTGATATAGAGATATAAACAAGATAGACAAAGTAAAAATTGTAGTCAAAGTGTCCTTAATGATGCAGGCTTAAACAGAACTAAAAGGAATACGGTAAAAAAAACACGGAGATATTGTGTACGATATGGAAAGAAATTGGAATCATAGAAAGATTTCCATAATTTTAGTAGTTATAGGAGAAGCCGAGTTAATGAAAAGAAATTTTGAAAAATTATCTGGCAAATATACCCCGTGAGCAAAGTGCAAGAGGGATAAAATGATTGCTTTAAAGGAGCGGCTTAAATATTAAAATTATTTATCGGTTGGAGTCTCTTAAATAGCGGTGAATATCTGCCATCTCGTAGGATACCCTACCCCAGTGAACAAAGTGCAAGATAGATAGAAATAATTGCTCTTTAAAGAATACATAGAAAAATGATGATAAAAAGAATGAAGACCAGCGACCGTGCACGTATGTAAAAAATG
This sequence comes from Euprymna scolopes, assembly GCF_053919585.1. NCBI lineage: Eukaryota > Metazoa > Mollusca > Cephalopoda > Sepiida > Sepiolidae > Euprymna > Euprymna scolopes. Next base: position 21,990,755 of record NC_136501.1, read on the forward strand.
ACTTTTATTATTTGTAGGTGCGGGCAAAATGAATGCCAATGCTCAAAATATATAAACATTTTGACCTCTACCTTTACTTAAAAAATCACCAAAAATCAGCAAATTAACCAATTTCAATGAAGTTTTCAGTATTTATCAAATAATGATCGCGAAATATAATGAACTAATTATTTGTATTTAAATCCTAGTGGAAATGTATCGTTTTGTTTAAACAAAAAATACCTTTACTAAAGTTATGCTTTTCAGTAATAAATAAAAAACGCAAGAATTTATTTTTGCTTTTTTTATATAAATAAAGCATCGTAATTTGTAACAATAAAAATAAAATAAAATAATTTTTACAGGAACATTACGAAAAAAAAGCCCCTGAAGTCCGTATTAATGAATTCTATATAACTCGAAGAAAAATGAATTTCTCGAACTACCGAATTAAGCATTGTTTATTTAACATTTTCACGCAAAAGATTATGATTGCAAAAAATATTTCTACTTTTTTTTTTTAGATTACAGGTTTCGCATAATTTTTATATGCAAGATTTTAATAATTTCCTTGTTTGCAAGATGTAAAACTTTCGGCGTAACATTTGTTATATAATATTGAACAATAATTTTAAAAAGTAATTTAAAAACAGGAACATAGAAAAATAAGTAAATTAAAAAAATGGAAAAATTTATACAAACGTTCAGAATAGGAATGTACGGATGCACGTCTGGGGAAAAAATTATCACACCTCTTCCTCCCTTTTAATTACATGACGTCATTTTCAGTCTTTCGACTGGCTGTAATTTTGGGCCTCCGTATATTCCGTGTTTAGAAAAACTAGTTTGTTGTGTTTTGCGAACGGCAGAATCACTCGGGTTTGGGCTAATTAATTTATGTTTCGTACAAATAATGTGTTTTTTATTTAATTTAATATCTTAGGACATTACTTTACTAATTACCTTTGAAATAGGCACAGAAAACTATTTATTTTTTAAAGGATTTTTGCGGTGAATTTCTTTAACTTCAAAATTTAGCTGAATTGAGTAGCTTGCCGGGAAAACATTTTTCATAACTTTTTCTTTTTTTTTTTTTTTCTTTCACGTGAACAAATTTTTGTTTTTCCTTTTGGAAATTAAGTTTAGTCCTTAATCTTTCAAATACAATCAAAAAGTAGTCGAAAACCTACAAAAAAATTATGATAAATCGGCTTTCAAAACTAGATCCCCCTATCGTTGTCCGCCCATTTTTGCCCGTACCTAATTATTTGATTTGTTTTTTTATTACTCACTGGTAAAACTCCACAAGTGTACAAATACGTGTTTGTTGTAAAAACTTGCCTTCATTTAACGTTTGTTTAAGTGAAAATGTTACATTTTCATCGAGGAGGGATAGCATGATCTCAGGAGGTACTGCAACACATGGAGTTACCTGCAGCTGTTGCCATTAGATGAATCTTAGATTTCTAACTTTTACAGCCCCCTCCTCGTAAACAAAAATACCAGACATGGAATCTCTACAATTATATAAAATTAACTTTCTGTGTGTGAATTCCTTCCTCATAGGTTCTGAAACGGCTGATCCACTCCTTCGCAAATTTCACACAAAGCTAATTTATATATCTGGCAGTGTTTTTAGATATATTTTGTACAGAAATTCATACGATAAGTATCGAAAATCCAAAAAAAAAATCTTTTTTCTTTAAAATAATATCATTATCTGGAGATATACCTTAGTGTTAGATCATTCGACTGGAGATCGAATGGCCCCCTGTTCAAGCCCGGGTGTACCTCACCATTTTACTTGAATTTCTTATTAATGTAAACATGTAAAGTACTTGTAAAACAGGTTCAGCTAACAATAACAGAGGAACCATTTAAAATCGCTGCAAATCATTTCTATCGTTTGCATATTTTAAAACTAAACATTAATGAGAAGTGACATTTTCATTGCATTCATCCTCAAGCCCCAATATCAGCTGACGTAATATTATAAACAAACACAGACGGAATTTGATGAACGACATTATTATTATTATTATTATCATTATTATCATTATTATTATTATTATTATTATTATTATTATTGCGAATTAGACCACTGGGCAAATTATTACTCGTAATATATAATAATCAATAATGATATACATGCAATCTGCATAAATTGAAATATGTTTAAGCGTATTGTACGACAGGGCAACGCCGGGCTGCCAGCTAGTCTTTAATAAAATACACAAACCTTTCTTCAAAACAACTATCTTTGCTAGAAATAAAGTGTAGTCTATGTTTGACATGTCCACGAAGCTTCAGTTACAAATGTCCAACAGTTTGTATTTTATTGTTATTTCAGAGATAGTAACGTATTTGAAAATGCCAAGAATAGTGCTAACAATTAATATGCACGAAGTTAAATTGCTGAATGAAAAAGAATGATAAAAACACGACTGTTATAAATAGGTCACCAGTTAGCAAGTGCTAACTCAATAACATAACAGAAATTTGGTAATAAAAGTGAGAAAACATAAGTTAACGAACAAAATATATTTATATCAGTAATGTTACAGGGGTGTAAAATATGATGCGAAAGACTAAAGTTTGTAGAGAAGTTTAGTTCTTGAATGAGAAATAGGCCAAAGTGTCTAAAAGTTCGTTTTAAAGTTCCGTTGTGTGTATGTATGTGAGAGAATTTACCTTCTGGGTGGCTGCGTTCACAGGAGAAATATCAGCCGACTTAAAAAAATTTACAGCAAGAGGCATTCCAATCTTCTAGGATAGGCCCGTCGCAGATTTCATTCGGAAGAACTCTGATTTGAGGCCTCTAGATCATTATCTTATAGGCTTGGTTAATTTTACATGGGATTGTAACTTTCGGGGCTTTAAACGATTTTTATTGGTTGGAAAATATTTTGAGTCAACACATTACTGTGAAAACCAACTTGCTTTTGCGGTGATGAAGAGAACTAATCCTAACAAAGTGGAAAAAGAAAAAGGATAGCAATTCAAGCCATTTGCTCTTTAACATTCGTCCGAATTGCATCACGATTTAGTCGCCACAGTTCAATAACATAAGGACCCACTTTGATGACTGCCGCATCAGTAAGAGGCGTAATCCTAAATGAGCTTCACACACAGTGGATCTTAACTTCCCAGATTTTTATTTATGGGTCTAATTAAAGAAATTAAAGAAATAATATCGATTAAAACAATCCATAAAGCAATTCCTGAAGATTGCCCCATGACAACCCAAATCACACCAGTGCCAAGAGACGCGTGTGCCAGTTAGTAATAATTTTGCCCGTTTATACAGATGTGCTTATCACTGAAGGCCGTTAAAACAAACACTGTTGCTGGACACGTCGGATACGGACTGAAGTCTAATTGCGCAAAATATGGTTAGATTGTAAAAAGAGTTGTGAATTCTACTAACGATTCTATGAGTCGTAGCACTTACACGCAAACTCACACACACACACACACACACACACACATATATATATATATATATATATATATATATATATATATATATATTACAAAATCAATAACAAAAAATATATATATATATAACTCTATGGATCTTGCTTGCTTGCATCCTGTCTTCGACGATCGAGCGATTCCATCTTTAAAAAAAAGGGATGGCGGATAATATATATATATATATATATATATATATATATATATATATATATATATATATATATATATAGAGAGAGAGAGAGAGAGAGAGAGAGAGAGGGAGTGAGAGAGAGAGAGGGAGGGAGACAGTGAAAGAAAGAGAGAGACCGATTGAGAGAGAGAGCGCATAAAAGAAAGAGAGAGCATGAAAGAAAGAGAAGACATATTTTCTCTCACATGCAAGTCAATCTGGTTTCCGATTTTGGACGGAGCAGACCCGTCGAGATTGGCGCAAAGATGCGTTGGAGAAAGGAATGCAAAAAAAAGCTAATAAGAAAGAATGGGCACCGCCAGGACTGAGAAAGAATTAACCAGGCATTAACAAAAAGAAGCCTCCGACGTGTTATTTTGTGCATGCAATTCCCTTCGCAGCTACGAGCGACGAAGCCAAGAGGCATAAAAAAGGTATGTCACCGTTTGGTTATACACACATGCACACACGTACTAACTAAACGATAAAACATTATGAATACGGCCATATATAGACACTAGACGTATCACGATTACATACATAGATACAGCCAGACATACTTAATGAGATATACACGCTACAGACAAAAATTCCCCCCCCCCCGCTAGACAACGGATATTGACTAGAATATATATTCTATCATTCATATAAGTTTATTGGTTTAGAAGTTCATTATTCACATAGAAAATATGTACCGTATGAATAAAATATACGAACTTAAACAATTATTTGTATAGTTCAGCGTCATTTTAATGAGGATCAACTTCTAAAACAAAAAAAGCGTAATATTCCCACTTTTACAAACTTATGTGTGTGTGTGTGTGTGTGTGTGTGTGTGTGTGTGTGTGTGTGTGTGTGTGTGTGTGTGTGTGCAGAGAGACAAAGGAGGAGAAAGAGGGAAGAAAGAGAGCGAAAGAAGTAAAAGGGAGTAGAGTTTAAAGAAAAGGCCGTTTCTCTAATTATTAAAACAATTAGGGCTTTCAAGCACTGTTGAATCTTCTAGGACAATGATTCGACAGGGAAAAAATACGAGAAAAGTATTTTTTTAAATCGTAAAGATATGTTAAAAAATTGCGTATCTTTCCAATTTTTATACGTAAAAATTAGACACGAAAAGCTGTCTTTTTTCTGTTTATATATGCTTTGTAATTATATATATATTAATATTTACAGAGCTTCAACACTGAACGTTTGGGTATAATATATATATATATATATATATATATATATATATATATATATATATATATATATATATATGCTGTAAAATTCTCATCCCTATTACCTTAAAAACTCAATCAAACATCATGATTTTGTATTAATATATAGGCGATTTTATTTATTTGCTTATGCTATCCGAGGTTTATATAGCTGATATTGCCGTCACCCAAATCATGAGGAACTAATAATATTCGAGGAAATATATCTCCACAATAAATAGATATTTATTGTGGAGATATATTTCCCTGAATATTATCTGTTATATAAATCTCACCTGTCTGTTTAAATGTATGTATGTTTGTATATCTGCCTAAAACTTTCGAAAAAGACAACGGATTTTCACGAGATTAGTATCGTTTTGAAGCTCGACCCTTCAGACGACAAATATAAAAAAAATTGGCTAAAAACATTAATTCTTTCACCCTCAACTGGTCACTTTTCTACAAGGACGAGTCGCTTTTTTCGCCGATATTTTCGAAAGTAATCCCCTCTTTTCGATTGACTAGCCTTAATTTAAACCTTTGCCACTTCCAATTTGGCGATGGATGCAATAGCAAACATGTCACGTTTTATTTTTTTCACATTCTTTTCCTCCTTTGTGGTACGGGTTCGAACCTGCCTGCTACCACATTTTTTTATTTTGCTCAACACACACCTCCCAATACCCGGGCAACGCCGGGCACCCAGGCTAGTTTCGTATATTCCCTAAATTGAATCGCATACATAAAAAATCCTCAACGCCATTTGTATAACGCAATTTATATACATATATATATATGTGTGTGTGTGTGTGTGTGTGTGTGTGTGTGTGTGTGTGTGTGTGTGTGTGTGTGTGTGTGTGTGTGTGTGTGTGTGTGTGTGTGTGATATGTAACATATCCCGGGTTACGCCGGCATGTTGAAAATTGTGATGTTGCTGTAAATATTTGTTAGTACAAAAAGAGTTCAAGAGTTAAAACTGATTATGTAAAACTCTGTAGCTGGGATCAACGATAGCACTTGAAATAGGTCATTCGGGTTCGTGTGAAAGAGAACGTGGAAAGAAAGAAAGAAATAAAGAGAGCCTGAAAGAAAGAGAGGAAGATATCTTTTCTTTCTGCATGAAATTCAGTCTAGTTTCGGATTTGGGTCGGAACAGGCACGTCGAGATTGGCGCAAAAAATGCGTCGGAAAAAAAAAGAAACGCAAAAACAAGCTTGAGTCAGCAATGCAAGCGGTCCCTCAGTTTACTTATAAACGAAATAATGTGATCCTTACAGAAAATCGACGTAGTGTTTTCGTCTTAGATGCTCTTTACAGCTCACTGACCAGTGACGGGAAGAATTGCATCCCAGAGAAGACCAAGATAATAGAAAAAAAGGTAGAGTAAACTTTATCGCGTATATATGCACACACACACACACTATATGTATCACGATTGCATACATAGATGCAGACAAAGAGACATACATAATGACATATACATGCAACAGATAAAATCCCCCGCCACTCCGAAATGTGTGGTATGTGAAAGGTAGAGTCATTTTTGTAGGAAATCTTGAGTAAGAGAGCACAATATAATACAGAGCAAAAATGAAAATGAATAAAAGAAAACTTCGTATATTTCTCATAATAATGTGTCATATTGACTGGAAGACACTACTAGCCTTAATCTCATCTGATAGATGATATAAATTATGAGAAATGGCAAAAATGTTGCATTAGTTGCTTTCTTTCTATCTATCTATCTATCTATCTATCTATTAGATTGGTGCAAAATAATATCTTTATTATATATATAGTTGAACGTCAAAAAACGACATTATTTCTGCACCAACCTTATATCTATCCATCTATCTATTAATGTATATATATATATATATATATATATATATATATATATATATATATATATATATATATGTTTCTGTTAAGTTACATTATTGTTTCAGCTACCCGGCCGGAGGAAGCTACGGACGGCCAAAAAAACGGCCGGGTAGCTGAAACAATAATGTAACTTAACAGAAACATACGGTAATAAAAAATAAAACGCACATTCTCACTTTGACTCTGAATTATGAAAGTATGAAAAGTATGAAAGTACGAAAAGTATGAAAGTATGAAAAGTATGAAAGTATGAAAAGTATGAAAGATTATGAAAAGGGGGTGCGGGTATAAATAGATAGCTACAAACGTTTTGAATATCAAGTGACCCCATGAAACCCCACCTTTGTTTGTGTTAATGAGCTATGTAATCTGTAACCCCTCTTTCAATGGTTGGCTTATCATGGCAAGTTTGGTAGCTCAACATCAAACGGTGTGAGCGTGCATAGGGTTCTCATTTATAAATGACACCTCTGGGTCTCCACCTCGTTGGTGAGGGTGAGCGGTACAACCTGTCAAAACTTCACTTACCCCATGGTGGGTTACTCTGCCATATTTGGTAACTCTATGAGTGTAAATCAAACGGCATGAGTGTGCACAAGGTTTCCGGTTATAAGTAACCCATCTGGGGCTCGACCCTCATTGATGGGTGGTGAACAGTGTAAAACCTTCCCCTTCTCATGGTGGGTTATCCTTCCAAATTTGGTAGCTCCATATGAAATGGTGTGCAGAAGGTCTCTCCTTTGGGGCCCCGCTCCCGTTGGTGGGGGTGACTTTATCGGGCCCATTTTTGCACTTGGATACCACTTTTATGGTTATATTTTGTCAGTTTAGTATAATAGTAAACCATATAGGAGCCTATTCGTTTACAGGCAGACACACACACATAGACGTTGAGCTTTATATATATATATATATATATATTTCTCTCTCTCTTTCTCTTTTTCTCTCTCTTTCTCTCTCTCTCTCTCTCTCTATATATATATATATACAGAGAGAGAGAGAGAGAGAGAGAGAGAGAGAGAGAGAGAGAGAGAGAGAGAGAGAGAGAGAGATTGACTGCTATAAAGTCATAAAACCGAAAATATTTTGACACGAGTAATATTGAAGAATTGGGTAATTTCAATTTTTAACTACTTTTATCAAATAACTAAAGAAGTTTGGAATAGACTATAATAATAATAATAATAATAATAATAATAATAATAATAATAATAATAATAATAATAATAATAATAATAATTTTGGGTGAATATTTACTACAGCATATGCGAACAATAGACAGTTGTCCAAGTGCGTGGTTCTTTCACAATCAACCTACTCAAATACATCTATATAAAGCTAACAGCTGTAAAAGGTCCTAGATTGACCTTTCAGTCGATACTTATCAACAACCCAGACATTATCTCGCCGTGACTTTTAAAAACAATCTGGAATGAAAGCATTTGTTATATAAGAGACAATAACGTATTGCACAAATAATACTGAACCTGAATTAATCCACGTTTGTTGCTTTATAGTGGTTTCCGGACAGTTTCCGGTTTAGTCAAAAAAAAAACGAAAAAATGTAAAAAAAAAAAAATATATATATATATAACAAATAAATGTTACTAAAGGTAACTTAATTACTCTTTAACCTACCTGGATATTTTTTAAAACTTATTTTAAAGTGAGTGTGTTGTTTTTGAAGGAGTCACCGCTTACCAAGGCTAGGTGGCCACTCGAGGATAAGGGTTAATGATTGTACAGTAGTCATTGGGGCAATAGTGTAGTAGTGGAAATTTGGTGAATGTGATTACTTAAGGGGACAGACTGTCAAAAACTTGTTCACATTGGATTTGAAGACAGCCATATTGTAGTCTTCCGAAAAACAGGGAAACGGAAGAGAGTTCTACAGGCATGCAGTTTTGAGAAAGAACCTTCTTTCATGAAATCTACGTTTAGGTTTAGGCACAGATAAAGAGGGGGGAATTATTGATAGTGATTTCAGCTAGGCAGGTGTTTTTCGTGAAAGTTTGGCAAGAGTGAACCATATATTGGAGCTCAGGTAAGCGCTTGTCATGACAGGCTTGCAACGTATCTTCTGTGGGAAAGAGACTGCAGAGAAGAGAAAAGTGCATCCCCGTTAGGCTACGAAGTCTATTTTGAACACTGTCAAGGCATAGATGGATTCATTCCATCCTAAAAAATTCCAACAAAAACCTAACAGCCAGCCCTGGTTCTCCCCAGAATGTGCTGCTGCCATCGCGCGCAGAAATCACTTTTTCCATAGCTACCAACGTAATAGATGTACTGAGACTAAAGCTGCTTTCAGGAACGCCAGCAACCATTGTAAAAGAGTTATAAAAAATACAAGAGAGATATATGCTCAGCCCGTTAAATCCAAAGTAGCTGAGCTGCGGCTTGGTTCACACCAGTTCTGCCAAATAGTAAATAGGATCCTGAACAGAAGTGTGCGTTCTATCCCAACCATTATTAATGGATCTGAGGTCATCTCGTCAGCATCAGACAAGGCCAAACTATTTGCCAAGAACTTTGCAGCTAATTCTACCCTATGTGACGAAGGCCATCAACTCCCCGTATTTCCCCTTATAACAGACAACACACTATGCAACATAAAAATATCTGTGCATGAGGTCGCCAAGTATAGTGCTGAAAAAGCTTCAACCATAATTGTCCCTATATTACAAAACTGTTTAAGCGTTGCCTTAAGAAGAATTGCTTCCCAACACCATGTAAACCCTCATCAGCATGCCCTGTATTTAAGAATTCAGGGAATAAGTCATCTCCCTCTCAGTACAGACCAAGACGTCTTCTGTGTGTCATGAGTAAGTTGCTGGAATCCATATTAAATAGAGAAGTAGTCAACCACCTCAGTAGAAATAACCTTCTTAGTGACATGCAATATGGTTTTCGTTCTGCCAGATCTACAGCAGATGTGCTAACGGTTATATCTCATAGGATTAATGAATCTCTTGACAAAGGCTTCCTTTCCAGGGCAATTGCTCTTGACATATCAAAAGCCATCGATAAGGTATGACAGAAGGACCTACTTCACAAGATTTCCAGCTACGGTATAACTGGAAATGTTTTCTCAATCATTAAATCATTTCTCTCTGATAGGCTCATAAGAGTAGTGGTAGATGGGCAGAAATCAGAGGCCTTCAGTATTAATACTGGAGTCCCTCAAGGGTCCATCCTGGGCCCAACTCTCTTCCTGATCTACATCAATGATCTCCCAAAACACATACTTAAATCATTCGTTGACATCTATGCTGATGATACGACCATCTACGGCAACACATCAAATGCCGTAAATGACAAAGTTCTCTCTGATTCTCTCTCTTCTGATCTCGAGCGTGTGGTACAGTGAGGGAAGAGGTGGCTGGTTACTTTTAATGCATCTAAAACCAAGCTCCTATCTTTACATCATCAACGCTCTGATCCCCATCTGACATCAATTGAAATGGATGGCTTTCGTCTAGGGGAAGCCCCATGTTTTGATAAGCTTCTAGGCTGGACCTTTACTCCTGATCTGAAATGGAACACATACATCAAGTCTGTTGCCAAGGTCGCTGGAAAAATGGTAGGATCCTTCTACGACTCCAGAAGATATCTCACTGTTGATGTAATTCTCTGTCTATATAAAAGTCAAGTACGTCCAAGGATGGAGTACTGCTGCTACATTTGGGCAGGAACTGCTAACAACGCCGATCCTGCCTTGACAGAGTACAAAATAGGCTTTGTGACTTAGTGGGGGATGACCTTTTCTCTTCTCTATCTCCCACAGGAGAAACGTTGCAAGCCTGTCTTTGTTTTATGGTTACTTCCATGGCAAGTGCTCGTCTGAGCTCCGATCCCTGGCCCTCCTTGTCAATCTTTCACGAAAAATACCCGTCTAGCTGAAATCCCTGTCCAAAATTTTCCCCACTCTTTATCAGTGCCAAAACCAAAACCTAGATTTCATGAACAAAGCTTCTTTCTTAGAAGTGCACGTCAATGGAACACTGTTCCGTTTGCCTGTTTCCCACCTGACTACAACCTGGATGTCTTCAAATCCAACATATAAAAACTCCTGATGAACCGTCCCCTTCACTAAGACACTTTATCAAATCTCAACACTAACATACTGTACACGCAATAACCCTTATCCCCGAGTAGCTTCCGGGCCTTGATAAGTGGTGACCCCTTGCAAAAAAAAGGCCGGATAAGACGCTTTTTGCAGCTCCTGCCCATATGTAGCAACAGTATTTAATCCTTGGACGTACTTAGCTCTTATACAGGAAGAGAATTGCATCAGCAGTGAGATATTAATTGGAGCGGTAGAATGATCTCACTATTTTTCCAGCGACTTTGGCAACAGATTTGATGTACGTGTTCCATTTCACATCAGGAGTAAAGGTCAGACCCAGAACCTTGTCAAAACATGGAGCTTCCCAAAGACATTCATTTCAATTGATGTCAGATGGAGATCAAAGCGCTGATGATGTAAAGATGTGTATGTATGCTTAACCTAAAATAAAGGTAGTATGAAGCCTGTTGAGTTTGAACGGAAAAGAAAATTGTCTGATTCAAGCCATAGAATCGCTCAAAAATCTAGAAAATTAATCTATCAACTTAAAAAATGTAATCAATCTAGAATTGCTCAAAAATCGAAAATTGAACAAAATTCCGATAGAAACCCATTCAATAAATACCATCTGTTGCTCGAAATAACATTTATTTCTTAGAAATTTGGCTTATGACTGTGTTTTCGTTTTGTTAGATAAACTGGAAAATGCCTGTATTCTTATTCATTTTAATCATAGGAAATACATGCTATAAGATTCCTCCTTTATGGGATTGATTTAAGTTTCAAAGGAAATTTTATTTCACTTGTTATTATTAGACGCAATTCTCAATTAACTCACTAAGTAACCGATATCTTACTAAGCTCCTGTCTATCACTCTCTCCCTCTCTCAGTGTATGTCGTTTACCTCAGGTCTCTCTTCCTCTCTCTTCCTTTTCTTCTCTCTCTCTCTCTCTCTCTCTCTCTCTCTCTCTCTCTCTTCCCTTTTTCTACCCCATCAATCTCTCTCTCTTTGTGCGCATGCGCGTGAATATGTGTTTATTAACAGTCAAAAGTAATAACACTAACTATAAAACTCAAGGTTGGAATACTAAATTTTAAAGAAAAAACATACCAGCACAAGTAATAATATTATTTAATCCATAGTCGGAGAGGAAAAGAGAGATATAGAAGAGAAAATAGCGATCAGAAAGAGACTAATTTTCAATGTTGTCTTTTTATTAAAAAAAAGAAAATTAAGTAACTGTACAAACTCATTTTTTTATTCAAACAGGTCGTAATTGTGCAGAATAGTGGCCGTGTTATTTTTTAGATAAGATTTTCAAGTTAAATTCAATGTTTACAGTATATTTTCTTTACTTAGTTGTTAGGTGAAAGTACAGAATAGTTACAAGACGCTCTCCCTTCCCAATATTATACTCATATCATACTAAATAAATATTCTTTCCAAGTACTAAACAATTTTCCCGAGCTCAATAGGTGATCAAACGGGTCACATGTTTTTCTAGCGATTAGCTAAGGTTGACCATGTTGTTGGAGGCGTCGCTTTTGGATGGCTGCTTATAGTTATAATATGTTATTACAGTGCCAAAGTCTCTTGGTAACAGATTGTCCATTAATTTCGAAATACCGTGGGTGGATTTGAAGGACATGAACGATTTCTGGCGATCTGACAATAATATCGACCAAAAAACCTTGTCATTGTAAAATATATAAACATAAAATTTGGCGCTTCTACACTATTGGGGCAAAATTTCGGAAATCGTAAAATTGAATTTCACATGAAAACAATGGGATCTACGTATTCCTTGTATTTTTACGATGATTATATGAAAAAAAATACGAAAATCGATAAGGTAGAAAATTATTTATTTAAGACAGAGAAAATAGAATTGGATGAAAACGATCGTAAGACACAGGGGAATTCAAAAGGGAGGTCATTTTCCGTTTCGATTTAAACAAGGTTGCAGCAATTTTTCACCTGCTACCACGATTTAAGTTTTTTTTTTTTTAATAATTCAGTAATATCCAGATAATCACGACTGCATAATTTGGAAGCTACCATTGTAACTTATTAGGATTGACAAAAAATCAGTTGAAACCATTGTTTTTTTTTGTTTTTTTTTAATCAGAAAACTCCATTTATCGACTACAAATCTCGTCCCAATAGCGTAGAAGCGCCTAAAATTTAAAAAAGATCCCAGTTGAAAGTATTTAGCAAACAGAAAAAAAAACATTGTTAAATTTGTATGTGTGTCAATGTATGGATAAGTGACGCAACGGATAAAGTGCTAGGTTAAAATCAGTTCTACGCGAAAATCTCTGAAGGTGTGGAGATTCAATCCGACTTATATGCGATACTAAAAATAGACTTTAGAATTACTTAAGACTTCTACTTGGTCATGGCTAACGGCAGGAGAACAATTGGATTAAATAAAGGCTTCTGGTCGAACTTCCGTACAAATTTTTGAGTTCAACAAGATGCACCTGAAGAAAGTCAAGATTACCTCAAACGAGAATGGTTGTCAGAATAATGCAAATAATACATTTTAAAACTATATTAAATCTAAATATTAATTTACTTGTCTGTACGTCCAGTGTCACAAAAAACATCATCGCAAACATTTATTAATTAGAAACCAATTACCTCCCTTTATAGTTGCTCTTTATCAATTAAAAATCATTAAAATCATTTCCTCTCCAAAAATTAAAAAAACAAAGCATGGTTGTCTGTTTATGGTTTCAAATTGGCTATTTAATTTTATAATTAAAAAAAGTTATGCTGAAAGAAGACTGTATATTTGTTATTATAGTTTCTTTTTAAATTAAAAAAAAATGGTCAAGTGAACTGACATTTGTTCCTTCATAATTTCTATAAAAAAATTAGTCAGAAAAAAAACAGTGCGTTGTGTGTTAAATTTTCATTGAAAAAAAAAGATCTTATTTTTAAAAATCAATTCCTTTTATCTTTAAAAGCTTAAAAAAGAATTTGCTGAAACCGGACGAAACGAATGCAACCCTGATTAAAACGTAGATTCTTCCTATTATCCGTTTTTTTTTAAATTCATCTTTTGGTTGACGCGGTGGATCGGTCGGGCTAATCTAGCCTTTTCTATCAAAGAGGTCATTGCAATTGCACAAAGCGGTGCGCTCTAGCAAGCTAGTAAATAAGCCTCTGACTTATTTTTTCTAACTTGAAGTTTTTAAAAATGAGCGGAGGAATTAGATCAACTAAAAAGTTAAAAACATACCATTTCCATGCGGAATGGGAGGTTAACTTTTTCCACCATGTCATTTTCTAAGTGTGTTTGCCTCATCTGTAAGTCTATAGTCGCTATACCAAAAAAGGGAAATGTGGAGCGGCATTTTCAGATTGTCCATAAAAAATGATGATACTGAATTTCCACCAAAAAAAACGAGCTGAGAAAGATTAAGGTAAAGCAACTGGAATCTCAGTTGTCCGGGCAGCTAACTTCGAAAACAAATGCATTCGTTCTGGTGATTCATTTAATTGTTAAGAACGAGAAATCTTTCCAAGACAGAGAAATGGTAAAAGAGGCGTTTGTTAAAGCTGCCGAGTCGTTGTTCAAAAATTAAAAAAAATAATAATAAAACAGAAATACTATCATCCAGTGGCGGCTCGTGCCTGGATGTGGAACTGCAGCACCCCAAGTCATTTCTACTCAATATAATCGCTACACGTTAAAAAGAATAAGTTTATTTTTTTCTTTCTACCTGATAATATATCATATTAATAATTTATATATATATATATATATATATATATATATATATATATATATATATATATATATATAAAGTAAAAACTACAATCAAATTTACCAAAATAATCCAAGATGGTAAAATTAAAGTATATTATAAATATTAAAAAAATAATATTTATAAAATTATCTCAGCCAGATGTAAAAGCTCGATAAAACCAAATAGGAAATAGAATCTTAAATGAACTCTCTATCAACTCTCATAGAGAACAAAAGAAATTCGAAAGAATTGCTGCCAAATTTTATGGATTAAAAACTACTGCCCACCCCAAATACAACCCTTACCTCGAAGAGTTTGAGAATTCCATGTTAAATTTAGTCAAAAAAATTAAATTTAAGAAACAAAAAAAAAACATTATTATCCGGTTACTTGCAAAATAAATAATTTTGCCGAAAAAGTTAAAAAGAATAAACATGTATTCGTCCCTGCTGATAAGACAACAAATTATTATAAACTTGACTATCCTACATATAAAAAACTTTTGTATAAAGAACTTAATAAATCTTATAAAATAGTACCTCCTAAGACTTTAAATTCCATTAATTCTGAAGCCAAACTTTTACTGACTTCTATGAACATTCATAACTTCACTGAAATAATTTCTCCGGGTACCCGTAGATTCACCCTCAAAGATCATAAACCTAATTTCTCCATCAGATTGATCTGCCCATCTAACTCTGACTTAGGATCTGTAAGCAAAAATATCTTAGATAGAATCATCCCTTCTATTAAAGAAAAAGTAGGTTTCCCTGTTTGGCTGAATTGAGATGCTGTAATTAATTGGTTTGTTTCCCTTAAAAATAAACACCTCCTTCACTTCATAACATTTGACATCCAAAATTATTATCAATAAATTTCTCCGATCCTTTTAATAATAAATTAATTCTTCTATCGAGAAAGTCCCTTATACATTTTAACAATAAGCTTTGGACTAGAAAGGATACCCCTGATAATTTTGACATCATGATGGGTGCTTCTGACTCTGCAGAAGTTACCGATTTAGTGGGACTCTTCTTACTGAAAGAACTTAAATACCACTTTAAACATATCCAAGGGGGTCTTTATAGAGACGATGCCCTTTTTACTACAACAGCCGGGCCAAGAGAGTACAACAAAACAATTAAAAAATTACATAACTTCTTCAATAACTTCGGCCTTTCTATAATTATCGAACCAAACAAAAAAACTTCAAATTTTCTAAATGTTACACTTAATCTTAACACCGAAACTCATAGCCCCTATCATAAACCTAATCTTACGCTTTTATACGTCCATAAATCTTCTAACCACCCCAACTCAATTATAAAATCTATAGTACCATCTGTCTCTAGAAGAAGTTCTGCTCTTTCTTCTGATAAAAAACTTTTAATCAAAATGCTACTTTCTTCAATAATGCCTTATGGAACTCAGGACACAAGGAAAAGATTAAATACAACAATTATGCTCCTCCTGCAGGCCGCCTTAAATCTGTAATCACACACAATATGACTCGTAAGAAACCAGTTCAAATAACAAGATCTGCCACTATCAATAACAATGAACCAGTCTACATTTATAATCCAAACCAAAATACTAATCGCAATGCCTCTAACCCACCTAGTCGCATCAGCAGAAAGAAAAATATTTGGTTTAATCCTCCATTTAGCCTAAATGTCAAAACTAATATACCTAAGGAATTCTTCAACATTGTACAAAACTCTTTCAAATACCCACACAGATATAGTTCTATTTTCAATAAAAATTCAATCAGGATTTCTTATTCAACAATGCTTAATTTAGCACAAAGAATCTTAACATCTAATAACAAAAAAATTAAATCAGCCCAAAAAATCCCTTTCCCAATTAAACCCAAAACTAACTGTAATTGTAATAATAAACATCTTTGCCCACTCAATAATGATTGCATCCATAAAGATGTTATATATTCTTGCACTATTACTGAGTTCCCATGCAATCCTCCCATAACAGACACTAATATTTCGTCTTCAAGTTATTCTTCTTCCCATCCTCCATCTGATATAGTTACTAATCCAATACACCACTCGAGCAGCCTTTCCATCTACAATCATACAACTAGTAATAATGATAATAATAATAATAATAATAATATGAATATAAATAATATGTCTCCTAACAGCCATCGTAACACTAACAACACTCATTATCCCCTCCAAAATTGTCCTCATACAGACATTGTCCCACCATTTGTTGAACACTATGAACAAAATTCAAACTATTTAACTAATACAAATCAACAAATTAATATTAATACCAGACCTCGAGCTTTTAATAAAGTACATACATATATCGGCGCTACTTCAACATTAATTAAGAAAAGAATATCAAACCACATTTCTTCCTTTAACAACCATAATTCTAATAATAACCAATGAACTTCTCTAACCACTTTAATTAAAAAAAACTTAACTCTAACAATACCCCCTTCTCAATCAAATGGGCTATCATAAAAAAGTTAAGTCTTATACTCCAGGCTCTAAGTCATGTCGCCTCTGCACAACCGAAACTATAGCTATAATTAC
Source organism: Euprymna scolopes (assembly GCF_053919585.1). Taxonomy (NCBI): domain Eukaryota; kingdom Metazoa; phylum Mollusca; class Cephalopoda; order Sepiida; family Sepiolidae; genus Euprymna; species Euprymna scolopes. Next base: position 22,007,856 of record NC_136501.1, read on the forward strand.
TTCCCCTCAAAGTAACAATATAATAAATTTTAAAAATGAACTGATCTCTTTCTGTAAACATACGTCCAAATTTTATTATGACAATTTTGAAATTACATAGTTATTACTTTTACCTTTTATATAGATATCAAAAAAAATTTCTTTAACTTTTTCGTTTTTCTACATACTTCTTAATACTTTATAATTTAATAATCCTTTGTTTTAATTATCTATCTCTTTTATTTCTTCTTTGCATTGCCGGTTATTTATCTGCATTTTCTGCTTTATTCTTTAAACTTTCCTATCTATCTAATATATCAATCTACCCACACTTTCATATCTTGTATGTATATTTACTTATACTTTACTATATGCATTTACTTACTTTTTTTCTTGCTGTTTCCTGCATTTGCAGATACCGACCATCCTCTCCCCTTATATAATTTTTATTTTATTTTTATTTAATATTTTATATATTTTTTATTTATTTATTCTTTATTTATTATTTATTTTCTATTTATTTATTAGTTTATTCTTTATTTATTTATTTTCCATTTAGTGTCGTCTAACAACTCTTGCTGACATTTTTTTAAGTGATGACCTGTACATTTCAGTTGACCTATATTATCTTGCCCTATATATTTTTTCGCGCCTTTAACATCTCCTGTCTGGGTCATTTTGACTTTTGTTTCCCTTTATTTTATATTTTATATTTAACTTTATCATCATTTTTTCTCTCCTTTTTTTATCTCCTTTTTTTCTCTCCTTTTTTTCTCTCTCCTATTTCTCTTCCCTGATCTTTCTTATTTATATTTATGTCTCGGAAGTAGAGTGAAAAGCACATCTTATTTTTCTTTTATTGGAATCTTTTTTTTTTCTTGTACACATTTTTTGTGAATTATTCCATGGATTTCTGCCTTTAGATTATTATGGACCATCTTCTTCTAATTCCGGGATTTCCTTGGATTTTACTTGTACAAATGGAAATTCTTTTAACTTTCTTGATGTTTTACATTTGGATTTTACCGTCACTGGATTTTTTATCTTCCACCAGACTATCAATTCATGTGTAACCACCTTTTTCTTCACCATATTCCCTCTGCTTCACTTTTTTTTGTTTTCAAGTAAGATCTTGGACTTACTTGTTGTTTCATCAAATACTTCTGCATGCAAAATCTGATCCCGCTTTTGCTAATTCCTACCCTCTGATGAGAAGGAAAGTATTTCTTCGAAACTCCGAGGATTAAGGACTATCCATTTATCTAGTGTTTCCTTTTCAGATTAAATATGTTTTTAACTCATTTCAAAGTGTTTTTAACATATTTTATTAACTGTTTGTTCATATATACATATATATATGTGTGTGCGTGTTTATATATATATGTGTATATATATATATATATATATATATATATTTCTGCGGAAATATGTATGTATAATCCTGAAGCTTAATGTCGATAACTGTCCCCATACTCATATAAGCATGAAAGTAAAACTTTGCTTGGAGCTGCAAAATTCACAGTTACACATTCTTAGTGGAGTTCGCTTGTGTGCATGCTCGATCCAGACGACCGATATGAGCCAATTTGGAGCTGTAGTTTTCGTAGTTCCAAACTCTCGTGAAATGCTGTGTTTGCGCGTTTTCGCTTACTTTTTTTAAGAGGCTTGTTTACAAATGTTTTCTTTTTATTATTATTAAAAAGTGTAACGTGTTCTTGTAAATAAAATCTCCACCTTAAAAAAAATCCCAGGCTTTAAAATGCGATTTAAGTAGACAAAAATATACAATATGCCAAACTTTTTTTAAATTAAAAGTGTTCAGGCTTTTAGCCTTGAAGCTACCAACGCAACTAATGTTATTTTTTTTTTACCTATATGGCTTATTTTGTTTGTGTTTTAAGTAGTTTGAAATCTATTTATTTTGTAGTAGTTAAACTTTACAGATTAAAAAATTTTACATTTTTTCTATAGAAAAGCAAAGAAAATTTTATTTTAAAAATATATTTTAGTTAGAAATGTTTTTAACATATATATATGTGTGCACATACAAATATATATATATATATATACATATATACACACACACATATATATGTACGCACATATATATATACAAACATATATATATATACACGCACACACACACATATATATGTACACACACATATATACACACATATATATACACACACACATATACAAACACATATATATACACACATATATATACACATATATACACACATATATATAAACATATATAGACACACATATATATACACACATATATATATAAACACACACATATATATACACATAGATATATACACACACATATATATACACACACATATATATACACACACACGATATATATACACACACGATATATATACACACACACATATATATACACACATGATATATATATACACACACATATACATACACACATATATACACACACATATATATACACACACATATATATATGTATACACACACATATATATACACACATATATATACACACACACACATATATATATATATATATGTGTATATAAGCTTTAGCATTTATTAAACTCCCACGAGGACAATGTAAGAAGTTTTACACTTTGAACAAAGTTTTTTTTTTAATTAAAATGTGCAATAACAAAACGAGTAAGTAAAACCGTTTTTATAATAAGCAAATAGTAAATAACAAAGTTTGTTTTTGTTTTCATATAAAAAGTTGTGAAAAGATTTGTAAATCAAATTATGTATATTTAAATGTTTTTTGTTTGCTCATAGTACAAACATGTAAACTTTTTTATTCTATATTTTATTTACAAAGTTTTGTTATAAACACACATTTTTAAATTTTTGAATAAAACTGTTATCCAATAAAACCATTTTTAAATGGTAAACTCCTAACTTTACCATCGTTTGCAGGCAAGTAAATTTCAAAGATTTTGTTTTTATGAAAAAATAAATTATTAAAAAATTGTAAATTAAATGTATTTTAAAAAAGGTTTTTCGTTTGTTTGCTTGCGGAAAAGCCCGTAAAATTATATTTAATATGTAAAATTAAAAAGAAATATATTTGTATATTTTTAACTCTGTAAAGTGTACACAGTTTGAAATAGTATTTTTTAATTAAAATGTTTTTGCGTATTACCCCTTTTTCGACGGCTTATAATGGCAAAGTTAAAAATGTTTGTATTAAAAAACAAAGATCATAAACCTAATTTCTCCATCAGATTGATCTGCCCATCTAACTCTGACTTAGGATCTGTAAGCAAAAATATCTTAGATAGAATCATCCCTTCTATTAAAGAAAAAGTAGGTTTCCCTGTTTGGCTGAATTGAGATGCTGTAATTAATTGGTTTGTTTCCCTTAAAAATAAACACCTCCTTCACTTCATAACATTTGACATCCAAAATTATTATCAATAAATTTCTCCGATCCTTTTAATAATAAATTAATTCTTCTATCGAGAAAGTCCCTTATACATTTTAACAATAAGCTTTGGACTAGAAAGGATACCCCTGATAATTTTGACATCATGATGGGTGCTTCTGACTCTGCAGAAGTTACCGATTTAGTGGGACTCTTCTTACTGAAAGAACTTAAATACCACTTTAAACATATCCAAGGGGGTCTTTATAGAGACGATGCCCTTTTTACTACAACAGCCGGGCCAAGAGAGTACAACAAAACAATTAAAAAATTACATAACTTCTTCAATAACTTCGGCCTTTCTATAATTATCGAACCAAACAAAAAAACTTCAAATTTTCTAAATGTTACACTTAATCTTAACACCGAAACTCATAGCCCCTATCATAAACCTAATCTTACGCTTTTATACGTCCATAAATCTTCTAACCACCCCAACTCAATTATAAAATCTATAGTACCATCTGTCTCTAGAAGAAGTTCTGCTCTTTCTTCTGATAAAAAACTTTTAATCAAAATGCTACTTTCTTCAATAATGCCTTATGGAACTCAGGACACAAGGAAAAGATTAAATACAACAATTATGCTCCTCCTGCAGGCCGCCTTAAATCTGTAATCACACACAATATGACTCGTAAGAAACCAGTTCAAATAACAAGATCTGCCACTATCAATAACAATGAACCAGTCTACATTTATAATCCAAACCAAAATACTAATCGCAATGCCTCTAACCCACCTAGTCGCATCAGCAGAAAGAAAAATATTTGGTTTAATCCTCCATTTAGCCTAAATGTCAAAACTAATATACCTAAGGAATTCTTCAACATTGTACAAAACTCTTTCAAATACCCACACAGATATAGTTCTATTTTCAATAAAAATTCAATCAGGATTTCTTATTCAACAATGCTTAATTTAGCACAAAGAATCTTAACATCTAATAACAAAAAAATTAAATCAGCCCAAAAAATCCCTTTCCCAATTAAACCCAAAACTAACTGTAATTGTAATAATAAACATCTTTGCCCACTCAATAATGATTGCATCCATAAAGATGTTATATATTCTTGCACTATTACTGAGTTCCCATGCAATCCTCCCATAACAGACACTAATATTTCGTCTTCAAGTTATTCTTCTTCCCATCCTCCATCTGATATAGTTACTAATCCAATACACCACTCGAGCAGCCTTTCCATCTACAATCATACAACTAGTAATAATGATAATAATAATAATAATAATAATATGAATGTAAATAATATGTCTCCTAACAGCCATCGTAACACTAACAACACTCATTATCCCCTCCAAAATTGTCCTCATACAGACATTGTCCCACCATTTGTTGAACACTATGAACAAAATTCAAACTATTTAACTAATACAAATCAACAAATTAATATTAATACCAGACCTCGAGCTTTTAATAAAGTACATACATATATCGGCGCTACTTCAACATTAATTAAGAAAAGAATATCAAACCACATTTCTTCCTTTAACAACCATAATTCTAATAATAACCAATGAACTTCTCTAACCACTTTAATTAAAAAAACTTAACTCTAACAATACCCCCTTCTCAATCAAATGGGCTATCATAAAAAAGTTAAGTCTTATACTCCAGGCTCTAAGTCATGTCGCCTCTGCACAACCGAAACTATAGCTATAATTACTTCCCCTCAAAGTAACAATATAATAAATTTTAAAAATGAACTGATCTCTTTCTGTAAACATACGTCCAAATTTTATTATGACAATTTTGAAATTACATAGTTATTACTTTTACCTTTTATATAGATATCAAAAAAAATTTCTTTAACTTCTTCGTTTTTCTACATACTTCTTAATACTTTATAATTTAATAATCCTTTGTTTTAATTATCTATCTCTTTTATTTCTTCTTTGCATTGCCGGTTATTTATCTGCTTTATTCTTTAAACTTTCCTATCTATCTAATATATCAATCTACCCACACTTTCATATCTTGTATGTATATTTACTTATACTTTACTATATGCATTTACTTACTTTTTTTCTTGCTGTTTCCTGCATTTGCAGATACCGACCATCCTCTCCCCTTATATAATTTTTATTTTATTTTTATTTAATATTTTATATATTTTTTATTTATTTATTCTTTATTTATTATTTATTTTCTATTTATTTATTAGTTTATTCTTTATTTATTTATTTTCCATTTAGTGTCGTCTAACAACTCTTGCTGACATTTTTTTAAGTGATGACCTGTACATTTCAGTTGACCTATATTATCTTGCCCTATATATTTTTTCGCGCCTTTAACATCTCCTGTCTGGGTCATTTTGACTTTTGTTTCCCTTTATTTTATATTTTATATTTAACTTTATCATCATTTTTTCTCTCCTTTTTTTATCTCCTTTTTTTCTCTCCTTTTTTTCTCTCTCCTATTTCTCTTCCCTGATCTTTCTTATTTATATTTATGTCTCGGAAGTAGAGTGAAAAGCACATCTTATTTTTCTTTTATTGGAATCTTTTTTTTTTCTTGTACACATTTTTTGTGAATTATTCCATGGATTTCTGCCTTTAGATTATTATGGACCATCTTCTTCTAATTCCGGGATTTCCTTGGATTTTACTTGTACAAATGGAAATTCTTTTAACTTTCTTGATGTTTTACATTTGGATTTTACCGTCACTGGATTTTTTATCTTCCACCAGACTATCAATTCATGTGTAACCACCTTTTTCTTCACCATATTCCCTCTGCTTCACTTTTTTTTGTTTTCAAGTAAGATCTTGGACTTACTTGTTGTTTCATCAAATACTTCTGCATGCAAAATCTGATCCCGCTTTTGCTAATTCCTACCCTCTGATGAGAAGGAAAGTATTTCTTCGAAACTCCGAGGATTAAGGACTATCCATTTATCTAGTGTTTCCTTTTCAGATTAAATATGTTTTTAACTCATTTCAAAGTGTTTTTAACATATTTTATTAACTGTTTGTTCATATATACATATATATATGTGTGTGCGTGTTTATATATATATGTGTATATATATATATATATATATATATATATATATATATATTTCTGCGGAAATATGTATGTATAATCCTGAAGCTTAATGTCGATAACTGTCCCCATACTCATATAAGCATGAAAGTAAAACTTTGCTTGGAGCTGCAAAATTCACAGTTACACATTCTTAGTGGAGTTCGCTTGTGTGCATGCTCGATCCAGACGACCGATATGAGCCAATTTGGAGCTGTAGTTTTCGTAGTTCCAAACTCTCGTGAAATGCTGTGTTTGCGCGTTTTCGCTTACTTTTTTTAAGAGGCTTGTTTACAAATGTTTTCTTTTTATTATTATTAAAAAGTGTAACGTGTTCTTGTAAATAAAATCTCCACCTTAAAAAAAATCCCAGGCTTTAAAATGCGATTTAAGTAGACAAAAATATACAATATGCCAAACTTTTTTTAAATTAAAAGTGTTCAGGCTTTTAGCCTTGAAGCTACCAACGCAACTAATGTTATTTTTTTTTTACCTATATGGCTTATTTTGTTTGTGTTTTAAGTAGTTTGAAATCTATTTATTTTGTAGTAGTTAAACTTTACAGATTAAAAAATTTTACATTTTTTCTATAGAAAAGCAAAGAAAATTTTATTTTAAAAATATATTTTAGTTAGAAATGTTTTTAACATATATATATGTGTGCACATACAAATATATATATATATATATACATATATACACACACACATATATATGTACGCACATATATATATATACAAACATATATATATATACACGCACACACACACATATATATGTACACACACATATATACACACATATATATACACACACACATATACAAACACATATATATACACACATATATATACACATATATACACACATATATATAAACATATATAGACACACATATATATACACACATATATATATAAACACACACATATATATACACATAGATATATACACACACATATATATACACACACATATATATACACACACACGATATATATACACACACGATATATATACACACACACATATATATACACACATGATATATATATACACACACATATACATACACACATATATACACACACATATATATACACACACATATATATATGTATACACACACATATATATACACACATATATATACACACACACACATATATATATATATATATATATATATGTGTATATAAGCTTTAGCATTTATTAAACTCCCACGAGGACAATGTAAGAAGTTTTACACTTTGAACAAAGTTTTTTTTTTAATTAAAATGTGCAATAACAAAACGAGTAAGTAAAACCGTTTTTATAATAAGCAAATAGTAAATAACAAAGTTTGTTTTTGTTTTCATATAAAAAGTTGTGAAAAGATTTGTAAATCAAATTATGTATATTTAAATGTTTTTTGTTTGCTCATAGTACAAACATGTAAACTTTTTTATTCTATATTTTATTTACAAAGTTTTGTTATAAACACACATTTTTAAATTTTTGAATAAAACTGTTATCCAATAAAACCATTTTTAAATGGTAAACTCCTAACTTTACCATCGTTTGCAGGCAAGTAAATTTCAAAGATTTTGTTTTTATGAAAAAATAAATTATTAAAAAATTGTAAATTAAATGTATTTTAAAAAAGGTTTTTCGTTTGTTTGCTTGCGGAAAAGCCCGTAAAATTATATTTAATATGTAAAATTAAAAAGAAATATATTTGTATATTTTTAACTCTGTAAAGTGTACACAGTTTGAAATAGTATTTTTTAATTAAAATGTTTTTGCGTATTACCCCTTTTTCGACGGCTTATAATGGCAAAGTTAAAAATGTTTGTATTAAAAAACAAAGATCATAAACCTAATTTCTCCATCAGATTGATCTGCCCATCTAACTCTGACTTAGGATCTGTAAGCAAAAATATCTTAGATAGAATCATCCCTTCTATTAAAGAAAAAGTAGGTTTCCCTGTTTGGCTGAATTGAGATGCTGTAATTAATTGGTTTGTTTCCCTTAAAAATAAACACCTCCTTCACTTCATAACATTTGACATCCAAAATTATTATCAATAAATTTCTCCGATCCTTTTAATAATAAATTAATTCTTCTATCGAGAAAGTCCCTTATACATTTTAACAATAAGCTTTGGACTAGAAAGGATACCCCTGATAATTTTGACATCATGATGGGTGCTTCTGACTCTGCAGAAGTTACCGATTTAGTGGGACTCTTCTTACTGAAAGAACTTAAATACCACTTTAAACATATCCAAGGGGGTCTTTATAGAGACGATGCCCTTTTTACTACAACAGCCGGGCCAAGAGAGTACAACAAAACAATTAAAAAATTACATAACTTCTTCAATAACTTCGGCCTTTCTATAATTATCGAACCAAACAAAAAAACTTCAAATTTTCTAAATGTTACACTTAATCTTAACACCGAAACTCATAGCCCCTATCATAAACCTAATCTTACGCTTTTATACGTCCATAAATCTTCTAACCACCCCAACTCAATTATAAAATCTATAGTACCATCTGTCTCTAGAAGAAGTTCTGCTCTTTCTTCTGATAAAAAACTTTTAATCAAAATGCTACTTTCTTCAATAATGCCTTATGGAACTCAGGACACAAGGAAAAGATTAAATACAACAATTATGCTCCTCCTGCAGGCCGCCTTAAATCTGTAATCACACACAATATGACTCGTAAGAAACCAGTTCAAATAACAAGATCTGCCACTATCAATAACAATGAACCAGTCTACATTTATAATCCAAACCAAAATACTAATCGCAATGCCTCTAACCCACCTAGTCGCATCAGCAGAAAGAAAAATATTTGGTTTAATCCTCCATTTAGCCTAAATGTCAAAACTAATATACCTAAGGAATTCTTCAACATTGTACAAAACTCTTTCAAATACCCACACAGATATAGTTCTATTTTCAATAAAAATTCAATCAGGATTTCTTATTCAACAATGCTTAATTTAGCACAAAGAATCTTAACATCTAATAACAAAAAAATTAAATCAGCCCAAAAAATCCCTTTCCCAATTAAACCCAAAACTAACTGTAATTGTAATAATAAACATCTTTGCCCACTCAATAATGATTGCATCCATAAAGATGTTATATATTCTTGCACTATTACTGAGTTCCCATGCAATCCTCCCATAACAGACACTAATATTTCGTCTTCAAGTTATTCTTCTTCCCATCCTCCATCTGATATAGTTACTAATCCAATACACCACTCGAGCAGCCTTTCCATCTACAATCATACAACTAGTAATAATGATAATAATAATAATAATAATAATATGAATGTAAATAATATGTCTCCTAACAGCCATCGTAACACTAACAACACTCATTATCCCCTCCAAAATTGTCCTCATACAGACATTGTCCCACCATTTGTTGAACACTATGAACAAAATTCAAACTATTTAACTAATACAAATCAACAAATTAATATTAATACCAGACCTCGAGCTTTTAATAAAGTACATACATATATCGGCGCTACTTCAACATTAATTAAGAAAAGAATATCAAACCACATTTCTTCCTTTAACAACCATAATTCTAATAATAACCAATGAACTTCTCTAACCACTTTAATTAAAAAAACTTAACTCTAACAATACCCCCTTCTCAATCAAATGGGCTATCATAAAAAAGTTAAGTCTTATACTCCAGGCTCTAAGTCATGTCGCCTCTGCACAACCGAAACTATAGCTATAATTACTTCCCCTCAAAGTAACAATATAATAAATTTTAAAAATGAACTGATCTCTTTCTGTAAACATACGTCCAAATTTTATTATGACAATTTTGAAATTACATAGTTATTACTTTTACCTTTTATATAGATATCAAAAAAAATTTCTTTAACTTTTTCGTTTTTCTACATACTTCTTAATACTTTATAATTTAATAATCCTTTGTTTTAATTATCTATCTCTTTTATTTCTTCTTTGCATTGCCGGTTATTTATCTGCATTTTCTGCTTTATTCTTTAAACTTTCCTATCTATCTAATATATCAATCTACCCACACTTTCATATCTTGTATGTATATTTACTTATACTTTACTATATGCATTTACTTACTTTTTTTCTTGCTGTTTCCTGCATTTGCAGATACCGACCATCCTCTCCCCTTATATAATTTTTATTTTATTTTTATTTAATATTTTATATATTTTTTATTTATTTATTCTTTATTTATTATTTATTTTCTATTTATTTATTAGTTTATTCTTTACTTATTTATTTTCCATTTAGTGCCGTCTAACAACTCTTGCTGACATTTTTTTAAGTGATGACCTGTACATTTCAGTTGACCTATATTATCTTGCCCTATATATTTTTTCGCGCCTTTAACATCTCCTGTCTGGGTCATTTTGACTTTTGTTTCCCTTTATTTTATATTTTATATTTAACTTTATCATCATTTTTTCTCTCCTTTTTTTATCTCCTTTTTTTCTCTCCTTTTTTTCTCTCTCCTATTTCTCTTCCCTGATCTTTCTTATTTATATTTATGTCTCGGAAGTAGAGTGAAAAGCACATCTTATTTTTCTTTTATTGGAATCTTTTTTTTTTCTTGTACACATTTTTTGTGAATTATTCCATGGATTTCTGCCTTTAGATTATTATGGACCATCTTCTTCTAATTCCGGGATTTCCTTGGATTTTACTTGTACAAATGGAAATTCTTTTAACTTTCTTGATGTTTTACATTTGGATTTTACCGTCACTGGATTTTTTATCTTCCACCAGACTATCAATTCATGTGTAACCACCTTTTTCTTCACCATATTCCCTCTGCTTCACTTTTTTTTGTTTTCAAGTAAGATCTTGGACTTACTTGTTGTTTCATCAAATACTTCTGCATGCAAAATCTGATCCCGCTTTTGCTAATTCCTACCCTCTGATGAGAAGGAAAGTATTTCTTCGAAACTCCGAGGATTAAGGACTATCCATTTATCTAGTGTTTCCTTTTCAGATTAAATATGTTTTTAACTCATTTCAAAGTGTTTTTAACATATTTTATTAACTGTTTGTTCATATATACATATATATATGTGTGTGCGTGTTTATATATATATGTGTATATATATATATATATATATATATATATATATATATATATATATATATATATATATATATTTCTGCGGAAATATGTATGTATAATCCTGAAGCTTAATGTCGATAACTGTCCCCATACTCATATAAGCATGAAAGTAAAACTTTGCTTGGAGCTGCAAAATTCACAGTTACACATTCTTAGTGGAGTTCGCTTGTGTGCATGCTCGATCCAAACGACCGATATGAGCCAATTTGGAGCTGTAGTTTTCGTAGTTCCAAACTCTCGTGAAATGCTGTGTTTGCGCGTTTTCGCTTACTTTTTTTAAGAGGCTTGTTTACAAATGTTTTCTTTTTATTATTATTAAAAAGTGTAACGTGTTCTTGTAAATAAAATCTCCACCTTAAAAAAAATCCCAGGCTTTAAAATGCGATTTAAGTAGACAAAAATATACAATATGCCAAACTTTTTTTAAATTAAAAGTGTTCAGGCTTTTAGCCTTGAAGCTACCAACGCAACTAATGTTATTTTTTTTTTACCTATATGGCTTATTTTGTTTGTGTTTTAAGTAGTTTGAAATCTATTTATTTTGTAGTAGTTAAACTTTACAGATTAAAAAATTTTACATTTTTTCTATAGAAAAGCAAAGAAAATTTTATTTTAAAAATATATTTTAGTTAGAAATGTTTTTAACATATATATATGTGTGCACATACAAATATATATATATATATATACATATATACACACACACATATATATGTACGCACATATATATATATACAAACATATATATATATACACGCACACACACACATATATATGTACACACACATATATACACACATATATATACACACACACATATACAAACACATATATATACACACATATATATACACATATATACACACATATATATAAACATATATAGACACACATATATATACACACATATATATATAAACACACACATATATATACACATAGATATATACACACACATATATATACACACACATATATATACACACACACGATATATATACACACACGATATATATACACACACACATATATATACACACATGATATATATATACACACACATATACATACACACATATATACACACACATATATATACACACACATATATATATGTATACACACACATATATATACACACATATATATACACACACACACATATATATATATATATATATATATATATGTATATAAGCTTTAGCATTTATTAAACTCCCACGAGGACAATGTAAGAAGTTTTACACTTTGAACAAAGTTTTTTTTTTTAATTAAAATGTGCAATAACAAAACGAGTAAGTAAAACCGTTTTTATAATAAGCAAATAGTAAATAACAAAGTTTGTTTTTGTTTTCATATAAAAAGTTGTGAAAAGATTTGTAAATCAAATTATGTATATTTAAATGTTTTTTGTTTGCTCATAGTACAAACATGTAAACTTTTTTATTCTATATTTTATTTACAAAGTTTTGTTATAAACACGCATTTTTAAATTTTTGAATAAAACTGTTATCCAATAAAACCATTTTTAAATGGTAAACTCCTAACTTTACCATCGTTTGCAGGCAAGTAAATTTCAAAGATTTTGTTTTTATGAAAAAATAAATTATTAAAAAATTGTAAATTAAATGTATTTTAAAAAAGGTTTTTCGTTTGTTTGCTTGCGGAAAAGCCCGTAAAATTATATTTAATATGTAAAATTAAAAAGAAATATATTTGTATATTTTTAACTCTGTAAAGTGTACACAGTTTGAAATAGTATTTTTTAATTAAAATGTTTTTGCGTATTACCCCTTTTTCGACGGCTTATAATGGCAAAGTTAAAAATGTTTGTATTAAAAAACAAAGATCATAAACCTAATTTCTCCATCAGATTGATCTGCCCATCTAACTCTGACTTAGGATCTGTAAGCAAAAATATCTTAGATAGAATCATCCCTTCTATTAAAGAAAAAGTAGGTTTCCCTGTTTGGCTGAATTGAGATGCTGTAATTAATTGGTTTGTTTCCCTTAAAAATAAACACCTCCTTCACTTCATAACATTTGACATCCAAAATTATTATCAATAAATTTCTCCGATCCTTTTAATAATAAATTAATTCTTCTATCGAGAAAGTCCCTTATACATTTTAACAATAAGCTTTGGACTAGAAAGGATACCCCTGATAATTTTGACATCATGATGGGTGCTTCTGACTCTGCAGAAGTTACCGATTTAGTGGGACTCTTCTTACTGAAAGAACTTAAATACCACTTTAAACATATCCAAGGGGGTCTTTATAGAGACGATGCCCTTTTTACTACAACAGCCGGGCCAAGAGAGTACAACAAAACAATTAAAAAATTACATAACTTCTTCAATAACTTCGGCCTTTCTATAATTATCGAACCAAACAAAAAAACTTCAAATTTTCTAAATGTTACACTTAATCTTAACACCGAAACTCATAGCCCCTATCATAAACCTAATCTTACGCTTTTATACGTCCATAAATCTTCTAACCACCCCAACTCAATTATAAAATCTATAGTACCATCTGTCTCTAGAAGAAGTTCTGCTCTTTCTTCTGATAAAAAACTTTTAATCAAAATGCTACTTTCTTCAATAATGCCTTATGGAACTCAGGACACAAGGAAAAGATTAAATACAACAATTATGCTCCTCCTGCAGGCCGCCTTAAATCTGTAATCACACACAATATGACTCGTAAGAAACCAGTTCAAATAACAAGATCTGCCACTATCAATAACAATGAACCAGTCTACATTTATAATCCAAACCAAAATACTAATCGCAATGCCTCTAACCCACCTAGTCGCATCAGCAGAAAGAAAAATATTTGGTTTAATCCTCCATTTAGCCTAAATGTCAAAACTAATATACCTAAGGAATTCTTCAACATTGTACAAAACTCTTTCAAATACCCACACAGATATAGTTCTATTTTCAATAAAAATTCAATCAGGATTTCTTATTCAACAATGCTTAATTTAGCACAAAGAATCTTAACATCTAATAACAAAAAAATTAAATCAGCCCAAAAAATCCCTTTCCCAATTAAACCCAAAACTAACTGTAATTGTAATAATAAACATCTTTGCCCACTCAATAATGATTGCATCCATAAAGATGTTATATATTCTTGCACTATTACTGAGTTCCCATGCAATCCTCCCATAACAGACACTAATATTTCGTCTTCAAGTTATTCTTCTTCCCATCCTCCATCTGATATAGTTACTAATCCAATACACCACTCGAGCAGCCTTTCCATCTACAATCATACAACTAGTAATAATGATAATAATAATAATAATAATAATATGAATGTAAATAATATGTCTCCTAACAGCCATCGTAACACTAACAACACTCATTATCCCCTCCAAAATTGTCCTCATACAGACATTGTCCCACCATTTGTTGAACACTATGAACAAAATTCAAACTATTTAACTAATACAAATCAACAAATTAATATTAATACCAGACCTCGAGCTTTTAATAAAGTACATACATATATCGGCGCTACTTCAACATTAATTAAGAAAAGAATATCAAACCACATTTCTTCCTTTAACAACCATAATTCTAATAATAACCAATGAACTTCTCTAACCACTTTAATTAAAAAAACTTAACTCTAACAATACCCCCTTCTCAATCAAATGGGCTATCATAAAAAAGTTAAGTCTTATACTCCAGGCTCTAAGTCATGTCGCCTCTGCACAACCGAAACTATAGCTATAATTACTTCCCCTCAAAGTAACAATATAATAAATTTTAAAAATGAACTGATCTCTTTCTGTAAACATACGTCCAAATTTTATTATGACAATTTTGAAATTACATAGTTATTACTTTTACCTTTTATATAGATATCAAAAAAAATTTCTTTAACTTTTTCGTTTTTCTACATACTTCTTAATACTTTATAATTTAATAATCCTTTGTTTTAATTATCTATCTCTTTTATTTCTTCTTTGCATTGCCGGTTATTTATCTGCATTTTCTGCTTTATTCTTTAAACTTTCCTATCTATCTAATATATCAATCTACCCACACTTTCATATCTTGTATGTATATTTACTTATACTTTACTATATGCATTTACTTACTTTTTTTCTTGCTGTTTCCTGCATTTGCAGATACCGACCATCCTCTCCCCTTATATAATTTTTATTTTATTTTTATTTAATATTTTATATATTTTTTATTTATTTATTCTTTATTTATTATTTATTTTCTATTTATTTATTAGTTTATTCTTTACTTATTTATTTTCCATTTAGTGTCGTCTAACAACTCTTGCTGACATTTTTTTAAGTGATGACCTGTACATTTCAGTTGACCTATATTATCTTGCCCTATATATTTTTTCGCGCCTTTAACATCTCCTGTCTGGGTCATTTTGACTTTTGTTTCCCTTTATTTTATATTTTATATTTAACTTTATCATCATTTTTTCTCTCCTTTTTTTATCTCCTTTTTTTCTCTCCTTTTTTTCTCTCTCCTATTTCTCTTCCCTGATCTTTCTTATTTATATTTATGTCTCGGAAGTAGAGTGAAAAGCACATCTTATTTTTCTTTTATTGGAATCTTTTTTTTTTCTTGTACACATTTTTTGTGAATTATTCCATGGATTTCTGCCTTTAGATTATTATGGACCATCTTCTTCTAATTCCGGGATTTCCTTGGATTTTACTTGTACAAATGGAAATTCTTTTAACTTTCTTGATGTTTTACATTTGGATTTTACCGTCACTGGATTTTTTATCTTCCACCAGACTATCAATTCATGTGTAACCACCTTTTTCTTCACCATATTCCCTCTGCTTCACTTTTTTTTGTTTTCAAGTAAGATCTTGGACTTACTTGTTGTTTCATCAAATACTTCTGCATGCAAAATCTGATCCCGCTTTTGCTAATTCCTACCCTCTGATGAGAAGGAAAGTATTTCTTCGAAACTCCGAGGATTAAGGACTATCCATTTATCTAGTGTTTCCTTTTCAGATTAAATATGTTTTTAACTCATTTCAAAGTGTTTTTAACATATTTTATTAACTGTTTGTTCATATATACATATATATATGTGTGTGCGTGTTTATATATATATGTGTATATATATATATATATATATATATATATATATATATATATATATATATATATATATATATATATATTTCTGCGGAAATATGTATGTATAATCCTGAAGCTTAATGTCGATAACTGTCCCCATACTCATATAAGCATGAAAGTAAAACTTTGCTTGGAGCTGCAAAATTCACAGTTACACATTCTTAGTGGAGTTCGCTTGTGTGCATGCTCGATCCAAACGACCGATATGAGCCAATTTGGAGCTGTAGTTTTCGTAGTTCCAAACTCTCGTGAAATGCTGTGTTTGCGCGTTTTCGCTTACTTTTTTTAAGAGGCTTGTTTACAAATGTTTTCTTTTTATTATTATTAAAAAGTGTAACGTGTTCTTGTAAATAAAATCTCCACCTTAAAAAAAATCCCACGCTTTAAAATGCGATTTAAGTAGACAAAAATATACAATATGCCAAACTTTTTTTAAATTAAAAGTGTTCAGGCTTTTAGCCTTGAAGCTACCAACGCAACTAATGTTATTTTTTTTTTACCTATATGGCTTATTTTGTTTGTGTTTTAAGTAGTTTGAAATCTATTTATTTTGTAGTAGTTAAACTTTACAGATTAAAAAATTTTACATTTTTTCTATAGAAAAGCAAAGAAAATTTTATTTTAAAAATATATTTTAGTTAGAAATGTTTTTAACATATATATATGTGTGCACATACAAATATATATATATATATACATATATACACACACACATATATATGTACGCACATATATATATATACAAACATATATATATATACACGCACACACACACATATATATGTACACACACATATATACACACATATATATACACACACACATATACAAACACATATATATACACACATATATATACACATATATACACACATATATATAAACATATATAGACACACATATATATACACACATATATATATAAACACACACATATATATACACATAGATATATACACACACATATATATACACACACATATATATACACACACACGATATATATACACACACGATATATATACACACACACATATATATACACACATGATATATATATACACACACATATACATACACACATATATACACACACATATATATACACACACATATATATATGTATACACACACATATATATACACACATATATATACACACACACACATATATATATATATATATATATATATGTGTATATAAGCTTTAGCATTTATTAAACTCCCACGAGGACAATGTAAGAAGTTTTACACTTTGAACAAAGTTTTTTTTTTAATTAAAATGTGCAATAACAAAACGAGTAAGTAAAACCGTTTTTATAATAAGCAAATAGTAAATAACAAAGTTTGTTTTTGTTTTCATATAAAAAGTTGTGAAAAGATTTGTAAATCAAATTATGTATATTTAAATGTTTTTTGTTTGCTCATAGTACAAACATGTAAACTTTTTTATTCTATATTTTATTTACAAAGTTTTGTTATAAACACACATTTTTAAATTTTTGAATAAAACTGTTATCCAATAAAACCATTTTTAAATGGTAAACTCCTAACTTTACCATCGTTTGCAGGCAAGTAAATTTCAAAGATTTTGTTTTTATGAAAAAATAAATTATTAAAAAATTGTAAATTAAATGTATTTTAAAAAAGGTTTTTCGTTTGTTTGCTTGCGGAAAAGCCCGTAAAATTATATTTAATATGTAAAATTAAAAAGAAATATATTTGTATATTTTTAACTCTGTAAAGTGTACACAGTTTGAAATAGTATTTTTTAATTAAAATGTTTTTGCGTATTACCCCTTTTTCGACGGCTTATAATGGCAAAGTTAAAAATGTTTGTATTAAAAAACAAAGATCATAAACCTAATTTCTCCATCAGATTGATCTGCCCATCTAACTCTGACTTAGGATCTGTAAGCAAAAATATCTTAGATAGAATCATCCCTTCTATTAAAGAAAAAGTAGGTTTCCCTGTTTGGCTGAATTGAGATGCTGTAATTAATTGGTTTGTTTCCCTTAAAAATAAACACCTCCTTCACTTCATAACATTTGACATCCAAAATTATTATCAATAAATTTCTCCGATCCTTTTAATAATAAATTAATTCTTCTATCGAGAAAGTCCCTTATACATTTTAACAATAAGCTTTGGACTAGAAAGGATACCCCTGATAATTTTGACATCATGATGGGTGCTTCTGACTCTGCAGAAGTTACCGATTTAGTGGGACTCTTCTTACTGAAAGAACTTAAATACCACTTTAAACATATCCAAGGGGGTCTTTATAGAGACGATGCCCTTTTTACTACAACAGCCGGGCCAAGAGAGTACAACAAAACAATTAAAAAATTACATAACTTCTTCAATAACTTCGGCCTTTCTATAATTATCGAACCAAACAAAAAAACTTCAAATTTTCTAAATGTTACACTTAATCTTAACACCGAAACTCATAGCCCCTATCATAAACCTAATCTTACGCTTTTATACGTCCATAAATCTTCTAACCACCCCAACTCAATTATAAAATCTATAGTACCATCTGTCTCTAGAAGAAGTTCTGCTCTTTCTTCTGATAAAAAACTTTTAATCAAAATGCTACTTTCTTCAATAATGCCTTATGGAACTCAGGACACAAGGAAAAGATTAAATACAACAATTATGCTCCTCCTGCAGGCCGCCTTAAATCTGTAATCACACACAATATGACTCGTAAGAAACCAGTTCAAATAACAAGATCTGCCACTATCAATAACAATGAACCAGTCTACATTTATAATCCAAACCAAAATACTAATCGCAATGCCTCTAACCCACCTAGTCGCATCAGCAGAAAGAAAAATATTTGGTTTAATCCTCCATTTAGCCTAAATGTCAAAACTAATATACCTAAGGAATTCTTCAACATTGTACAAAACTCTTTCAAATACCCACACAGATATAGTTCTATTTTCAATAAAAATTCAATCAGGATTTCTTATTCAACAATGCTTAATTTAGCACAAAGAATCTTAACATCTAATAACAAAAAAATTAAATCAGCCCAAAAAATCCCTTTCCCAATTAAACCCAAAACTAACTGTAATTGTAATAATAAACATCTTTGCCCACTCAATAATGATTGCATCCATAAAGATGTTATATATTCTTGCACTATTACTGAGTTCCCATGCAATCCTCCCATAACAGACACTAATATTTCGTCTTCAAGTTATTCTTCTTCCCATCCTCCATCTGATATAGTTACTAATCCAATACACCACTCGAGCAGCCTTTCCATCTACAATCATACAACTAGTAATAATGATAATAATAATAATAATAATAATATGAATGTAAATAATATGTCTCCTAACAGCCATCGTAACACTAACAACACTCATTATCCCCTCCAAAATTGTCCTCATACAGACATTGTCCCACCATTTGTTGAACACTATGAACAAAATTCAAACTATTTAACTAATACAAATCAACAAATTAATATTAATACCAGACCTCGAGCTTTTAATAAAGTACATACATATATCGGCGCTACTTCAACATTAATTAAGAAAAGAATATCAAACCACATTTCTTCCTTTAACAACCATAATTCTAATAATAACCAATGAACTTCTCTAACCACTTTAATTAAAAAAACTTAACTCTAACAATACCCCCTTCTCAATCAAATGGGCTATCATAAAAAAGTTAAGTCTTATACTCCAGGCTCTAAGTCATGTCGCCTCTGCACAACCGAAACTATAGCTATAATTACTTCCCCTCAAAGTAACAATATAATAAATTTTAAAAATGAACTGATCTCTTTCTGTAAACATACGTCCAAATTTTATTATGACAATTTTGAAATTACATAGTTATTACTTTTACCTTTTATATAGATATCAAAAAAAATTTCTTTAACTTTTTCGTTTTTCTACATACTTCTTAATACTTTATAATTTAATAATCCTTTGTTTTAATTATCTATCTCTTTTATTTCTTCTTTGCATTGCCGGTTATTTATCTGCATTTTCTGCTTTATTCTTTAAACTTTCCTATCTATCTAATATATCAATCTACCCACACTTTCATATCTTGTATGTATATTTACTTATACTTTACTATATGCATTTACTTACTTTTTTTCTTGCTGTTTCCTGCATTTGCAGATACCGACCATCCTCTCCCCTTATATAATTTTTATTTTATTTTTATTTAATATTTTATATATTTTTTATTTATTTATTCTTTATTTATTATTTATTTTCTATTTATTTATTAGTTTATTCTTTACTTATTTATTTTCCATTTAGTGTCGTCTAACAACTCTTGCTGACATTTTTTTAAGTGATGACCTGTACATTTCAGTTGACCTATATTATCTTGCCCTATATATTTTTTCGCGCCTTTAACATCTCCTGTCTGGGTCATTTTGACTTTTGTTTCCCTTTATTTTATATTTTATATTTAACTTTATCATCATTTTTTCTCTCCTTTTTTATCTCCTTTTTTTCTCTCCTTTTTTTCTCTCTCCTATTTCTCTTCCCTGATCTTTCTTATTTATATTTATGTCTCGGAAGTAGAGTGAAAAGCACATCTTATTTTTCTTTTATTGGAATCTTTTTTTTTTCTTGTACACATTTTTTGTGAATTATTCCATGGATTTCTGCCTTTAGATTATTATGGACCATCTTCTTCTAATTCCGGGATTTCCTTGGATTTTACTTGTACAAATGGAAATTCTTTTAACTTTCTTGATGTTTTACATTTGGATTTTACCGTCACTGGATTTTTTATCTTCCACCAGACTATCAATTCATGTGTAACCACCTTTTTCTTCACCATATTCCCTCTGCTTCACTTTTTTTTGTTTTCAAGTAAGATCTTGGACTTACTTGTTGTTTCATCAAATACTTCTGCATGCAAAATCTGATCCCGCTTTTGCAAATTCCTACCCTCTGATGAGAAGGAAAGTATTTCTTCGAAACTCCGAGGATTAAGGACTATCCATTTATCTAGTGTTTCCTTTTCAGATTAAATATGTTTTTAACTCATTTCAAAGTGTTTTTAACATATTTTATTAACTGTTTGTTCATATATACATATATATATGTGTGTGCGTGTTTATATATATATGTGTATATATATATATATATATATATATATATATATATATATATATATATATATATATATTTCTGCGGAAATATGTATGTATAATCCTGAAGCTTAATGTCGATAACTGTCCCCATACTCATATAAGCATGAAAGTAAAACTTTGCTTGGAGCTGCAAAATTCACAGTTACACATTCTTAGTGGAGTTCGCTTGTGTGCATGCTCGATCCAGACGACCGATATGAGCCAATTTGGAGCTGTAGTTTTCGTAGTTCCAAACTCTCGTGAAATGCTGTGTTTGCGCGTTTTCGCTTACTTTTTTTAAGAGGCTTGTTTACAAATGTTTTCTTTTTATTATTATTAAAAAGTGTAACGTGTTCTTGTAAATAAAATCTCCACCTTAAAAAAAATCCCACGCTTTAAAATGCGATTTAAGTAGACAAAAATATACAATATGCCAAACTTTTTTTAAATTAAAAGTGTTCAGGCTTTTAGCCTTGAAGCTACCAACGCAACTAATGTTATTTTTTTTTTACCTATATGGCTTATTTTGTTTGTGTTTTAAGTAGTTTGAAATCTATTTATTTTGTAGTAGTTAAACTTTACAGATTAAAAAATTTTACATTTTTTCTATAGAAAAGCAAAGAAAATTTTATTTTAAAAATATATTTTAGTTAGAAATGTTTTTAACATATATATATGTGTGCACATACAAATATATATATATATATATATATACATATATACACACACACATATATATGTACGCACATATATATATATACAAACATATATATATATACACGCACACACACACATATATATGTACACACACATATATACACACATATATATACACACACACATATACAAACACATATATATACACACATATATATACACATATATACACACATATATATAAACATATATAGACACACATATATATACACACATATATATATAAACACACACATATATATACACATAGATATATACACACACATATATATACACACACATATATATACACACACACGATATATATACACACACGATATATATACACACACACATATATATACACACATGATATATATATACACACACATATACATACACACATATATACACACACATATATATACACACACACATATATATGTATACACACACATATATATACACACATATATATACACACACACACACATATATATATATATATATATATATATATATGTGTATATAAGCTTTAGCATTTATTAAACTCCCACGAGGACAATGTAAGAAGTTTTACACTTTGAACAAAGTTTTTTTTTTAATTAAAATGTGCAATAACAAAACGAGTAAGTAAAACCGTTTTTATAATAAGCAAATAGTAAATAACAAAGTTTGTTTTTGTTTTCATATAAAAAGTTGTGAAAAGATTTGTAAATCAAATTATGTATATTTAAATGTTTTTTGTTTGCTCATAGTACAAACATGTAAACTTTTTTATTCTATATTTTATTTACAAAGTTTTGTTATAAACACACATTTTTAAATTTTTGAATAAAACTGTTATCCAATAAAACCATTTTTAAATGGTAAACTCCTAACTTTACCATCGTTTGCAGGCAAGTAAATTTCAAAGATTTTGTTTTTATGAAAAAATAAATTATTAAAAAATTGTAAATTAAATGTATTTTAAAAAAGGTTTTTCGTTTGTTTGCTTGCGGAAAAGCCCGTAAAATTATATTTAATATGTAAAATTAAAAAGAAATATATTTGTATATTTTTAACTCTGTAAAGTGTACACAGTTTGAAATAGTATTTTTTAATTAAAATGTTTTTGCGTATTACCCCTTTTTCGACGGCTTATAATGGCAAAGTTAAAAATGTTTGTATTAAAAAACAATTTTAATGACAAGCTTATTTTGTTATACGCCTATTTTTAATTAACAACAAGGTTTTTATAAATAAAACCGTTTTTAAATTGTAAAACTTTTTTCGTTAATAAAAATCTGTGACCTAAAAGTTATAAAAGTATGATTCGACTTACTTAGAACTTCCGGTTCAGTTGAATCGCAAAAAGAGGATCACGTAAACATTGTATTCCTTCTACCTTAATTGATATTCTACTAATAGACTACCTAGTACTTACATTTCCCAACACAATTGATATAAAAAAAATTTAACCATGGCCTCCTTGTATCCCCAAGAAATAACTTCTGCGACGGTAAATGAACTTCAACAGATTGAGTTTTCACAGCTGTCTCTCCATGGTAAAGTTGAAATTAAGAAAAGAAGCCGTTCAACGCCTGATATTCAAATATTAGCAACAACAAGGTGCATATTCGTAGCTTTAATTCTGAACGGTGCCAACAGATAAGTTGGCTTTGCGGCTGTGAACTAAAAAGGGCATTGTTCTGTTTTTCTGGGTTGTTGTTTGAGGGTGATGTAACGTGGACAAAAGATAGTTTCAGAATTATTAGCAAAATGAAAGGTAAATAAAACCGTTTTTTAAATAGTAAAACTTTTTCGTTAATAAACATTGTATTCCTTCTACCCTAATTGATATTCTACTAATAGACTACCTAGTACTTACCTTTCCCAACACAATTGATATAAAAAGAATTTAACCATGGCCTCCTTGCGTCTCCAAGAAATAAAAAAGGCATTGTTCCCCTTTCCTTGTTTGTTGTTTGGGGGTGATGTAACGTGGACAAAAGATGGTTTCACAACTATTAGCAAAATGAAAGATAGAATTGAAAAGCATGAGAAGTCAAAGAAGCACGTTTACAATGTAGTTTCCCTATCAATTTTGAGGACCGTAAATATTAAAGAAAAACTTAGTGAGGCCTACAGACTTTCAATCAATCATCATAACATGAATGTTAAGAAAAACCGTGAAATTTTATCTAAAATAATAGATTGTATTTTCTTTTGTGGGAACTTTGAAACTCCCTTACGAGGAGATGATGAAAAAGATGATTCAGTAAATCCAAGTGTATTTAGAAGATTATTAAATTTTGCATCTTAATTAGATCCAGATTTAAAGAATCACTTAGAAACCAGTAGTGTCTTCAAAGGTGATTCCAAGACCATTCAGAATGACATACTTGACTTTCTTTTACAAATATACCGTGATGAAATAAGGGCAGAAATTAGCAAAGCTTCCTTTGTAGCTGTCATGGCTGACGATACAACAGATATGTCTGAACATACACAAATGATCATTGTTTTACGGTACGTCTTGGATGAAAAAATACTTGAACGCTTTTGGGGATTCTTTATTCCAGAAAACCAAACCGCTGATGGAATATCAAAATGTATTCTACAGCAATTAGATATAATTCTTCAATGGAATCGCCAAAAACTGAAGCTCAGACATTTGATGGTGCAAATGTCATGAAAGGCAAAAAAGCTGGTGTTCAGGCGAAAATAAAAGCAGTTTATTGTAATGCACATTTCACTGTTACGCGCATCAACTTAATTTAATAGTGAGGAATGCAGCAAGCATTACACGAAATGCTAGAATATTTATCTCTAACATTTTGGCTATTCCGACTTTCTTTTCTAGATCACCACAGCGTCTGTCCATTCTCAAGAAACATCTGGATGTAAGCATTTTACGTCCATCCGCCATAAGGTGGAACTTTAACATACATAAATAGAGTTCATAAAAATGTTCAAGCATTAAAAAACTGTCACTGAAATTCAGTCAACATCATATGTAGATGAGACCGTCGCAGAAGCGACAGGAATTCTGAAATATTTGAACGATGAAAATTTCATATTTTGGTTTGAGCTATTTCATAAAATTATGTCTCGTGTTGAAATTATTTCTCGGGAAATTAGCATATATAAAGTCAATGAATACGTAACAAATTTCAAAAATGCTATTTTAGAGATAAGAAACACCAAATACTGTGAAAATCCTTCACAAACACTCAAGGGCGAAGCTAAAGAACTGTGTGACTATATATCTGTTGATATAACGTACAGATATTCTTCAACTAAACATTAAATACTTGCTTAATTGTTTTACAAGAAAAGCTTTGCTAGTTTTAAGAAAAAACTACATACAGAACAGATATCCTTGACAACTGAAGCATATCCCATGATTGAAAGGAAAGTTTGAAACTGAGTTAGAAATATTTTATAGTAGGTCAGATATCTATGAGTATTGCAAACTAATTGATCTCCTGAAATTTATTTTGGAAAACAATTTAAACGATGTTCTTAGTGAAATCACAAAACTCATAAAAATTATCATGACAATTCCCATGACTACATCAGAGGCAGAACGGTGTTTTTCAACTCTGAAAAGAATAAAAAAATTTCTAAGGAACACCATGGGTTGCGAAAGACTAAATGCACTTGCAGTGCTTTCAATTGAAAAAATGTTTTTCAGCAGTCATTCAGAAGTTAAGGAGAAAATTATCAATCTTTTCTCACAAATTAAAACAAGAAATATTGAGTTTACTTTCAAATGAATGTAATAAGTAAAATATTTAAAATATTTACATCTATTTAGGATTCCTTTAAGTTATTGTATTTTTAAGTTATTGTATTTTTATATGTGTGCATACGCATAAATTATATTTTTTATGGTTGTTTTATTTTTACACAATATTAAAACAATAGGTATTTTTTTAAAACAGCACCCCCACTAATCTTAGGCACGAGCCGCCACTGCTATCATCGATAACAGCTCTCCAGCTATAAAGAACTACAATTAAAAGACGCAGCGAAGCCATGGCTCAGGATTTAACCAAGCAACGTTGAAAAGACATTTTAGAATCTGAGTGTTTTTTCTCTGGCTGGGTGAGTCTACTAATGTGAGTGATACAGCCCAGTTATGCATTTTTATTCGAATGCTGCCTACTGACATGAGCAAAAAAGAGGAGCTGTTAACAATCCTGCTCATGAAAGAACACACCCGAGGAAAAAACATATTTCTGTCCTTTAAAAACTTCATTGAGAATACTCAACTTCCAGCATACAAAATGGTGTCCATCACCACTGACAGAGCGCCTGCGATGGTTGGGACCTGAATGGGTTTATTACCAAGTACAGGGATGACCATTCTTTTCCAGACTTCCTTAACTACCACTGGATATAGTAATATTCTACTTGGTAGATCATTTTGATTTGGTCATTTTAGAAGTAGCTCACGAATTGCAAAAGTGAGCGCACCCCTACTCTAGCGTAAAATAAATTGATTTTAACCCTCATTAAAAAATAATAATTTAATTAAAATTTTAATCCATCAGAATGCATTTCAGTCTCTTCAGTCGCATTGACACCCATGTTTTAGTAACCAACTTTGCAAAAGTAATCTGACCACGCACCCTACTTAAAACCGTCCTTTAATGCCAGCAGCTGAAACAAACCATCATCATCTACTTCATTGGCTAAGAAGGCAATTATTTATTTACAAACCCAGCACATTAGGTCAGAGGGGAAAGTACTACATTTGTCCAGTTATCCTAAATTGGTTATGCTAGTACGGTCATGTGGAGCTTTCGTCCTGCTGGATATACTTTTGCAGAAGCATGGATGTACTGGATTGCAGGAAGTTTGGCTAGTCAAGGAAAAATTGAAAACAAGTGATAGGGTACTCTTGCCGAATTTGATATGGATCCTCAGGATTTTTCGTCAATTGTGGTTCGGGCAGTCATCGGATTAAGTCGAGCAAAGTAACAGAGTCGGACGAATTTCAAAACAAAGAAATCGGAAAAAAATAGACATACAATAGATGAACAAAATTTAAAAAACTACTGTAAATTTATTGAATATATATATATGTATATATTCAATATATATATATATATATTCAATATATATATATTCAATATATATATATATATTCAATATATATATATATATATATATATATATATTCAATATATATATATATATTCAATATATATATATATTCAATATATATATATTCAATATATATATATATATATATATATATTCAATATATACATATATATTCAATATATATATATATTCAATATATATATATATATATATATATATATTCAATATATATATATATTCAATATATATATATATATTCAATATATATATATATATATTCAATATATATATATATATTCAATATATATATATATATATTCAATATATATATATATATATTCACGAAACGCTTGATTTTGTATTGTTTATTTACTTTTATTATTTGTTTTGCAATTCTTTTTATCAGCAAAGTTTTTTTTTTATTTTTTCAAAGAAATCTTACGTTCTTATTTTTTTTAGAAAATTGGCAGTAAACTTCTTTTATTTTTTTGTGTGTGTTTTGGTTTTGGTTTTTTTAACAGAAGTTATTTTTTATAAGAAAAGATGAATGATTTTTATGAAAACCGGAAATTGTTACAGAAATGTTTTTTTTCGAGAAAATTTACAAGTTATTTTTTGTCAACAAATGTTAAAAAGTAAACAGAGAAAATACCCCCCCATCACCGAAAAAATAATTTAAAAATTACATTTTAAAATATCGATTTAGCGTTTCAGCATTTGAACAACGCTCGGTTTAATCCGGTTATTGCCGGTCGAGCCTAAGCCATAATTGACTGAAAATTCCGAGGATCCGGGTCAAATTCTGCACGATTACTGTAATTAGGCAGGGACTACAGAATTTGAAGATAGTTGACTTGCTGAAGAGTGGGCTTGTGAAATATCAAAATCATTTGACACCTGGATAAAGGGAAAGTGACGTTGTATGAAAAGAGAGAGAGAGAGAGAGAGAGAGATGGGAGAGAAGGAGACAAAGAGACGCAGAGTGTGTATATGTGTGTGTCGCCTTTCTTTGACATTTTCGTATTTGTATCTAAAACATTTTGTAAAACCTATCATCGTCACGAGTTCTTGAATGGAATAATATTAAAAAAAAAACTGAATGACGAAAAATGCTGAAATATTAGGAAAATTCCTCTAGTGTAGAAACCAATTCACAGAACCAGATGACGTTGACCAATCACAATTAAGTTGAAATAGAACAGCCGTTCATAAATACAACTAGAAACATGGACGGAGCATATTAAGGCGAATTGAGAAGATAATGAAATCACAGTATAACTATTTTGTATCAATAAGCCACCACTTTTGAAGGCTCAAAGGCCACTCGATGATACGAGTTAATAAGTTTACCAGGTCAGCACCTTGAACGGACTGGAGACGATGGATGAAACTGCGCAAATTTTGATTATTTAAGCGGGCTACTGGAATAGAATTTGTTTACATTGGACTTGAAAACGACCACTCGTGTTCTAATCAGTTGGAAAGCATCCCCGTGGTATTGTATTTCACAGACGGGTAGTCCTAGGAAACAAACATTGTTCATGGAAGTTCTGTTTAGTTTTAGGTACACAAAGGAAGAATCTAAAATTATTTTCAATGGTTGTAGTTAGACGTTTTTTTCTATGAATGTTTTACGAGGGTAAATATTGAGCTCAGTCGACCATGAAAATAATGATACAGTAAAGAAAGATTGGCGGCGTTTCTTCTGCGAGAAAGAGGCTGTATGGAAAAGAATAGGACGCCCCTACCCACACACACACTGGATTTCGAAATCAATTTTCTACTCCGTAAAAAAATAAGCGATGGCACCAATATTAATTGGTAGCACAGAAAGTATTCGTGGAGGTGCTGGGAGAGGGAAGGATGGAATGGTCACGGATAGATAGCATCATCAAGACCACGACTTGAAGGGCACGGAGAGTGTAACAGTGATAAAGATGGGTTTCTTTTTACTCTGGTGGAGGGAAGCTCTAATAAAGTTGTTTGGTCACATGATTATCTCTGATGCTATTTGGTGTATCAATTTGTACCGTGCCGTTTAATGACTATCTTGGGACCTTTAGGGTTCACGGACCGGACAGTGATTTTCTAGACGGTCACAAAGTTGGACACCAACACTCGCTCCTGACACTTTTTGGCTAGTATGTCTGAGCATGATTATTACAACATGGCGTTATACAAGTCTCAAAAAAGAAAGAACAATTTGCAGCCGACATATACTTATTTAGACTTTGGGACACATACGTCTTGCAACGCATGAGGCAGTTAAACTATGCCATCGTTTTCGATCGGAAGCCATATTCACAAACACATTTTAATGTTGATACAAAAGGTCATATACTTAGACGTAGACGTAAGGACTCCGTGTCTTGCAATGCATAAGACAGTCAAAATATACTGTTATTTTCGATCTGAAGCCAGATCCACAGCATCCCTCTAGCTTCTTTCCGTTGTAATTAAATCTCTCTCGATTGTATTCTTCCGGTTCGTTTTTAGTCTTCCTCCCCTTCTTTTTTCCACGAGGGATCTATTTGGAGCATTTAGTTAGCAATATCTATTTAAGCATTTAGTTGGCAATCTTAGGGTATATCCGAGCTAGTCTATATCGCCTATAGGTTACTGCGATCTCTGACTTCTTGGTTGCTAATTCGATCTCTCCGTCGAGCGACACGAACAAGCTCTATTTAATTCCTTACAACATAAGGATAAATTAACAGTTCTAACTTCTGACTACATTCGCTTAAATTATACTTTAAATTAAATAATTCTTAGATTTTTATTGATTAAAAACAACATCAGAACATTTGTTTGCTTACAAATGGAGGCCTCAGATTGGGACGTATGAAGCCTTGAATATATCATAAAGTACCTATCGATCTTTTTATTTCCTCAAGAATGATTGCTATTTTCTCATAAAATCAATCCAGACAAAATCAAACGATACGTTTTTAAAATTCTTATTTTAATTAATTTTCGTTTCTTTGTTGTGTGTCTTTGTGTAGGTTTTCCTTTTTAGCTATTGCTCCAGTTAAACCTTTTGGGGTAATGCGTGTTTGCAACACTATAACATACTTAACTGGTAGTCGAACACATAAAAAATAAAACCTCTTTTAAAACAAAACAATGGTTTATTTGTATGGCAGAAAGTTGAACTGTGTCTGTGTGCAAAATAAATAGAAAATCCTTTGGGTATGTAGGTTGGCCAGCCGTTGTTTCTAACGAAGGTCGTCTCAGCTGGAGTGTACAGTGGACATACAGGGACAGAGGGCGAGGGGAGTGAGGTCTGTCTTTAATGCTTGCCAGGTTCTCTTAATTGGCTGGCCGCGTGAAATAATGAAGAATAGATATTGCTTTTGGTGTATTGTTCAGGCAGCAGTCCGTTGTGGGGTCCCAGAACGTAACAATTATCTTCAGCGAAAATCGTCTGCGCTAGTGTCCAGTGGACGGGTGCGAAAGAAAGAGAGAGAGGGTGGTCTATCTTCGATGCTTATTGGCTTATCTCTGCTGGCTGACAGTGATTCACGAAGAGGCTAAAAAACTTTCTGGGGGTGGGGCAGAAGGAATAAATGCGCCCTGCCAGCTGATTGATTAATGTGTGGGCGAATCATTTGGCATTCATCTTTTATTTTATTTGTGACTGTAACACCTTAAATCTGGAATAAACTTTATAGAGTTTCTTTTAACGTATGAACATTTATATTGTCTTCAAATTTACTTCAGATATTGTAACACTGTTCTATTTATTTCCTCTGGTGGAGAGCAATTTTAATGAGGATGTTTGGTCACATGATCACCGATCGACCAATCAGATCAATCAGATTATATCATTGAGCGATTTCTACTGAACTTTTTTATGACCTAATCATTTAGGGTTCCCAAACCAGACAGGGAGTTTTCAGACAACTGTAAAGCAAGCCACTTACAATTTCTTCTACCGCTTATCGACTAGACACTAACCATGAGTATTATCAATCGACCTCCCGAAAGAAGAAAGAACTGGCAGTCGGTAGGCGACACATAATCTACATGATTTCTTTCAACAAATGCACAAAGTCGCAGTTCCTACTTCCGGCCACATACACTCAACTGTGTTACGCAGTGTATATTCGTAGATTTATATAAATTGTTTGTTTAAAGAAAAGTCTTGCTTTTCGTTCTTCTTTAACAATCCTTTCTTTTACAAATGATTATAGGAGAAAATCTTGCAGCAGCAAGAGCAGCGTATACTCGCGGCTTAAGATTTCCAATATCTTTTGTTTATAGGGATACTGCTGATTGGTTGTAGTAGTCAACTTTCTTTCTGGCTTACCCACTCAGAGGCCAGCTCTCAGGTGAGCTGACCAAGTAACAAAGTTCATAAAAAATGTTAAACTCACAGCAGCTCTCTCTCTCTCTCTCTCTCTCTCTCTCTCTCTCTCTCTCTCTCTCTCTCTCTCTCTCTTTCTCTCTTTTTCGTGACCAGGACACGGTACTGACAACAACTCTATGTGGCTTGGATCAACCCCTAAACTTCTCTTTTGGGGCACAACAGAACCAACCCGAGCCTTTGGCTCTGGGATCGATTATACGAGGAAACAAATAATTCAACATGGCTACCGCCTCAGCCGGATTTCAATACGATACACATATGAACTATCTTTTCTTCTCCAACAAGACTGTCTAATCTTTTGTGGTCGTTCATACACGTGGGCTCACATTTCCATTACAAACTCTTTTCTACAAGTCATATTAACGAAGATAATTATTAAAGTTGTTATAAATGTTAGAATGAAACTCTTGTCTTTTTATTCTAAAGTCTTGCCAGTCACATGAAGAGTTGCTCTTAGAAAACTAGATGTTCGTTGTTGTTAGTTAAATTCAGCGAGACCAAAATCTACCAAGGAACTCAGATCATCATCCGTAGTTTCCTGAAATAATGACAACTTTTTTTTGGTCCATTTTTTGGCACTAAAGTTTGTTGCCATTTGTATTAACATTTATTCCACAGAATCTTCTATTAAGCAATTCATTTCAACTGGTGTCCATATTTGTAACGTTTTAAATATGCTGTTTGTTTGTTTGTTTGTCAAAATAAGAGTGAATATATTGCCGTCTGTTAGATTCTAAAAAAAGATGGTAAAAAGCACAAAATACACAGAGTTTCATCGAGTTTTGGTAGACACAGCAGTTAAAGTTTGGCAGCAATAGTTTCTTAGTCTTGTTCTTTCGTCCGTTTCTTCTTTTTCAAATTCAAACTCTTAATTTTTCTTCTTCGTATTTCAATCTAAATAATTGTGTTTTTCTTTATATTTCTAACTCTTAATTTTTCCTCTTCTTCACCTTTTAAACTTTATTTTTTCTTCTTCACATTTCAAACTTTTAATGTTTTTCTTCCTTTACAATTCAAAATGTTAGTGCTTTTTCTTGTTCATATTTGAAAGGTTCTATATTTTTCTTCTACACATTTCACACCGTTAATGTTTTTTTCTCTTCACATTTCAAACCTTTAAAAAAATTTTCTTTTTCTTCTTCTTCAAAATGCTAACTTTTACACATTTCTTTCTTTTTTTTGTTGTTGTTTAAAATGCAATCGCCATACATAATCATTATGACTATTTAATGACATTTTTGACATGTCATTGAAAGCGAATTCAATTCATTCAGCGTTCCAGAACATTACACAAATGTTTTCTTTATTTTTCTTTAGATCTCCACCCTCTCTCTCCCCCTCTTTCTCTCTCCCTCTCTCTCTTCCTCTCTCTCTCTCTCTCTCTCTCTCTCTCTCTCTCCAGCTCTTAACCCAACGTATTCTGACCGATTCGTTTGACTACTATTTATTTATTTCACAATTTCTTGATCAATTTCACCACAATACCACAAGGTTTCTGAGAATTACTCTACTTGAATATCCGATCTTATTTTAAAAAACGTATTTACAATTTTACACTTTGGTTTTAGTCTAAAGGCCAGGTGACAACGTTAGACACACAATCAGTTTATAGTGGGGATTCAACTCCAAAATTAGGTCCGGCTGGTCATCACGAACAAAGGCGCCTCAGGCGACAGTTAATAACCTTCCATTCTCTTTGAAAGGGGAGAAACGAAAGAAATAAACTAATCGTTGTTTCCTCATGTCTCTTTTTTTTTTCAAAGTAGTCACCACTTATACAGGCCCGGGGGCCACTTGAGGATAAGGGTTAATCAGTGTACAGTTGTCAATGGAGCAATATCTTAGTAATACGTTAGTAATTGAAATTTGTTCAATTGGATTATGTAAGGGGACGGCTCATCAAGAACTTGTTCACATTGGACACGTAGGACTACCATATTGTAGTCAGTTGAAGAGTAGGAAAACGGAAAAGAGTTCCACAGGCATACAGTTCTAAGAAAGAAGCTTTGTTCATTGAATCTACGTTTAGACTTAGGCACAGATAAAGAATGGGGGAAATTATTGATTGTGGTTTCAGCTAGACAAGTGTTTTTAGTGAAAGTTTAGCGAGGTTGGGCCATAGATTGGTGCTCAGATGAGCATTTGCCATGAAAATAACGATACAACATAGACAGGATCGCAACGTCTCTTTTGTGGGAAAGATGTTGCAGGGAAGATAAAAGGTTATCTCCCACTAGGCTACGAAGTCTATTTTCAACTCAATCAAGGCAGGATAAGGTGTTCCTACTCAGATGTGGCAACAGTATTTCATCCTTGAACGTACTTGGCTCTTATACAGGTAGAGAATTGCATCAGCAATGAAATGTTGAACAGTTATTACACTTTGAGGCCGGATAAAATCCAAATAATATGATAGCAATCAGGGCATGTTTAAATAGTATGGGTGTACGATTAATAATAATAATAATAATAATAATAATAATAATAATAATAATAATAATAATAATAATAAATTATGTAGTGGCGATATCTACTGACATTACACCAAATCGTCGAGAAGAATGAAGGAAGATGGAAAGACCTACGAGAGAAAACATTAACCAGACCTCCACTGGATAAGTGTGAAGAGGACTGCTATCTTGAGGAGGCTTATTGCCACCCACGTTCCAGTAAAGATCAATAATCATTTCCAGTAAGAAATTAATGGCAGGTGGACGTTGCGACAACGCAAATTCATTTGCAAAAGTTATCGGAAGAGGTGGAGACTACTAGAAATATGGGGAGACTAGCTGTTACTCATTATTCAGGTAACACCACCGGTTACTGTCAGTGATCTCTGGTGATAAGCTGTGAGTACATAAATATCTAAGAAGAACAAGGAAATTCCTCGAAACTAAACTATATAGTTAAAACCTAATAAAAACTAAAAACACATGCTCAATATCACTAGTAAGATGCTTCAAATTATAAGTTGAACCAAAGAAGAACTAAGGTATCCCGACCAGAAGACTAGGAAACTTATGACCATACGCAATGCATTACACCCAAAGGATGATGCTGACCGACTCTGCAGAAAATGAAACGAGAAGAGAAAAATGGGAAGAGAAACACCTACATGAA
Source organism: Euprymna scolopes (assembly GCF_053919585.1). NCBI lineage: Eukaryota > Metazoa > Mollusca > Cephalopoda > Sepiida > Sepiolidae > Euprymna > Euprymna scolopes. The sequence continues at coordinate 22,043,015 of NC_136501.1, forward strand.
TGTTTTATACGGATGACAAAAGATGAGACTCGCGAAAACACTTTGACATGGTTACAAAAAAGGACACTTAAACAGAAAAACTTAATCCTTAATAACAGCGGCACAAAATAACGTGATTAGAACCAACGACATCAAAGCAAATAATTACAAGACTCAGGAAAACAGCAAATGTAGACTTGTTGTCACTCAGACTCCAGGGAACACCTTAGGTTGCTGACATAGAAAAATCTTTGATGATGGCCTGTGTGAAAACTCCTAGTGAGTCAATAATAATAAAAAGAGGCAAGTTCGTCCGCTCGGATGGCCTTGAACTTCCAACAGCAGATCCCATAAAGTATGTTGACAACGAGAGAGACTACAGATACTTGGGAATGCTGAAAGCCGATAAGATTAAGAACATAGAAATGAAAACCAGGTCACAGACAATACAACATAAGATTAAGGGTTATTCTAAAATCGCACATCCACAGCCGGAATACAATATATGCCATCAATACAAGAGCAGTAGCTATCGTTCGATATACCGATAGTGTACTTGGTCGAAATGTAGATGAATTAAAATATTTGGACGCAAAAACACGTGAAATGCTTACAATTTATAAAACATTTGCTAAGCAAGCAAAAGTAGATCGATTATATTTACCTAGAAAAAAAAGGTAACCGAGGCTTACTTAGTGTTGAAGATGTGGTCAATATCGAGAAAGGGAATCTAAGGAATTACAGTAATAACATTTGGTTGTCTAAAGTATTGCTTAAATAAATGTATTTCATTTTGACTTCTGTTTGTTTGTTTGTTTGGTTGGTTGTTTGTTTGTAATCTAGATATCTATAAAAAATGAGAATGTATGTATGAGGACAACTCTCAACTGGTCCTGGATATGACCTTAAACTATATACGATGGTGAGGCCCCAACTTGTGGGCTTTGGGGAGTGTGGAGCAACCCTTAATTGTCATTTCTCTGCTCCCATGTCCACTCTGATCTGGTGTGATAGTACCTGTCAGGGTCCCAACTATGGGGTAAATAGAAACCGACTTGAAAAAACCCCAACAAATATATTCCATCAAAAACTTTTTCTTCAAAATCACTGGATTCGGCATTAAATAACCTGAAAAGGGTTGATATGCAGTAAAACAAAAACAACCAAACAACCAACCAACTCTCAACCTATATACTCAACGAATTTTTCGATCTGCAGACTTGAAATTTGGTATATTGGGTATTCAGACATTTGGAAAACTTTTAATAAGTTTTCGCCCGGAAGAAAGTGCTGCTAAAGGCGTAAAAATTGAAAAATTGGTACTTCGAGTCATCGGATTTTTATCCGTTTGTCAACTTGGTTCTCGAATGCGCATGCGTGAATCGTTCACATGACAGATTACTTATGTTAAAAATAAGTAGGTTTGAAAACACTTTGAAAGATCGTGGCAAGCTAGCCTAATGAGTGTTGTATCTGACTCTTGGGTTTCGATCTCAGCTCGTGTATTCATTTTTTTTTTTTACTTACAAGTAGTGAACTATTTAGAAAAAAAAAACATAATCCGCATGCACATGTCTCGGTTTCTTTGCGTTTTTTTTTTTTTAATATCTTATTATATTGAGCACATCACTTTATATAAATTTCTGTATAAACATTATATATCTATAAAAATGAGAATATGTGTGTGAGGATACTTCTCAACCTATATAGTCAACGAATTTTTGATCTAGAGACTTGAAATTTAGTATATAGTGTATTTGGACATGTGGAAAACTTTTTAATCGGTTTTCATCCGAAAAAAAAGTGAACACTAAGTGGTCAAAATTAAAGAATTAGCACTTCGCGGGTATCAGATTTTTATCTATTTCACGACTAAGCATGCGCAGTCGTGAAACATGAAAGCTTCCTTATGTTAAAAATAAGTAGATTAAAGACACTTTTTTAAATCGTGTCAGTCTGGTCTAATGGGTATCATACTTTACTTGCATTTTGTAGGTTTTGGTTTCGATCTCAGCTTAAGTATATATATATATATATATATATATATATATATATATATATATATATACTAGCATGGTTGTCCGGATGTTTGGGGTGTATGTTGAGCAAAAAAAAAGTGGTAGTAGGAAGGCAGGCTCGAACCCGTACCGCAAAGGAGGAAAAGAACGGGGAAAAAACGTGACGTCTTTGCTGTTACGACCAACGTCAAATCGGAAGTAAAGTAGGTCTGAATTAAGGCTAGACAATCGAAAAGAAGGGGATAACTTTCGAAAATATCGGCGAAAAAAGCGACCCCTCCCTGTAGAAAAGTACCCAGTTGAAGGTGAAGTAATTAATTTTTTTAGCCAATTTTTCGGTATTTGTCGTCTAAAGGGTCGAGCTTCAAAGCGATACTAATCTTGTGAAAATCCGTCGCCAATGTCGAAAGTTTTAAGCATACATGCAAACATACATACATAGATTAATATATTTGTAGCTCAAATTTTCGACCCAAAGCGATTAAAAAGCTTGCCCTATCTCTGATTACCCTTTATGTAAAATTTCAAATGTTTAGACCAGAAATTGTCTGAGCAATTTGGTAGAGACCGAAGAGGTCAATTTTTTTTTTTAACTTCGACCCCTATTATGATCCTTAACATTTATTGTTTTGGGTTCAAATTAAGTTATTAAGTTAGATCCATGTCCAAGGAACCTATATCTAAAAATTCAGTGCTTAGACCCGAAATTGGCGGAGGATTTTGTAGAGTTCTCAAAGGTCAAATCAATGAACTTTGACCCCTTAACAGTCAAATTTTTGGCCGAAAACGGATTACAAATATTTTTCGAAATTTCACTACTCTGTATATCAAATTTCGAGTCTGTAGACCGAAAATTGACAGACTAATTGTGTAGGGAAATGTACACAGACAGACAGACATACGCTTTTACTTTTATAGATATATAGATATGTTTACTTTATTTTTGTTTTAAAGGAATTTTACGTTACGTCTAATACCTACGGTATTTCTGCTTATAATAAACAATAAATCAGCAATAATTGAAATATAATGTTTATGCGTATTTTACGATCGGGCAACGCCGGGCGGCCTGCTAGTAAAAAGCATTTTTAGTCTCTATACTTAAACGTTTTTTTTTCTGAAACTTTACCTGAAAAATAAAAATAGTCTTTACTTGGATTTTTTTTTTTATCTTGTAATAAAAATATATTATTGCTTATTACAAGATATTTTTTTTAATTTAAAGAGAAACTATTTTATGTAAACTTTGGAGATCTATTTTTATTACATAAAACAATTTTATTTAAATCAATGTTTTATGCAGAGTTTTAAAATTAAATCGGAATTACGTATTTAATCAGAAGAGACTTTTTCTCTGTATAGACCGGCAAGACTTCCGCTAAACAGAACCGGAAGTCAAATGAAATAAGTTTATTTAACATAACTGTGCCTGTTTTACAAATATTTTAATGGAATGTGTTCTGATGAACTCTTTTCACTTGTATCCGCTCAACGTACATATCCCCGACAAACCCGCTTAGCAATAAGATCTCACCCCTTTACTGTTGATGTCCCTAAATGCCAGAAAGCTTTCTATTCTAATACTTTATTCCCTCGAACAGCCAGACTTTGGAATTCCCTTCCTGCTGCCTGCTTCCCTGGCTGTACTGATATGCAGAAGTTTAAATGTAACATAAACAAATATCTTGTTAATCTTTCCTAGACATGGCCCCAAATAGTAGCCCCTTACGTCCGAGTGACGATATGCTTTGTAAGGGGCGAACATGAGTAAAAATAAATAAATAAATAAAAATCAAATAGCCAAAGTATTTTATTATAGCGGTATATCTTCAAGTGAAGATAGCCGTGCTTACTGTCTAGTCGACGAGTGACAGGAAAGAGAGGACATCTTTCTTTATATATGTCGGGAAGTTCTCTATGACTGTTGTGTAATCACTAGGGCTATAGCAACAGAATATTCTTTTCATTGTTTTGACTCTGGAGTATATATCTGACATAGACACAGTTAATCAACCGAGAACCACATCACTCCACATAAAAACATATTAGATATCAATGAATATATACCTGAGAATCAAAACAAGGAAAAGAATATGCTGTTCTCATAGCCTTAGTAATTACTCACAGTCTTGTAAGTAGTGTTTCAAAGATTCAGTCGAAATTAATACGCGCTGGAGGCTGATTATTCACTGTATAATCTTTGCAAACAAATTTGCGTTATCGCAGCAGCTGTTTATCATTGATATCTCACTGACGAATGCAATTGGCCTTCACTGGAATTAGGGTAGCACCAAGCCTTCTCAAGGTTCAGTCGTGTTCGCACCCATACAATGGCAGTCTGGTTAGTGCTTTCGTTTCTTCTTGCCATCCTCCTTGACCGTTCATGATTATTTGGCTTGGCGCCAGTCTATGCTGATACAACATTTTTTTTAAAGGGGGTAGTTAACTTACAATATTTTTTACTTACTATTAATGGTATTATCTTGACTTTCTCCATCTTCCATATCCCTTTGAGCTCTCTAGCCAGTTCCATGTATTTGCTCTGTAGTCTGCTGGAACGGCAAAATTTACAATCTGGTAGAGGTTTTCCTTCTTGTTGACTATAACTTTATTGTTGTTGTTGTTGTTGTTGTTGCTACTACTACTACTACTACTAGCAGGACCTGTGGAAGTTCCACGGAATGAGAAATATATTTAATCAACAAATATGTTTTCATATGATATTTTTTTCTGTGTAGCGGAAAGAGTAGGATCCTTTGGGGGGAGGGGACTAAAAAACCAATAACATGCAGCAAATATGAGATATAAACATTACTATGAAAATAGTGTCCATCGTATTTTAAATATAGAACTGACCTAAATGAGATAAGTTGTTAAGTGCTAATACTCGGAAAGTAATACTGCTAGTTCAATACAAATAAAAAAATCACATTGGAAGAGAGAATCTTTCATTTATGCTTTCAGTCCAGCACCTCTTGGCAGACAATTTTTTTGTTTCTTTCGAATATTTTCTTCAGCATAATGGAGGGCCGCTGCACGTCGAAATTAATACGAATTCCTCTCTCACACAATTACAACAATGATTTCTTGGCCTTTTGGTCAAGCAAGACTTGGGTTCGAAGGAAATTGTCCTTAAAGGGTCGGGCGGAGACCTGTGCTACATACGTCTTTCCGCTCATCCTTTACCATCTGTCTGCACTTCCCCTCCCTGCAAAACGACGAATCAGCTTACAGGAGCACCTCGACACACTCTTGTAGAACGAGGGTAAGCATTATGTTTGCAGAGAGGTCTGTGTTCGAAATCCGAGCGAGGGAGGCTTGGGACTGCACGATCTCCTGTGTCACAAGCACGCAGAGAGGTTGGCTTTCCTGAGCCGTTCGTTGTACGTAGACGTTCCATGGGTCACTGCGGTTTCCAATCTCACACCTAACCCCTTGGTCTCTGCCGAGCTTCGACTGAGGGGGGAACAAACATTCTACGCCAAATGCCGGTCCGCACTTAGAGCGTTGCCGGAGACCAGTGTCCTCGAACAGTCTAGGAACAAGCTTTATCCGGAGCTAGTGTGGCGTAGCACAAAGGAACCTCTAGTGAAACAGATGGGGATGTCGTTAGAGGACGTCCACTCCCAGTGGAGTTGGGTGTCGGGACGGGACTTTCTTACAAACTCGGAATTTTCCTTCACCTGGCGACTTGTCTGGAACGCACTGCCCCTCCTTGAAGAACTCAACCTGTACAATGGAGAAACTCGGGTCTACTGCCTGCACTGCAACGAGGACATGAGGGAAACAGCCGGTCATGCCTTTTTCCGCTGCAGCAGGCTCAAGACCCTCCTAGGGTACGTCAACGAGGTGACGGCTCGCATCAATGCCAAGTGCTGGCTTGAACTCGACGAGCCATATTATGCGGAGAACATGGATCCGCCGCTGCCTAGGGAGAAAAGAATGGTTTTTCTAGCGATACTAGCAGTAGCGAGGATGGTCATATGGATCACATGCCTCAAGCGGGTCCGCGAAGGGATATCTGTTCTAGATCGGGATCTGATCGTTTACTTTAAACATCTGCTTAAAGTAAAGATCGGATGCGATTGGAAGAGGTTGCCTCGAGTGGCCTTTGACAAGAGGTGGGTGCATGACACTAGCTTGTGCATCTGACGAGGCGCCAAGTTTGAATACGTGTTACCACCATAAGCATGGCATATGCGATACTGAGTCCTACGGAGCCCATCCCGCTAGGTTAGACAAATAAAAAGTAAAGAGACTCTTGACTGGTGGTACAAATGAGATCCTGTCCCCCGATTGTTTGTTTTTTGGTACTAGAGAACCTTACGAGGCTACCCTACCACTACCCCTCCCCCCCCACTATCTCTTTGTTTTATCACCCCCTGGTCAACCCCTACTCGAAGGTCGCCGCCTACCCCCCCCCCATCTTCCCCTTTTTTGTTTTTGACAATTATTTATTTTTCCTCCTTACACCCGATAAGAATTCTTCCCAACCCCCACTAGGGATCTTCCCGCTTGTTTTCGGTGCCCTGGAAAACAGTAGATGATTTAACTTTCTAGATTAGCTCAGGGAGGGACCTTACTAACAATGCACTAGGCAATTTTATTTTTTGTATATTTTTTCTAGATTCCCCACTCCCCAACACGAACTGTTGCTCTTCCAAATTCAAGAACTTTTTATTTTCCAATGAATTGAACTTTTTTCACACGCACACAAACACATTTAAAAAAAAAAAAAATTGCACGCATACATATACAGAAATTGTATATATATATCCTTTCTTGCAAAAACGCTGGGGTTTTCATTAGTTAGTTTAGAGTCCACAGAGTGAATGACGTATTGTGGTAAATGTTGCCAGTCAAGAGTAAAGTCGACAAAGACTCTAATTTTTAGTTACAAAGACCCTGCAACACTCCCCCTCCCCAGATCTTATAGGGCCTTGTGCCTAAATTTGTTTTGTCTTTTGGAGATTTTACTTTTTTTTAATTTTTAAATTTTATATTGGAATTTTTTAATTGTAATTTCTTCTTTAAACGGAATAAATTAAATATGAAGATCAAAGTGTAGTATCTGTTCTTCAGATGCTGCACTTCCATTTCTTGTTCTCTTTCGGTGGAGGAGCAGTCCTTCACAACTGAGACAATTTTTTTATTTTTGTACCTTTTCTCCACGTTAAAAAACACCCTGGTGTTTAACTCTGTCCCATCGGGAGGCATTGTAAATTGGTACAACAATGATTATATATTATTATTATTATTATTATTATTATTATTATTATTATTATTATTATGATATTTGAAAACTAGGCTACACCAAAGGGAGGTCACTTTCATATTTTGTTCAAAGTTGCATGATTGGCCTTTTCTAAACTAAATTTTGCGAATTTGGTCTTTTTTATAAAGCGATTTGGCCTTCAAAAATTGTATTTGGCCTTTTTCTCAAAGCGGAGCGTATGAACTAAGTACAGAAAAACGAGCAGAATATTATATGGCCTATTATTCGGAAAGGTAAATCGAAAAACAAAGAAATAGAATGTTTTACCATTTTGAGTTCGAGTGGTCCGTATACTAATGGTAACAGATGGGGTAACTCAACATACCGCAAAGCTCCCAAATTTGAACCAGATTAGCGAGTGCACTTAGACATAGACAGGGCCTCTAAGTTAAGTACAAAAGGAAGTTGATTCGTCTGGCATAAAGAAGGTTGTTCGTTGGTACTTTTACCATTCTAAGGATTCTGGATGATCTGTTGTTCCCTCCTCCCCCCTCCTTCAAGTTGTTACATCTTCTCTTTCCTCGGAAGTTCTGCGATACTTAATTTAAAACATCCGACTTATCAGATTCTGCCGTTGATGCTCCTCGTCGTGGAAGTAACATCAGCGACGAATTAACTATGTTTTTTGTTTGTTTTTGATTGGTTTTGTTTGCTTTTCATGTTTGTTTCTCTATTAATTTTTCTCCTTTTTCTTCTTCTTTTTGGTGTTATGTACGCGCACACACACAGACACACACGCTCAGATAGAGAGAGAGAGGGGGGAGAGGGGGGTGTAAAAGAAGAGAGCGAGGAGAGAGGGAGAAAGAGAAAGAGAGAGAGAGTATTAACATTAACGTCAACAGCACGACGATCGTTATTATAACAATAGTTAATTGGTTACTAATAATCGGTCTGTACGTCCATATTATGGGAAATTCCATTGTGAGTGCAGGTAGGAGGCGAATGGGGGAGATGAATGATAAATTTAACCGAGATCGATTATTATAAACTACCTGTACTCACCCGGCGTTGCCCGGGTATCCTTTTATATTCATTTTTGTTTCCTTTTTATTTTTCTTAGCTAAACATTTCTCTCTCTCTCTCTCTCTCTCTCTCTCTCTCTCTCTCATATATATATATATATATATATATATATATATATATATATATATATATATAAGCTCCTTCAGTATTTGACAGACTATCGATACCCGCGAAGGTGGGGTGCCTGCGGATGAAATCTTTGTGGCAGGAGGTCGGCAATCCCCAACCAAACCTCTCAGAGTCGACATTGTTAAATACCAGTGGCAAGTGAAGTGTATGTACAGGACGATTGGAAACAAATGCCGAGATAAGCGGAGAGCACATACAGCACCTAGAATTTCCAAATGGTCACCCATCTGGTACAAACCAGGCTCAACGTTGCTTAACTTCGGTGAACTAACGAGAACCGGTGTCTCAACAATTTAATTGTTTTTACATAAGCATTAATATGTCGCTACAAATTCTTAAGCATGTTTCGGTCAGTGAATTACTAGTAACTAGAGACCTCATCAGGCGATATAACTTATACAAAAGTTAAGTCCGTCATCTATGTGTGTGTGTGTGTGTGTGTGTGTGTGTGTGTGTGTGTGTGTGTGTGTGTGTGTGTGTGTGTGTGTGTGTGTGTGTGTGTGTGTGTGTGCAAATTTATTCATCAAAGCAACACCCAGGTTTGGAGGGTGTTGTTCTCAAGGGCAGAAGAAGAGAAAAAAAAATGAGAGACATCTCTGCTTAGCGTTTACAAACGGCAAAATGCTCGGGTCTGAAACTGATTTGTCTAAAATTTTGTATGAACATTTGTTATAATAAGGTGCAGCGAATTATGTATTATGGTATCCGTTCGATGCACATTTAAGGATTAATAGATATTAGCATGTAAGTTCCACTTTTCCTCGGAAATTACTCGTGCGATCTGGCTAAAATTTTTGCATGGACTGCTATTATAAATGCAATTAACTAAGTACTATGGTGTCCGTTCGATGCACATTTAGGGATTGATACGGATTAATAGGGATTAGTATTTAATGCAATAATGAGCACAACATTAATCATAATTAGACATCAGTTTTGCATAAAGCACTTCTTTAAAGTTACGTTGTTTAAATGAACGCTACACGTAATTATTACGATATCATTTGCTCATTATATTATATTATTGATTGAACTGAATTATTAAAAACCAATAATTTATCAATGTAAAGTTTTTTTTTCCATTTATAAACTTATCTAATGACCCAAAAATCTTTTAATCTGTAAAAAAGACAGAAAAAAAGACAAAAAAAACAGAGGTGTGTATGTGTGTGTGTCTGTTCGTCTGTGTGAAAATATTTAACCGATAAACTCTTACATTACTGGTCACATAACACTGAAATTAACAGGAAATAGTTATCATACACCAAGGATGGTTTATAACGAGTAAAATCTATGTTTCGATGGATGAGTAACGCGTACAGAACATTTCAACTTTCCAATATATTTCTATTACTTTTGTACATCCCCAAACTCTTTCATAGCTTGAAGAGGTTTGACTTCAAATCTTTCTATCTGTCGATAGCTCAAACGGTAACGAACGCGCCTAGAGCGCCAAATCCAAATGTTTTGATTTCGATTGTAGCTGATGGTACCCAAGTCATTTTTTTTAAACATTTGAAATTAATACTATATATATATATATATATATATATATATATATATATATATATATATATATATATATATATATATATATTCGGATTCAGATGTGTTCAAAAGTCAAAACTAATGAAGACGAGGTTGTTAAGTAAGTAGTGCTCCATAAAAAGAGCGGAATATTTCTTTTATTAGGGGTAAACAGTTATATATGGTCGCTACAAATAGCCATCTGTTTCAGTCAAAGAGACTTCATCAGGCGACCTGGAACCTCACGACGCAAAAGAAAAAGAAACAGATGGCTATTTGTAGCGACCATATGTAACTGTTTACCCCTAATAAAAGAAATATATATATATATATATATATATATATATATATATATATATATATATATATATATATATATATATATATATATATATATATATATATATATTCTTGCTTCGTTAGTTATTAATAATCTAAATAACCACTGGACTGATTGCTTCGACATTTTAGTATAATATTTTTACTGTACCCATGCGTGTTTTTATATATCTCTTTTTAATTATAACATTATACTTAATTTTTCTTTAATAAATAGGTGGTTTTCTTTGTAACGATGTGGACATTTTTTTATTTGGGGGCATACATTTATCACCGCCCGCCGTCACGTGACATCACTAAAAGGAACTTTTGGTCTCACCACGGCAGACCGTGGTCTCGATAAATGTAAACAGAATGTGTTTACAATATGGGTAAATTTGAAATGGATTTAATCACGTGATTATTGATATTGTAATCATGTGATTGAAATTTAATGTAAATTAACCACATGTGGTCGCTTTCCTCTCAAATATTCATCGAAAAATAGATATTAGCAGTAAATCGCCCGTTATGGATCATCTTTTTACTATTCAGGAAATTAAAGATTCAATGAGATTCCTATTTCAGTCACCTAAATTATTTAGTGTGAAATGAGTTTAGGAATTTATATCCAAACCTGAATATTATTTTTACTTAAAAAATGACATTTGCAGAGAATGGTCTGCTTTACGGTTGTTTTTAAAATGGAATGGAAATTTAAATTTCGTTCCCTTTTAAATTCGGTACATTTATACATTACGTCCAACTCATCGTTCATATTCGACATGTCAACTTTTATAAGTTTTCGGGTATGCTGACAAGGTTAGGCGTGTCTATTTCGAAAGCCGTTCTTAACATGGGGAGGTTGGGGGTGTCTATTCCGAGAGCCGTTCTTAACATGGGTAGATTGGAGTGTTTGTTCGTTGTAAGCATACCCGACAACCTACAAATGTCGACATTTTCAATGTGAACGGTAAGGACTTATGTAAAAAATAATAAAAAGATATACCAAACTGACTTTTTTCGTTAAAAAATGGAATTATTTCCCTTTCGTTAATATTTTTTTTTTAATATTTCGTGTTTTATATATATATATATATATATATATATATATATATATATATATATATATATATATATATATATATATAGTATAATTGTTGAACGTTATTCTTTTGATTATATTCGTTGGGGGGAGAACTCAATTTAAAAAAATGATTAAAACGGAGCGAAATTTAAGTTTCCGTTCCATTTTTACAACAACCGTAAAACAGCGCATACTCAGCAAGTTTTGTCGTAAGTTATAAACATCTAGATCTACTTACGTCATATTAGAAACCGAGCGACCCATAAAAATCTGGTGTCAAATCTGCTTAAAATATTGAAAAAAAAAAAAAAAAGAAAAAAATAGAACCTTTTCCAAACATACTGGCAATAATTTGGTTTCGTCCTTCCCTTGAGTGTTTCCAATGAGGGGGGATTGATTTACTAAGACTTGTATTAGAAGCTGAGCACTTATTAAAATTATTTAATTGTTGAATTTTTTTGCATTTTATTTAAATTTGTTAGTTCGCAATCGCTGATAGCCCACTCAAAACAATGAACAAAAGACGCAATTAAAAAGAATGGCATTCATGCAGAATTTGACCTAACCCCCCGGA
>NC_136501.1:22057444-22082444 GCF_053919585.1 Euprymna scolopes
GACATGGATCTAACTTAATAACTTGATTTGAGCCCAAAACAATAAATATTAAGGGGTCATAATAGGGGTCAAATTTAAAAAAATTGACTTTGTTTTTTTTGTTTTTTTTCTTTTGCTCAGCATATACCTCCAAACACCCGGGCAACGCCGGGCGCCCATGCTAGTCTATATATCTATAAAAGTAAAAAGTTTACAGGACACACAATATTGTTTTCATATATATTCATGTATACGTATATATTTTCGGTCCAAACACTTGCGATTTTAGATATAGGTTCCTTGGACATGGATCTAACTTAATAACTTGATTTGAGCCCAAAACAATAAAAGTAAAGGGGTCATAATAGGGGTCAAAGTAAAAAAAAATGCCCTTTTTTTTGCTCAACATACACTCGGGCATGCTAGTATATCCATAAAAGTGAACGTGCCTGTGTGTCTGTGTGTGTGTGTACATTTCCCTATTCAATAACTCTGTCAATTTTTAGTCCACAGACTCGAAACTTGATATACAGGGTATTGAGATTTGGGAAAATCTTTGTGATTGATTTTCGGCCATAAATTTGGCGATTAAGGGGTCAAAGTTCAACGATTTGACCTTTGAAAGCGCTACCAAACACCTCCGACAATTTTGGGTCTAAACACTTGAAATTTTAGATATAGGTTCCTTGGACATGGATCTAACTTAATAACTTGATTTGAGCCCAAAACAATAGATGTTAAGGGGGTCATAATAGGGGTCAAATTAAAAAAAATTAACCGCTTTTTTTTTTTTTTTTTGCTCAACATATACTTCCAAACACCCGGGTAACGCCGAGCTGAAATGCTAATATATCTATAAAAGTGAGAACGTGTATGCGAGTGAGGACACTTCTCAACATATATACTCAACGAATTTTTATCTACAGACTTAAAATTTGGCGTATAGAGTATTTAGACATGTGGAAATTTTTTAACTCGGTTTTCATTCGGAAAAATGGGTTGCTAAGGGGTAAAAATTGAAAAACTGGTACGTGGGAGTGAGTGGATTTTTATGTTTGCTCACTGTTTCACGTCTGCCCATGCGCGGTCGTGAAACATAGCAGCTTCCTTACGTTAAGTATAAGTTGGTTTGTAAACACTTTATAAAGAACATGTCAAGCTGGTCCAATGGTTACCGTACTTGGTTCACGGTCTTTAGGTTTTGGTTTCGATTTCAGTTCGGGTATTTTTTTTTCTTTTTTACTTACAAGAAGGGAAGATTAGAAAATAAACATAATACGTGTCTCAGTTTATTTCTGTTTTGTTTTCTTTTATTTTTAAATTTATTATTTTAAAAGGAATATTACGTTACTTTCAATACATACGATATTTCTGTTTATAATAAACTAGCATAGGTGCCCGGCGTTACCCGGGTGTTTGGAAGCGTATGTTGAGCAAAAAAAAACAAAAAAAAAAACGGTAATTTTTTTTTTACTTAGACCTCTATTATGACCCTTTAACATTTATTATTTTGGGCTCAAATCAAGTTATTAAGTTAGATCCATGTCCAAGGAATCTATATCTACAATTTCAAGTGTTTAGACCCAAAATTGTCGGAGGAGTTTGGTAGAGTTCTCAAAGGTCAAATCGTTGAACTTTGACCCCTTAACAGCCAAATTTCTGGCCGAAACTCGATCACATAGATTTTCCCAAATCTCTGTACCCTGTATATCAAATTTGGAGTCTGTAGACTAAAAATTGACATAGTTATTGCGTAGGGAAATGTACACACATAGATACACATCAAACAGAGATACACACAGACACGTTCACTTTTATAGATATACTAGCATTTTAGCCCGGCGTTGCCCGGGTGTTTGAAAGTGTATGTTGAGCAAAAAAAAAATAAGTGGTAGTAGGAAGGCAGGCTCGAACCCGTACCGCAAAGGAGGAAAAGAATGGGGGGAAAAAACCTAACGTCTATGCGGTTACGACCACCGCCAAACCGGAAGTGACATTTTTTAAAAATTTAGGCTAGACAATCGAAAGGAGAGGATGATTTAAAAAAAATATCGGCGAAAAATGCGACGCCCCTCCCCTGTAGAAAAGTGCTCAGTTTAAGGTGAAGACATTAATGTTTTAGCCATTTTTTTTTATATTTGTCATCTGAAATGTCGAACTTCAAAAGAACATTGATCTTGAGAAAATCCCTCACCTCTGTCGAAAGTGTTGAACAGGCATGCAAGCATACATACATACATACATACATTTATATATTGATAACTAAAAAATTTTCGACCCAAACCAATAAAAAAGCTAGCCCTATCACTGAATACCCTTTATGTAAAATTTCAAATGTTTAGACCAGAAATCGTCTGAGTAATCTGGTAGAGACCGCAGAGGTCAAATTGTTTTAAACTTTGACCCCTATTATGACCCCCTTAACATTTATTGTTTTCGGCTCAAACAGATACACAGACAGACAGATACACTGGCACGTTCACTTTTATTGATATACTAGCATGTGTGCCCGGCGTTGACCGGGTGTTTGGAGGTTTATGCTGAGCAAAAAATATAAAAGAAAAAAAAACAGTCAATTTTTTTTTAATTTGACCCTTATTATGACCCCTTTAAAATTTATTGTTTTTGGCTCAAATCAAGTTATTAAGTTAGATCCATGTCCAAGGAACCTATATCTAAAATTTCAAGTGTTTAGACCCAAAATTGTCGTTGGAGTTTGGTAGCGTTCTCAAAGGTCAAATCGTTGAACTTTGACCCCTTAATCGCCAAATTTATGGCCGAAAATCAATCACATAGATTTTCCCAAATCTCAGTACCCTGTATATCAATTTTCAAGTCTTTAGACTGAAAATTGACAGAGTTATTGCGTAGGGAAATGTACACACACAGACCCACAGACAGATAGATAGATAGATAGATAGATAGATAGATAGATAGATAGATAGATAGATAGATAGATAGATTAAACAAAAATATATACGCATACATAAATATATATGAAAACAATATTGTGTGTCCTGTAAACTTTTTACGCGAATATTATGCAAGTATAAATCATGTAGAATATCTGCATGAATATAATTACACGTAATAGTTAACTAAAGATGATCATCTCATAAGAAAACCTAAAAAAAACTAATAGGGAATTAATTAAAATGAATGTTTAAAAGAATATGCAAATTAGCTAGATCTTTTGCAGATGAATTCAATTCCATGACCCATATATAAGAAAATTGTATTATTTTTTAAAAAGATAGAAAAGAGAGTTTTTAATATGAATATCCGTACACACAAAAGAAACACGAAATTATAGGAGATAGATAGATAGATAGGAGATAGATCATAGATACATATATCTATTATTTCAGGTTAATATTTTCCAGGAGTAAAGTAACCAATGAAGTTTTAACGAGGTTAATGCAAGAGTGCCCAATACGGAAGTAAGGCAAGATGTACATTTATTTATTTTACATAAGCATTAATGTGTGGCTACACATTCATGAGCATGAAGACATCTCTAGTTACTTGTGACTGGCTGACCGAAACATGCTCATGAATGTGTAGCAACATATTAACTCTTATGTCAAAGAAATATATATATACATATGTTCTTTGGCCTTTTGGCCAAGATTAAAGTGTAGTATCTGTTCTTCAGATGCTGCACTTCCATTTCTTGTTCTCTTTCGGTGAAGGAGCAGTCCTTCTTCATGACTGAGATAATTTTTTTTTATTTTTGTACCTTTTCTCCACGTTAAAAAAACGACCCTGGTGTCTAACTCTGTCCCGTGGGGAAGGCATTATAAATAGACAATCATTATTGAGTACAGATATGTATACATATTTAAGCTGCGATTTTTTTTTTTTCAAATTTCTGTTTCTTCGAGTCGTTGTCGATTGAACTAGCCAGTAATTATGTTTGCATAAATAACAAATATATACTCTAATATGGCTGCCTTTGTTATTAAGCACTATCTTATAGACACTGCAGTTTCATTGAATTAACATACAACAAATATATATATATATATATATATATATATATATATATATATATATATATATATATATATATATATATATAATAGTTGTATGGTTGTTGTTTTCTAAATGTTAAGTTAGGTGAGAAAAAAACGTATGGCTTGAAGGCACTGCTTAGTGCTTCTCGAACGAAGTTGCAGCAGAAACATGTATGCACATGTGTAGCCAAAAGGGTATGCATAATTAAACATACTATAAATTTACGCTCTGCTTGTCATTGAGAAGTTTTGGATAAACACGGGAGTTTTTATATATATATATATATATATATATATATATATATATATATATATATATATATATATATATATATATATATATATATATAACGCTAGCCTGAGGCTGCCGACAGCAGCGCAAGAGAAGTGCGTGACCGCTTCTTTTCTATTTATTTCGCGCGCTCGCGCACCAGGCAGTGCCCCCTTCTCCCGCCACTCGGTGTTCCATCGTTGTAGTGACTGACTGTGTCTCTCTCTTTCTCTCTCTCGCTCTTCCTGCAGTTCGTTATGTACGAAACATAAACACTTCTAGTGACACCCAAGGCGAGGAGAGAAAGGAAAATATCTCACTGAAATTGCTACTTTTATTTGCTACCAATAATCGTACTTAATTTTTTATAAAGTAAAACTAAGAAGCGACCAGCGATTGTAGACATCAAATACTATATTTCTTCTGCTGCTACTATAAAAAAAAGAAAAAAGAAAAAGAAACAAGAAATTCACAATCCACTGTTAACTGGAAATTAAAAAATAATAATAAAAAAAAACACCGACACAAACATTCAAAAAGGATATGTTGATGACCAAAACAAAATGGAAGTATATTAAACACACCATGATTATACGCCAGAAAAAAAAATTAGCTAAATTAAAGTAGATATTTATTATCGATTTGTGAAAGCGAAACTCGTTTCTTAAAAATGTAAAAATATTTTAAAAAGAAATAAGGAGAAGAAGAAGAAACAAGAGAACCGATTTCTGTGTTTATTTTTACGATTTTTTTTTATTTTTGCAAACGTTATAAAAAAAAAATATTGCAATTGCCATGATTTTACGGAAAAGAAACGAAATATTTAATTTACCATGACATCTGATTTAATTGTTTTTTTAATGGATCAGACTTATATTTGAAATAACATTTATTTAATTCTTTAAAAATATATGTAAAATTATTTAAATTCGACGTGGTTGAGAAAATATCGAATAATTTTCTGCGGTCTTCCTCCCTCCTCCTCTTATTGTCCTTCGATTGTTGTTGTTATTATTATGGCGGATTTGTGTATTTTTGTAAAATGATATTTATTTTCTCGATTAAATAACACACACCAACGAAACATGTGACTCTATATTGTAAATATTTTTCTTTTTTTTTTTTTAATCAAAACATCCTGAATGACAGAAAAAAAAATCGTATATTTGTGAAAACGAAAAAATTAAACTAATTTTGCACTTTTAAATGAATTAAAAAAAATTATCACCAAATGTTAAACAAGCACTTTACTTGTCTACACAGAAACACGCACTTCCAAAATACGCGTATTTGATAAATTGATTTCTTTTTTAATCAATGAATACCCAGTGAACACAGTATTTGAATTCATTTTTTATCAATTATTGTTATCGGTAAGATAATAATTAATCAAGATAAATTAATTGATTTCGAACTTTGACAGGAGATTCTAAGTTATTATTTTACAATATTTTTTTGCCAACTGCTATACAAAAAAAAAACAAAAAAACTACCCTATAGTGTTGGACGCCAACCTCCGCGTTGTTCAATGTCTATCGCTTGTACCAACTGCCCACTCCTTTTACATGCTTACAAAAAGGACAGATTTTATCGTCGTGCTGGACAAGCGACCTAAACTAATTTTATGGTAAAAAAAAAATATAGAAAACTGAAGCTGAGCCAATAATGTGATATTTTATATAAAAACAATAATAATAAAAGATTTTTTTTTTTTTTTGGTCTCGGCACTGACGGGCCTCTGTAGTTAATCGTTTTTGTTGATTCCTGCATAGCTGTGCATCCATACTTTTGCGTTCGGCCAATCGTCATTATTTTTGGAATTGGTGCCAACTCGCTCGGATATCCCAGCATTCCGCGAAACCCACCAGAAAGATGGCTCTGCACCGTTCGTCTGTGTCCAGACGGGGCTCGAAAAATGACTCCGAAAAGGACGAAGAGGAGTCTGAGAATAATGGCTACATCCAGATGTTCATAAAACCAATGGAACCGAGCAGTTACGGATTTTTGCTTAGCCTGTTCGGACTGACCGACGAGATGAATGGTGCCGTCGGTAGCCAGAGGTTCCGTCTGGCCTACGGCGTGGGCCTCGTGCTCCTCACAGCCGTCACCGTCCACCAGATCCTCATGTGCGACCTGGGCCATCTCTTTTATAGACTTTGTAATCTCGTCGTGCCCATGTTTTGCATCGCGTGCGCTTTCTTCTGGATCTCGCTGGCCTTTCGCAAGAGCTGGACGAACACTAGCCTTTACCTGTTGTTCTCTTCGTGCTATTTCGGCGAGGTGGCCGCCCAGCTGATGCTGGCCAAAGAGCCGCGGGCCGGTGCAGGGTCTGCGCCGGCGACGCACGGACCCTCCGCTGCGGTGCTGATCAGTGAACCCGACGCGTCGGCAATGCACATAATGCAACCCATGGTGGTACTCGCCGTGCTTATCGCCATTAGCATGGCCAGCCTTTTCTCCTCGTTGGAAACCCTCCAAAGTGCTGGGGTCATCTTGCTGGTCAGCTTCACCCGCTTCCTCGCTTGCACTGCACTGGTTGACCTACCGCAGGGACTCCGGCCGTTCATTGCTTATTCCTGTGGATTCGGAGGGGTCATCGTCTCCAAGTATATGGAGACCGTCTTTCGACCCCCTATCAATCACTATATGACTCAAGACGGGAAAATTCCCGTTATTAAAAGACGGAGGAGTAGCTCTTCGAGTTCGCATGGATTTTCTGCTCATCGGTCAATTAGGCGAACATCTTTACCGGCCCTCATACAAAAACCTCAGGTAAGACCTTTATTTAGTTTTTATAATTAGATATACAAAAAAAAAAATATGCTGTATTAGCTTATTTCAAAGTTAGCTATACTTTCCTGGCGTTGCCCGAGAGCATTTATTTATTTAAGTGCAAGTCAATAGTCTAAGCCAATATGGTTGTCCAATGTCCCACTGAAGACTTACCTACAAAGAATACTTATTTTGAAATGGGGAGGTTGGAGAGATATTTATTCTTAAAGCCGTTCTTAACTTGGAGGTTGGGGGGGGTATTCGGAAAGGCGTTCTTAAGATGGGGGGGGGTAATACCCCTAAAAAGCAACTCTTTGCAGGTAAGTCTTCAGTGGGACAACCTCAACCAGGTCACATTGGCCATATAATGTCTTATTCCAAAAACCAAATTATTCAAATATTTTTTATATATAGAAAATAATTTTCAGCGACATTAATAGTAAATCGTAGCCATTACAACCCTGATTTTGATCTGTAGTTCGAATTGTCTCCCTCGTAAATAACATGGCGAGTTTAATACACAACGCTTCGCTTCGGCTTCGCTGTTAATGTGATTTTCTTAGTTAAAAAAAAAACAAACAAACTATGCGATATTTAGAATGACTTTCGTTCCGTGACTGATTACGTATATCAAAGATTTTTCTGTATTTTTTGTGCTTATGCACTTATGTTACCGTGCTATTTTAAAGTAGTATATTCGGTGGACCTATACGAGAGTGCCCACCCCCTAAGAATGCGTGTTTTACAACTTTTAAAAAAACATTTTTCGACGATTATCATAGATTACAGACTTACTAATCATATTAGCAGACAAAAATTTTGAAAAAGATAAATTTAATGAATTTTAAAAATGGGGTTCACTTTCTCGAAGGTTCTACTTAATTGCTACCCGACTTACGGTCCATTTCTTTACCGACGTATCACGTGATTGAAACCCCCTCTTAAGTCATTAAATTTATTTTTTCAATTTTTTTTTCCTGCTAATATGATACTTAAGTCTATAATCTATGATAATCGTCATAAAAAAAGTAAAAAAAAAAAAGGGGGGGTACGCATTTTTCGGGGGTTGGCACTCTCGTACAGGTCCGCCGTATTTTCAAGTTAAATTCAAGTTTTACGATATCTTATTAAAATTGTTAGATGAAAGTACATATTTCTAAATGTTATTATTTCAGCCGGTAACATAAGTGTGTGTGTGTATATATGTGTGTGTGTGTGTGTGTGTGTGTGTGTGTGTTGAGCTTTCGATTTGTATCCACTTTTTAAAATCTTTTTTTTTTTTTTTTTTTTTAACAATTCTTAAATTTATAAGACGCTAAAAGTCACAAGTGGCAAACCGGCACACATGTCGATAAAGAAAGGAGGGGGGTACATTTAATTATTGCTTTGTCAATTAAATCACATCATTATAAAACTTATAAAGATAATGTTGATTTAATCTTACTAACATTATTAGCTGTAAAAAAAAAAAAAAAAAAAAAAAAAAAAAATTGTTTCCAAAACTTTCAATCTTTTAATTTAATGAGGATTTGCTCAGAATTTTAAAATAACTTTCTGTTCGACAGTTTAAATGCTTCCAAATTCTTTTTAGATGTTGAAAAGTCACGATTTTTTTCTCTCTAAATATTAACCAATTAACTGAATTGTTTAGGGAAAATTGAAATTTATTCCGGTGGATTTAATTTCGTAATTTACCTAAACGAGAAACGCACCTAGACACACTGCATAGTGCATGCATCACATTTAGAATTTCACATTTGCAAATATTGTAATGAATTTTGAAGTCTAAAACATTCTCTGAATTGTTGATAAAAATACGTTTCCTAAACTTCGTCTTTTTCCTTTTTTTTTTTTTTTTTTTTTTCTGAAAATATCTTTAAAAAATAAAAACTTAAATGTTTTCTTTTTAAAAGTAAGGACAGTTGTTTTTCTGCAGTTTACGGACCGTGCTGTAATAAGGTTATTATTTAGAAACACTTAACACTGAGTTTTGTTGACTTTTCTGTACTTTCACCTAGCAATTTAATAATACACCGTAAAAATTGAAATTAACTTAAAAATTCTATCTAAAAAGGGGGAAAAAAAAATACAAATGCGATTTTTTTTTCTGGAAAAAAACTGACAAATTTAAAATATTTAAAACTTGTTTATATTAATATAGCGTAAAATGATCGCCCAGTTCTTGATCGCATGCATGACGTAGGACAGAACAAGTAACCATTTCTTTTTTCTTTTTTTTTTTTCGTCAAATTTCGCGAATTTAGCCCCTTTTTTTTTAAGCCGTTGTTTGATCTTCAAACATTTTTGTTTTGATTTGTGCTTTTGACCTCTTTATTTTATTAAAAACTGATATTTTATATTTTTGTTCAACTTGACAATTTCTTGTGTATGAAAGCGGTTCTTTGGTAGAATAGGGGTGCAATTAAAATGACTCTTTGGTTTAGAAACAGATCAACTATAGTGTAATACTTAACTTTTTTGTTACAAATAAAATAAACACGTTAAAATAAGTTAAACACTTAAGTAGGTAGAAGAGTAACTTATTTTGCTTTTGATAACATGTATTTATTAATGTTATGTTTTTTGATCACGTTTTCGTTTTGTTGGCTATAACTGGAAAATGGCCACTTTTTGCCTATGAAATATAATTTAAACCAGAAATTCAATTCTTTTGAATTGTCAGTTTAAAGGCTTCAAAGTCAATTTCGAATATCGAGACCCTAGAAGAAAACTTATTTTTCTCCATTAATAATAGCCGTAATAATTGTTGTGAAAGTAATTTTAAAGCCTTTAAATTGGCAAATAGAAAGTAATTTCTGGTGATAATTAAGTTAGATATTGATTCAGATTTGTGTTTATAAACAAAAATAAAAACTTACTATTGTATAATTGAACGAAAAAAAAAAATAATACAATTCTGTTAAAATCTGATTTCTTATTTTTACCCTCTTTGACAAGACTCGTCCAAATTTGAAAACATGTCTGACTTGGAAATGAAACCATAAAATATCGCTGCATTTTCCTTAATACGTCCGCAAAATGTCGAGAATTATCTTTTTTGTGGTTCGTTTCAATATAGACTTTCTTTTTCCCAGAAAATATTGTTAAAATAAAAGAAAACATTGGAAGCACAATTTTTATTTCTCGGCCATTTTTCTCATCTTTTCGTCTTGTCCATCTTTTCCGTTTCCTATTTTATTCTCTGTTCAATTGTAGCATAGAGGCAGTTAGAATATTTTACCAATTTTGCCTGATTTTCGCCCACACTTAGGACTTAAATTGCATTTTTAGTCATGAAATAAAATTATGATGTACTTTTTAAAGTCTTCAAAATGAACATTGATTAAATGTTTTTATCGCTGGCGGCCATTTAAAAAAAATGGGCACTTAGAATTATACCCAACAAAATAAAAACTTGATACAAAAGGAATGTAAAAATGTTATCAAATGCAAGATCTTCACCGTGACATTTATGGGGTGGGTTTCTACCAGTATTTTGATTCATTTTCGATTTTTGAGTACATGTCGATACTCTAAATATGATCGTCTCATGTCCGCCATTTGTCTTGTTCTAACGCAACAGTAACACTCGACATTGCTTTTATTTTTATTTTAAAGCAAATAAACGTTTTAAAATAAGGTAAAACGCCAAAACAAACCAAAAAAAAAACCCTCCAGTTAGGTAGAAGTCACTTTTATTGCCTTTGGTAACATTTGTTTTTTACCACTTTTTCGTTTTGTTGTCTACACAACAAAATGCCCCTTTAAAATATATTTTTACAACAGAAAATATTTTACATTTTTATTTTCGCTAAAAAAATTGGAATAGCGACCGCATCTTTTTTTTTTTTTTTCTTCTCAAAACTTGTATTCACCAGATGAAGGGTTGATTTTTCTATTATATTTTCATAGTAAACTCGACACTGATTTTATAACCGGTGTAACAGATTTAAAACATTTCTTTCCATCTATACAAATTATTTGATTCGCTTTTTAGCATATTTTTCGTCCCTACATGACTTTCACGTTTATTTACTTTTAAAAGAATATTGAAATTTAGAAGAAAAAAAAGCATTCTTTTTAAGCTATTAAATAATTACGAATGCATTTCGATTACTTCACAAACAAGTCAGCCATTTTATTGTTTTTAGATGGTTAAGTGAGAAGTGGTTTAGTACTTCGTGGCCTTTGGAAGCCTTTAAACTGTCCAATAGTCATTTAAATCCTTAACAATTTCTCGTAAGACCAAAATGTTTTGAAGCTATCTGCATCCGATAATTTTAGATTCAAACAAAATTCGCTATAATAAAATTAGCGTTTTATAACATTTTCGTTCAATTAATTCGTGAATCAAAGAACAGGCGACTCGAAGTCCGCAGCAGTTTAAGATAAAAAATATTCGCATTATATTTAATTATTTTTTGCATAATTAAAAAAAAAAAAAAAAAAACTTAAGCTACCGTGCTGAAATAATGACGTTATTTAGAAAGCCATTCTTAACATGGGGAGGGGGGATATTTTGTAATTATTCTGTACTTTCACATAGCAATTTAATAAAGATATCGTGAAACTTGAATTTAACTTTATTTAAAAAAAAAAAAAAAGTACGGTAGCATAAGTGCATCCTATTGTTTCACTATTTTGAATTTGTTTTTAGTATTATAAAAATATTTCATAATAAAAACTCTCCCAGACAACAGCAGATCCACACAGCCAGGTTATGAATCGAATGTTTTTCCAATTATACCGACTATAAAGGCGAAAAGGCGGTGTCCATTTTTTATTTATTTTTTTTTTTTTTAATGAAGTTGAAAATAAATAAAAACGCTTTTTCCCCCCTATGATTAGTGAAGATTCTAAATTTTGACAAATGTGGTCTCTTTTTTAGGCCTAAATCTTGTTTAACATTAAACGGAAACCTATAAAAAACAGTTTAACAGAATTTTGAAAAACTGAAAATAATCGATAATTAATAAATCGACAATCGGTAAAAAAATGATCGCCAAATTTAAATAAACAAAAACAAAATGACTTCAAATTTATGGCCTTCAAAAAGCAATCCGATTTTATTTTCAAAAGCAAGTACGCTTTAATACGGTCAAGGTACCAACTAAAAATATCTTAGGGGTATTCGGGTGTTTTGAACGTCAACGGATATCACATTTTAAATTGTCACCGGCAAGTATTTTTTTATGATATTAAGACCTTTATTATCCAATATATTCGGTACTCTTTTCACTGGACGCTATGTTTATTTCCGTGCGCGCACAAAAGTTGAATACGCGCGAAAATAAACATGGCCACCAGTGAAAACAATACGGAATACATTGAATAATAAAGGTCTTAATATTATTAAAAAAAAAAAAACAACTTATCTGCGACAATTTTAAAGGTGATATTTGTTCAAACACCCGAATACCCCTAAAAATCAACTTTTTAAGGCTAGGTCTTTAGTTTGTATTCTAGTGCGTTCATTAACGATTTTATTAATTCAATATTTGATATTTACTATTATTTAATTTAGTATTTAGAATTAAATATTTAATTCACAATTTTAAAGGCGTCTTTAATTTTACTTAATGTGTGCAAATTCGTGCAAAATATGTGAAATTTCTCAAGAGTCCCTATTCTACAATTAAACACATATACCATAGGATTAGCGAATCTCTTGACAAAGGCTACCTTTCTAGGGCAATTGCTTTTGGCGTATCAAAGGCCTTCGACAAGGTATGGCATAAAGGCCTACTTCACAAGATTTCCAGCTACGGTATAACTGGAAATGTTTTCTCAATCATTAAATCATTTCTCTCTAATAGGCTCATAAGAGTAATAGTCGATGGACAAAAATCAGAGGCCTGCAGTATTAATGCTGAAGTCCCTCAGGGGTCCATCCTGGGCCCAACTCTCTTCCTGATCTACATCAATGATCTCCCTAAACACATACTTAAAAATCATTCGTTGACATCTATGCTGATGACACGACCATCTACGGCAACACATCAAAGGCTGTAAATGACAAAGTTCTCTCTGATTCTCTCTCCTCTGGTCTCGAGCGTGTAGTTCAGTGGGGGAAGACGTGGCTGGTTACCTTAATGCATCTAAAACCAAGTTCTTATCTTTACACCATCAACGCTCTGATCCCCATCTGGCATCAATTGTAATGGATGGTTCTCGTCTAGGGGAAGCTCAATGTTTTGACAAGCTTCTGGGCTCCTAATCAGAAATGGAACACGTACATCAAGTCTGTTGCCAAGGTCGCTGGAAAGATGGTGGGTTCCTTCTACCGCTCCAGAAGATCTCACTACTGATGCAATTCTCTATCTATATAAAAGCCAAATTCGTCCAAGGATGGAATACTGCTGCCATATCTGGGCAGGAGCTGCTAAAAATAGCCTATCCTGCCTTGACAGAGTACAAAATAGACTTCGTGGCTTAGTGGGGGATGCCCTTTTCTCTTCCCTGCAACCTCTCTCCCACAGAAGAGACGTTGCGAGCCTGTCTTCGTTTTACCGTTATTTCCATGGCAAGTGCTCGTCTGAGCTCCAATCTCTGCCCCCCCCTCGCCAATCTTTTACGAAAAACACCCGTCTAGCTGAAGCCACTGTCAAAAATTTTCCCCACTCTCTATCTGTGCTTAAATCAAAACGTAGATTCCATGAGCACAGCTTCTTTCTTAGAACAGCACGCCAGTGGAACTGTTCCGTCTGCCTGTTTCCCACCTGACTACAACTTATAACCCTTATCCCTGAGTGACTTTCGGGCCTTGATAAGTGGTGATCACTGTAAAAAAAAAAAAAACAACAACAACTTGGATGTCTTCAAATCCAACATAAACAAATTCCTGATGAACCGCCCCCTTAAGTAGACACTTTATGAAATCTCAACACTAACGTACAACGTACTGTACATGCAATAACCCTTATCCCTGAGTGGCTTCCGGGCCTTGATAAGTTGTGACCGCCTTGTAAAAAAAACAAACAAAAAAAACTATTAGGACGAATTTTCGGAAATCGTAATACTGAATTGCACATGAAAACAATGTTATCTACGTATTCCTCGTATTTTTAAGATGATTATGTTAAAAAACTTACGAAAATCGATAAAGTAGAAAATTATTTATTAAAGAAAATAAAAAAAATAGAATTTGAAGAAAACGATCGTAAAACACAGTTCAAGAGTTTCGATTTAAGCAAGATGAACGCAATTTTCACCTGCTAACACGATTAAAGTTGTATTTTTTATAAGTCAGTAATATTCAGGTAATTTCGACTTCATAATTTGAAAGCTACCATTGTAATTTATTAGAATTGAAAAAAAAAAAAAATCAGTAGAAACCATTTTTTTTTTTTTTTTTTTTTTTTTATCTGAAAACTCCATTTAGCGACTACAAAATTTCGTCCTAATAGTGTAAAAGCGCCAACTTTTATTTTGGATTTGATTCTTTTGTTATTTAACGGAGAGAAAAAAATATTAGTCGAAAACATTATCTACTTCACCCGCCTCCCCACTTCAAAGAAAAATAGGTAAAAAAAAAAATACACACCAAAAGTTACCAAAAGCAAATTAAGTTATTCTTTTTTAATTTTCTTATCACTTTGTTTTTCTTGGATGGGGTGTTCTACCGGATGCCAAACATTCTCCCATTAGTTTAGTTACTCCAACCGAGAGATCTTTTTTAAGATTCTAACTGTCCCTTTAAGTGCTATTGTTTGTATTTCTTTTGCACTTGGTTCACCGGGTATATTCACCAGATAGTTTTTGAACTTCTTTTTCATTAGCTCGGTTGCTTCTATAATGACTGGAATGATTGATACCTTCTTAAAATTCCAGTTTCTTTTCATGTTGTACATAAGTCCTTGGTATTTTGTTATTTTCTTCCCCTCTGCTCTGTTAAGGCCAGCATCATTAGGGATGCTTACTTCAGCTAGGGTTGCTACTTTCTCCCTCTTGTCCCATATCACTATCTCAGGCTTAATAACCCCATTTTCTATGTATGTAGTTGTAGGAATAGTGGATGGTGCATGACTTATTTCCAACTGTTATTTCTGGTAAACATGTTCCCAGGATTTGCTACTACATTGGATATTCAGATTTTCCAGTGGAGATATTTACACACTCCATTGTGTCGCATTGTATAATAGCCGTCCCCCAACAGGACTTTACAACTGGATATCAGGTGGCTCACACTCTCTATTTCTGTGTGGCAGAAGTTGCACTTGTTATTGCTGAGACCACTCATCTTTTTAAAAGCATTGATCATCAAGTCTTGATCTTGAGCGACCATTATCAGTCTCACCTGGATAAGTTTTTTGTGTGTGTGTGTGTGTGTGAGAGTGTGTGTGTGTGTGTGTGAGAGTGTGTGTGTGTGTGAGAGTGTGTGTGTGTGAGAGTGTGTGTGTGTGTGTGTGTGTGTGAGAGTGAGTGAGTGTGTGTGTGAGAGAGAGAGAGTTAAAAAATAAATAGTCGGGGGGACCTGTACGAGAGTGCCCACTCTAAAAATGCGTGTTTTACACTTTTTCTTTTTTTAAACGATTGTCATAGATTAGACTTAATCATAATAGCAGAAAAAATTTTGAAAAAAATAAATTTAATGAATTTTAAGGGGGTTCACTTTCTCGTTATAACGTTCTACTTCATTGCTACCTGCTTACGGTCCATTTCTTTACCGACGTATCGTGTGATTAGAACGTTATAACGAGAATGTGAACCCCCTTAAGTCATTTTTTTTATTTATTTAATTTTTTTTTTTTTTTTTCTGTTATATGATACTGTAATTTCTGATAATCGTCGGGAAAAATTAAAAAAAAAAACAAAAAAACATGCATTTTTAGGAAGGGGCCACTCTTGTACATACAAGTTCGCCTAATAGTCTAAAACCTGTCAAGTTAGAAAACAAAAAACAGAATGGTCTCTGTCGAGCCTTTATAATAGCTCAAATTTCAAAAATTAAACGAAATACTGATAGAAACACATCAAATAAATATTACCTATTGTGCAAAAATGTAATGTTCTACCAGTGGTTTGTTTATTTTTGATTTTTGAGCGACTATGGCTCCAATTAAACCATTTTGGTTTTCGTTCTAACTTTGACAGGCCTTGCACTATCTTCCATTTTTAAGTAAAAACAAAAACAACACTTTTACCATGTTAAAGCACAAAAATCTTATCCATGTAAGTAGAAGTAACTTATTTTGCCTTTGGTAACATTTATTTGTTATGCATTTTTTTTTTTTTTTTTCACCCTGTTTTTGGTTTGTTGCTATTCTGAAAGGAGTTCTAGAAAAAAGTTTTTGTTCAATTTTGAAGTGCTCCACTCGAAACATGGGAAAAAATGCAAGATTTTAATAAATAAAATATAATCATTAACATTTATAGTTTTGAACAGTTATTACTGTAATTGTCTCGCCCTGTTCAAAGTAGAAGTCTTCAAAAATGAAAATTTTAAGAACTGCACTCGGAACAGAGGTAGAGAATTCAGGATCTTAAGTTTTTCTTAGAATTTCTCTGAAAATGTTAAAGTTTCGCACAAGTTTTCGATAAAAAGAAACAAAATAACGCATTATAACTCATATGAATAATCTGAACATGAATAATTTTAATATTTTAGGTTTTATAGAATGAGAATTTTGAAATTGCAACCAGTATTTTTTTCTGAAATGAATGAAACCTATCCCCAACAAACCCGCTTAGCAATAAGATCTCGCCCCTTCAATGTTGATGTCCCTAAATGCCAGAAAGCTTGCTATTCTAATAGTTTCTTCCCTCGAACTGCTAGACTTTGGAATTCCCTTCCTGCTGCCTGCTTCCCTGGCTGTACTGATAGGCAGAAGTTTAAATGTAACATAAACAAATATAGTTTAATCTTTCCTAGACATGGCCCCAAATAGTAGCCCCTTACGTCCAAGTGGCGATATGCTTTGTAAGGGGCGAACACGAGTTAAAAAAAAAAAAAAAAGTGAAAATGTTAAACTTAAACATTGTTTTCTATTTACTTCACCTCGCCTATTAATTTGGTTCCCCAAATGAAGTGGAGATATTTATGAATATATAAATAGTTGAGATTCTTAAGGAGAATTTTAACCTTAGAAAGTTGTAGTCGATATTTGTACTCTAGTTGAATTATTGGTGAATGAATAGGAAAAGAAAAGAACGACACTTGGAAAAAAATAATCTCACAGCGAGTTTATCAAAATCTTGGCTACAATACATAAAAGAAAGAAAAACATTAAAAGTTTGTTAAATTATAAAGAAAATTACATCTACACTTCTAAAAATAACATTTTTAGCACCAACCCCTACTCCTAACCCAAACTTTTATTCTTTTAAGTTTACGCCTGGTTTTATTTATTATACTTGTCCTGCTTTTATTTCCTCATCAGTTTGTTCAAGCTGGGGATAGAGCATCCTACCGGATGCTAAACATTCAACCTGTAACTCAAATATTCCGACCGAGAAATCTTTAAGATTCTGACCGTCCTTATAAGTGCAATTGTTTGAATCTCTCTTGCACTTGGTTCTCCAGGTATATTTGCCAGTTAGTTTTTTGAATTCTTTCTCATCAGTTCAGTTTCTCCGATAATTATTGGAATAAAGATCTTCCTACGATTCCAGTTTCTTTTCGTGTCACGCATAAGACCTTGGTATTTCGTTATAGTTTCAGCTCTGTTTAACTCCTCATCATTGGAGACACTGACTTCTACTAAGGTTGCATCTTTCTCCTTGTCCCATATCGGTATGTCAGGTTTTATGGTTCCATTTTTTTAGTAACTGTATGGATTGGATAGTCATAGTGAATGGCGTATCACTTATTTCTAACTATTCTTTCTGGTATATGTTCCTAGGACTTTCTTTTTTTTAAATTTTTTTATTACATTTTCACCCCAAAACAAGGCACGTTGCCACTTTGATGTAGGGGACATAAGCTACAGGGGTATTATGCAGGGAGTTGGGCATCAAAATGTCGGTTCACGTTACACTTGAACTTCTGCATGTCAGTACAGTTGGGGAAGCAGGGATCCGGAAGGGAATTCCAAAGTCTAGCGGTTCTGGGGAAGAAACTACTGGAGTAGAAAGCTCTCTTACATCTAGGGATTTCTACTGTGAAGAGGTGGGATTTAGCTGCTTGTTGGGTTTGTCGGAGGTATTTACGTCGAGGGGTACAAGTGCTTGCAGTTTGTCAGAGCATTCACTGTTAAAGTACTTGTAGAACAGGCAGAGGGATGCAACATTTCGTCAATGGGACAGAGGTTGAAGCTTAGATGACAGTTCAGATTGGCGACTCTCTTTTGAATCTTGTCTAGGAGTGAGAGACTAGTAGCAGATGCACCAGCCCAAATATGACAACAATACTCCATACATGGGCGAATGGTGGCCTTATAGAAGTACATGATACTTTCGGGTGTTAGTAGCTTTCTAGCACGGTAGAGAGAACCTACCTTCTGCTGTTGCATTTGACATTCAACTTTTTACATATCACCCAGTGGAGATATTTACACAACCCTTTGTGTCACGTCATATAATAGCTGTCCTTCAGCAGAATCTTACAGTTGAATGCCAGGTGGTTCACACACTCTATTTCTGCGTGGCAGAACATGCACTTGCTGTTATTGCTGAAACCACTCGTCGTCTTAAAAAGCATTGGTCATCAAGCCTTGATCTTGAGCGATTGTAATTCTCTCCTGATCATAGTGAAGCGATCCTCTTTTCAGCCAGTCTATAGATCCTTCTTTATCTATATAGTCCGGGGTGAATTCATCCAGAAAATACTTGGCACACTGTTGGTTGGCCAATTCAGTAATGGAAGTTCTTTGTGTATTTTTGGCGACTCTTTTGAGCTATTTCTGTAGCAGACCTATTTTCTGATTCTGTCTCATTTGTAAGACAGTCTTGTTTAAAATGCTTGGCCAGTTTCGTGATGGCCGTAGTTCTGCTGGCTCTTATTTCATGGTGTCTTTGCACCATTTTGAGGTTTGTATTTTGGGAGCCCATAAGATATTGTCCGGTGTTCATAATAGTTACACGATGCTGATGGTCAATCTCTGAGAGATCCATACCTCCTGCTCCCCTGACCAGATACAGCCTCACTTTATGTAGTCAACAATTATAACTTACACTAGTCCAGTCATGGTCTTGTCTTAGAGTGCATGATTGGCAGCATTGCCTACAAAAAAGGTTGAGAACCACTGCCCTTTGTTTCTGCTTTGTGCCATTCTTTTCCTATCTAACGACCTGTGCCATTTTTACCTGTGCCATTATTACCATGCACGACATGACTTGGTTTTAACTGTACTTCTTGGGACTAGTTTCAAGGTGATGTCGGTCTGACTATATTAACAAAAATGATGCTATTGGTGGTGGGATGATTCCAATATTTCCCAGATCCCAATACAATTACCGACTCCGATTCTTTTGAAATCTTTATATACAAGGTGTCCATGAAGTCCATGTGCAACTTTTTAAAAATTTATAAATTTATTTGTATTTGAAATAATCTATAAAAAGGATTATAGAGTAAAAAAAAAAAACTTTTTGGAAGATTTTATCCACATTTAAGTTTCCACACTTCCTCCATCATTAGCAATACAAAAGGTAACACGATTTTGCAGGTCACAGAAAATCTTTTTCCAACTGATTTACAATGTCTGAAATCATTTTGGTTATTTTAGCTTTTAAATCTTCTAATGAACTAAGTTTAGTTGTAGACACAATTGTTTTCACATGTCACCATTAGAAAAATTTTATTAATCAAAGGAGATAGTTTAATTTTTCCGCCATGGATTAAATTGATTATAAAAAAAAGACTTTTTACTTATCTAAAAATTATAGGAAATTTCGTGGTGAAGAATTCAATAACAATACTTAAAACTAGTTACATGAAACTTAATAGCATGTTTACAGATTATTTCTATCGCAAATATAAATAAACTTACACATTTTTAGCATACACACAAACTTTTTATTTACCTGTAGCTGTAGTTTATTTTCGAATTACTGTAAAAATGGCTTATAATATGTAAATGTATTTTCACAAACAGAAAAATAGAATTGCAGAGGTGGTCTATTGAATTTTATGTTACTGGTAGTTTAAAATTAATAAATATTTATTTTATCATTAGTACAAACAAGGGAAAATTAAATTTTAAACAAGAATGAGTCATTCATGACATCTGAAAATACACACATTTTTCAAATTCCAATATCCCCCACAATGCCTTTTTCTTTTTTTCTGATTAATCCTCCTTCCAACACTAGATAGCATGCATGTGCAAAATGTCTAGGTAACATTTAACTAATTGCAGATGTTCGATATGAAAAAATTTTTTCTAGAATATTTGAGGTAGTCAGCTACAGTGACTCCACCGATGCGATATGACTCCACATAAAAATAGTCATGCATTTCCTGCTAATAGATTTGCATAGCTTTGATCTCGGCTAGAATCCCTGAAGAAATATTATGTAATATTTGTCCTGTATGAAACCTTCAAGCAAATCCCAAGCATCAGCATTGCACACATGAACATAGCACAAATGAATGAAGAATGAATGGAGTATATTTGTTTTTTAAGTCGGATTCTATTTAACCCATAGTTGGGACCCTAACAGGTACTATCACTCTGGGTCAGAGTGGACCTGGGAGCAATGGCAATTAAAGGGTGGCTTCACACTCCAAGGCCCGCAAGCTGGGGCCTCACCATCGGATATAGTTTTAGGTCATATCCAGGACCCCTGCACTGAGGATTGAACATTCAATCTCCAGAAGAGTTTAACTTGCAATTGGATTTAACAAAGTACTTTATCCACTACGCTGCACAAAAATTCAGACACATCATTTGTATTTTGAATTTTTATTCTATTTGCTTGTCGTGTGTTACATAAGGTTTGTGTCACATTACTAGACAGACTAATACCATGAATGTATTATATAAAACTAGTAGGGTTAACTAGTGTTACCCGGGACAAATGTGTGTTTTTTTTTGTTTTTTGTTTTTTTTTTATTAAAACTTCTCTGTTAGTCTTTCCTCCTCCCTTGTTTTACTCTTCCCTCTCTCCAATCCTCTTTCTTTTGCATCTAACTCCTTTGTCTCTAGCTGGGACACACACACACACACACACACACACACACACACACACACACACACACACACACACACACACACACCTCTCATTTAGTTAATAGATTTCTCAAGTAACAAGTCAGCATTTTCTTTACAAATTAGTACATAACACTGAAAAAAACAACTGACCCTCCACCTCCCCCATCCCCTGGCCCAATTAACCCTTAAAGAATAAATAATTTTTTTAACATTCAAGATATTATTCATCCGATCAAGAATATACCAACTTTGTGGGTGTTTGTTTTGTAGGTTTTTGTTACTTTTAGTTCGACATACAAACATATGCATAGACAACTGCCATTCATATAATAGACAAGCAAGGGTACCCAGCGTTGCTTGGGCTATATATATATATATATATATATATATATAAGAAAATGAAGCTATTTGACTACACTTGCTAAATGATTTTTGTTTTAATTTAATTATTTTTACTGTGCAATAATTTATATCAGTTTGAAATAAAAATTCACTGATGCTGATCCACTGCTATGAATTCAAAATAGGGATATACGAGTGAGAAAAATTTTTTTAAAATATTTTTTATTTATGTAAGTAATGTTCATGCATTTATTAATAATTTGATCTTTAAATTAGTGATGGGACGATTCCAATATTTTTCCCGATTCAGATACAATTACCAATTCCGTCCTAAATTTCTGATTCTGATACAATTACCGATTCCGATTCTTTAAAAATCTCTATATATTTAACTATACGATTGTTATTTTCTCCGATTTTCGTAAAAACACACGTTAAATATGCAGATTTCTTAAACATCAAAACACACTTGTGGAGGATGATCTATCGATTTTTAACTTTGCTACTTGAAATTTTATTTCTACAAAACAATCAAACCAAACACGATGAATAAATATTTGAAGATATAAAGTTTTTGGAGCATAAAAACTAGCGTTGGGACAATTAATCAGAATCGGAGAATCGAAAAAATTGAGCTTTTGGTGTATGAGAATCGGAATTGGAAAAATTTGAGCCTATTTTCTGATGCCAAAACCGATTCCTTAAATTATCTTCATTTGATTTTACTTTAAGAAACATCTCACACTGCTTGTAGTAATAATAAAATAATATTTATTGATTCAAACTTCCAAGAAGACTAAAATCCGACAAGTGTGATTTTTACATTTGAGAAAATATAAACACATGTGTTTTTACGGTAATCAGGGCAAAATAACACTTTTTATAGTTAAATATTTCGAGATTTATAAAGAATCAGAATCGGGAGTGAGGGGGGGATATTGGAATCGTCCCATTACTAGTAAAAACTTTTTCCAAAATTACTGGATTTGGCATTACATAACTCAAACAGGATTGATATACCATAAAACAAAACAACCAAACCAAACAATATGAATAAATATATGAAAATAGACAGAACTTGAAGCATAAAGACTCCTTTCCAATAAAATTACTGGATCTAGCATTAAGTAAGCAAAAAAAAAAAAAAAGAAAGACTGTATGCTATGCCATTAAACAAAAACAACCAATGAACATAAATACACAAAACTGTGAAGAAAAAGAAAATTATGAAACCAATGTATGTCTTGTGCCATCTACCTTTAAGAATCCTATGAAAAAAATTATTTAATCAAAATTAACAGCACACAATCAGTTTCCATCCTTCCTGTAATTACTATGTAAATCTCCAGCTTCATCAATATTAGCAACTTAAAAATTTCCAATTTAATTGGTGTAATTTCTGTTCTCATCTGAATTTCGTTTTATTTATAGAAATGACTTCAATTAAGGAACTGCATATATAACAGCTCTCATTTCTGACTTGAGGTGAACACAATTTTATGCTGTGCAGATTAGGAGGGCAGAAGGTGAACCTTGCATTTACTTTCAGCAGCCTCTTAATTCTTGCATATTTAAAAAATTTTGTCCTTTAGTCCTCGTATACTTTGATGTTTTTGAGAAAGGGAGAAGATATTCCTGTTTTTTGTGTGTCTGAATCTATCAAACACTTATCATTGGCTAAGTTTTGATTTTGAAATAGTTTTTTTTTGTTGTTTTATTTATTTTTTAAGCCCTTACATCAAATGGCTTCATACCTGAATTTCAATTAAAAATAGTCAGAATTATTTTTCCAAATTTGATTGAAAACACATTAGTAGTTTGTTTATTCTTTTAATCCAAGTTTTCCAATATTTGCATTATAGAAAGACTAATGAGGGCATTTCATTGACTACTAAACAAGAGAAGATAACTATCTGACTATTCATGAATAAAGTGCTAATAGTGTTCAAAAGATCACAACTCCTTTCAAAATAAACTTTATTAATCGAAATAAGAACCATTAGAATCGACACATTTTTGTCAGTGAGAAACAAGTTTATTTATCCCATTAGCATAGAAATCCAGAGTTCTGGAAGCGATGAAATCAGTGAAAGCCGATTCAGCATCATCTTGGCTCTTGAAGCATTTTTCGCGCAGGAAGTTGTCAAGATGGGTGCGAGGTCCGGTGAATATGGCGGATGAGGCAGTCTCGTAGCCTAATTAGTTCAGCTTCTGCAAGGTCAGTTGAGCAACATGTGGGCGAGCATTGTCATGGAGAAGAATTGGTTCCTTCATATTGACCAATCTCGTGCACATATGTTGGCGTTCCTGGTGCATTTCGTAAATTTGTCAGCAGTACTTCTCTGCTGTAATCGTTTCGCCCGAATTCAAGAAGCTGTGATGGATGAGACTGGCTGCAGATCACCACAACAGTCATAACCTTTTTTTGGTGCAATTTCTGCTTCAGGAAGAGTTGTGGAGCTTCTCCGGGATTCAACCACTGTGCCGAAACATCGCCAGTTGGCGTGAAGCATCCACTTCACATCAGAATCCACTCGAGAAATGGGTCATTTTTGTTGCACAGTAGAAGCGTAGAAGACACCTCAAAACTATTTTTTTGATTCTCGTTCAATTCATGTGGCACCCATTCATCCAACGTTTTTGACTTCCATATTTGTTTTAAATGGCGAACGACTGTTGAGTGGTTGACCTCAACTTGAACAGCAACTTGTTGTTTTGCGAGGATCTTTCTTGATGAGGCGTCTCCCTGAAGTTATTTAATTTACCATTCCCCAGAACTACTAGACTTTGGAATTCCTTTCCGGGTTCCTGCTTCCCTGACTGTACTGACATGGAGAAGTTCATGTGTAATGTAAACAGACAACTTGCTGCTCAACACCCTACATAGTATCCCTGCAATTATGTCTCAGATAGTAGCTCCCTACATGAAAGTGGCACTGTGCCTTGTTTGGAGTGAAAATGTAATTAAAAAAAAAAATCAAGAAACCAGTGTCCTGTATCAACAAGTTTTCACCTATCACTCTGGCATAAAAAAAGGCTGTTCAAGAAAGACTTTGAGCTGGGGAGAGAAATGACCCTAAAAAGGAATGAGAAATTGGACAGTAATTTAATGAGGGAGGGTAGAACTCTGAACCATGTTGAATTGCAATCGATGACCCTTCTATATTGTTCCTCTTTACATATAAAGAGTTTAGATGAATGTGTCTGACATAAAACTTTTGAGTTAGGGCAATTTAAAATTTCAGTTTTATTTACGTTTATCCCAAGTGGTAGAAAGTAAAAGTGGGACTACACTAAAAATAGCACCTGTTGTAACTTCGGTTTTCAGATAAATCCTCATCTTTGATGGACTTTCTCCTAATTGGTCAGTTTGTGTGTGTGTGTGTGTATATATATATATATATATATTAGTGTTGGGACGAAAAATCAGAACTTTTTGGGGTATTGTACTTAGAAAAATTTTAGCCTATTTTCCGATGCAAAAACCGATTCCTTAAATTATCTTTTTTTTATTTAATTTTGGTTTA
>NC_136501.1:22089944-22114944 GCF_053919585.1 Euprymna scolopes
ATGCATGTTACATTGAACAGCAGGGATAATTCCTGTTTGTTTTTTTTTTGCAATTCATTTTTTTTTCCATTTGGCGGGCCAATGTTCGAACGTTCTGTTTGAGTGTAAAAAAGAAATTTGCGATAGTCACGAATGTTTTCGACTTCCCTGAGTCGTTTTCAGTTATGTGATGGATTAAAAAAAAAAAAGAAAACAATGCAAATCAAGACTTTTAGAGTAACATGGTTGGGCATCCAGCTTTCAGCTTTGTGCGTTTGTACATTAGGTAATACTAATGAATGTTAAAATTCTACAAAGGGTATCATACAGCGTGATCGTTTGAGAGTAGATTCTTAAGAATTGAAAGTTTGTTCCTCACCTGGAATTTCATCAAGCAGTTGTTGAGTGATGACATCTACCATGTCATTTTTAGGAGATATTTCTATCTCCATGGGCCATCGAGGATTCACATAGTTTTGGCAACTTGTCCTTGTATCTGGAGATCTTTTCCTTAGAATCTGATGGATTCTTGAAATAGCATGTGTTCTGGAACATATGTTATTTAAAAAAAAAAATATATATAAATTCATAACAATTCATGTATGCAAATGAATCCTTCAGAAACCATGTTAAAAATATTCTATGAGCATGTGGCAAGCTGTTCGTCAATTTGTATATTCAGCTTCATTGTATACGAAATATAGGCTGATGCAATGGCCGACAAAATTTAATGTTTAAATCTGAATAAATGGTGAATGTTCTAGGTTTCACATGAAGAATATAAGAAAAATATTATAAAAAAAGGATGAAATAAGAAAACATGAACAGTCGGAGAATGGTTTTGCTGACTGCGTGTATTTGACATCCAGTACAGTATTCCTATATTCATTGAATATATTCAGAACACCTGGAAGAATGAAAGTGAAATTAAGGGAGCATTCATTATTTATGTTTAACATTTAATATTATATGTTGGCAATACTGAGAATTTAAAACTGAAATCATGATTGGCGATTTATTTCTTAACAAAATTTCCCAGTGAAGGGTGTGGGAGTAGACAACAGAAGAGTAATAACTAAGGCTGTGACAACAGCATATTCTTTTCATTGTTTTGACTCTTTAGTATATATCCGTTAATATCTTATATTTTTATATAGACGGATGTGGGTTTCAGTTGATTAAGTGTGTCTGTGTCTGATATATACGCGAGAGTCAAAAGAAAGAAAAGAATATGCTGTTGTAACAGCCCTAGTAATAACACATAATTTGGAGAAGCAGCCAACCTGGAAAAAATGTAAGAAAATTTTATAGAAGACAAAGACAAAATGTGAGCATATTTTTTGGAAATACACGTGAGAAACTGACCTAATCGGTTGGTGGAACAGATTAGCATATGGAACTTTTGATTCAAAATTTATAATACTGAATATAAGCGGCAGGGTAAAATCAATTGTGTGTGTGTGTATATATATATATATATATATATATATATATATATATATATATATATATATATATGGTCCAGTCAAACCAAGCTGATGACTGCTAGTGAGCAAGGAATGAGCTTATGGATAACTTAATGTAATAAATTACCAGTTTATATATATATATATATATATATATATATATATATAATGTGTGTGTGTATGTATAAATTTAAATGTACACAAAAGTTTGAGTAATAACTACTAGATTATTAGAGCTCAAAATATATTAATTTAATGTTTTAAATTTGTTTCAAAGTAGATTTTAATTTCTCCAATTGTTTGTGCTCATTTTGATACGCATTCTCCTGATAAAAATTATATATCAGGCCTCTAGCACTATTAATTGGCCTGCAAATAAAATACAACTCACACACACACACACACACACACATACACACACATATATGATCAAAGATATAAAATATATGAGGATCAACAAATGTTTGACACTCCTATATTTTTATTGTCATTGAAATTTGGTGAAATCGACCATTTTTTTTAATCAAATTGATTCATTGCCGGCTATAGCTAGGGACTCACCTGCAATGTAGGTATGTGAAGCTTATTTCTGATGCACCACAATACGCCCCCAACTAGAGCAGGCAATCAATCGATTTGATTAAAAAATGGGTGATTTTGTCAATTTCGATGGCAATAAAAATATGGAGGTGTGAAACATTTGTTGATCATCGTTCAATCTTGGGTAACGTCAGATTTCCCTGTTAACCTGTGTGTGTGTGTGTGTGTGTGTGTGTGTGTGTGTGTGTGTGTGTGTATTCTAGACTACCCGTGACCCGTTGGGTCAGTATGTTATATTAGCTATGGAATTAATGTATGAGCATGACACTTTTGACGTAAAGAAAATAGTTTTTTGTGACATAACAGAAACATTTCTTTGAAAATATATTAAAATAGAATATAGATAGATTTCTATGAGTCGTTCTGTTTATAATTATTTATTTTTGAAAAAACAAACTTACAGCCATTGAATTATAAGTGGTTTGCCATACTTATAGGTAAATGTGCACTAAATAGATACCATAATACTTAAAGTTAAATTCATAACGTTAGATAAATGAACAATTATTTCATAACGTTAGACCAATGAACAGTCTCATATATATCTATATAATAATAAAGCTCAAATGACCTTGTAACCGGAGTAATGGAACAGGTCGATGATTATGCGTATTATTTGTAATCACGTTTTGTCGTTTGCTTCCCATATCTTGAAGTTTTTTATTCAATAAATTTAAGATATTCGCTTTTCTAAAGACGTCCGTTTGTTCGAACGAAACTGGTCCAGCGATTGTGTTTATTTGTTTACGCTGTTATGGGTTTGTTTATGTACGCATGCACAACCGGAAGTCGTAAACCGGATGTTGGGTTACAACACCGGTTACAAGGTCATTTGAGTTTTATTATTATTATATAGGTAGATATATGAGACTGTTCATTGGTCTAACGTTATGAAATGTCATTTTTATTACAGCATGCAGCTGAAAATAAGATTCGTTTTTGTTTTTCTTCCAAATAAGTATCTAATTCATAATCCTTTTAGATGAAATAAAAAGAATGAAATTTTGAAGTAGTTTTTCTTGTGAATGAAATACTGAACTGCTTTAACCAATCAATGCTCAGTCGTGCTTGCGTGTGTTGTGGGGCGGGATGGGAGGTTCAGGAAAATGATGAAGCTGCCCCATATATTTTTGATCTTCAACTCTTGTAAATGAGTCGGCGGTTGGGCAGTAGTCACTCGTTTACAAATACAATGAAGATGAATGCATTTTTTTCTCTATTTAATGCATATCTGACAAATTCTTTTTTTAAAACGTGAATTAAATATAGAGAAACCGGGCATTATGCTATGAGAAATGTCATTTAAAACTTAAGCATCTCTAACCAACTAATACAAACTTAAGTTTTTAAATCAGGGTTGCAGAATTGGAAGGAACCTGACGTTTTAGTCGGAGTTGAAGTCCTGAGGATTTTAGGAGGAGTCTTCTTTTTTTTTTTTTTTTTTAATCTGAATATTGAAAGAGTATAAAATAGTCTGGCATTTTTGGATTCTGGCGGTCGGGTACTTTTAGATGCTGAGGGTCAAAGTTGGACTTAATAACTTCTGACTATGAAACCCTGTTTTAAACTGTTGATTGAAAGCAATTTCTAGCAGGTATTAACGTTTAAAAGCAAAAACCAAGTCTTTTGTGTTTTAAGCCAAAGATAAACACTATTTTGTGACTCTATATCATTAAACGTTATTTACCTGTGCAAATACTTAAATTGTGTTTTCTGAAACTTTTTAAGAACTGTTGAATTAATCATAGTTGACTGCAAGCCTGATTGGGTAAAATTTTTACTGCAGGCCTGATTGGCTAAAATTTAGCTAATCAGGTGTGTAGTACACATTTTAGCCAAATGAGTGTACCGTAGTCAATGAGACAATATCGTAGTAATCCTTTTGGTAAATTGGATTACTTAAGGGGACAGCTCACCAAGAACGTGTTCACATTGAACTTGAAGACGACCATATTGTTGTTAGTTGGAAAGCAGGAAAACGGAAGAGAGTTGCACAGGCATGCAGTTCTAAGAAAGAATCTTTGTTTATGGAATCTACATTAAGGTTTACACACAGATAGATTGGGGAAATTTTTTATAGTGGTTTCAGCTAGATGAGTTTTTCGTGGAAGTCAGACTAGTGCGGGACCATAGACTGAAGCTCAGACGAGCACTTGCCATGTAAATAACGATAAAGCAGAGACAGACTCACAACGTCTCTTCTGTGGGAAAGATTATGCAGGGAAGAGAAGAGAGCATTTCCCACTTGGCTGGTCCTGGATATGACCTTAAACTATATCCAGTGGTGAGACCCCAGCTTGCAGGCTTGGGGGAGTGTGGAGCCACCCTTTAATTGCCATTACTCCCAGGTCCACTCTGACCCGGAGTAGTAGTACCTGTTAGGGTCCCAATTATGAGTTAAATAGAAACCGACTTGAAAACACCAAATATATTCTATTAAAAATTTTTTCTTCAAAATCTTTGGATTCGGCATTAAATAACCTGTAAAGGGTTGAGATGCAGTAAAACAAAAACGACCAACCAACCCACTTGGCTACAAAGTTTATTTTGACCTCTGTCAAGACAGGATAAGATGTTGCATCGGTAAGTCCCTTCCAAACTTAAGCGGGATTTTTTAAAACACTTGTCAGTTTTTTTTTTATATAGACAGCCTTCATACCAGATTTGTTTTCCTTTTGTAATCCAAGATTCTTGTTACCTTTTTATTCAGATTTTAGTTTTAATGGTTAGGTTAAAATCAATAAATATTTAATATTTTATCATTACTACCAGCAATGGAAGATTTTGCTTTAAACAAAAATCCAAATATAAAAAAAAATACAATTAAAAGAATAGTGTTTGGTATCGGAAAATATGCACAAATTTTTCTGATTCCGATACCCCAAAAAGGTCCGATTTTTTTTTTTTTTTTTTTTTTTTTTCAGATTCTGATTAATCATCCCAACACTACTATAAACATTTCATTTCATCCCTTTACAGAAACAATTTTTAAACGAAATTTATATTAAATATCTGGACATGCACTAAAGTGCTATTGTCGTACAAAATGACTTCTACCAATGTCAGGGATCATCTCACAGATTAACCGTATATTTTTTTAGCTTAAAAAATATCTTGAAAAATATTGAAGTCTACCAGCAATAGAAGATTTTTGCTTTAAACAAAAAAAGGTACAATTTAAAAGAATCGTGTTTGGCATCGGAAAATAGACACAAATGCTTTTCGATTCTGATACCCCGAAAAGTTCCGACTTTTCAGATTAATCGTTCCAACACTACGTACTACTTCGAAAAGTTTCAGCTCTTTGCATTTCCATGAATCAAGGTTTTTTTTTATTGTTTTGCTTTTGTTTATTTTATTTATTCTTTATTTTAATTTATTTTTATGTTTGCAAGATTAAACTCTTTTCATCTTGCACGGGTGCTTTGTAAGATATGTTTCAATCCAAAAATGAAAGTAAATAATTTGAAATCTACACATGTTGGAAACTTTTGAGTAAAGAATAAGATTTTTCATTGGAAATATACAAATCACTGTCCGTTTTCTAAAGAAAAAAAACAAACTATAAAAACAACGTTACATAAAATCATCCGTCCTTGTATTTTTTAATGATCTCTTCATTCTTCTGAGAGACCTTGTCTGACAATTACAGTTTAGAATATCGTTTTCATCGTTAGGTTTACACGAGTTATTTTAAAAAGCATCTAAGAGGCTCTGTCTGCATGCACCCATGAATATGTCGAAATGGCAAATCATGCCTAAGTCGTTGATAGCATATCTCTTGTCCATACTGCTTTGTCAATGGCCTATTGCTTTGTCTGTAACACCTACATTGTTGATGACATCATTTGGGCAATGATGCCGCAATTAGCAACGACATATCTCTTGCTTCATCCCAGCATGCATACATTGTTGACGGCGTATTCCTTGGTCTGTGACGCCTATGTTGTCAGCGGCATATTCCTTGGTCTGCGATGCCTACGTTGTCGACGGCGTATTCCTTGGTCTGCGATGCCTACGTTGTCGACGGCGTATTCCTTGGTCTGCCATGCATACTTTGTCGACGGCGTATTCCTTGGTCTGCCATGCATACGTTGTCGACGGCGTATTCCTTGGTCTGTCATGCATACGTTGTTGACGGCGTATTCTTGGACTGTCATGCATACATTGTCGATGGCATATTTCTTGGTCTGCGATGCCTACGTTGTCGACGGCGTATTCCTTGGTCTGCCATGTCTACGTTGTCGACGGCGTATTCCTTGGTCTGCCATGTCTACGCTGTCGACGGCGTATTCCTTGGTCTGCCATGTCTACGTTGTCGACGGCGTATTCCTTGGTCTGCCATGTCTACATTGTCGACGGCGTATTCCTTGGTCTGCCATGTCTACGTTGTCGACGGCGTATGTCTGTAGTTT
The DNA here is from genome assembly GCF_053919585.1 of Euprymna scolopes. Classification (NCBI taxonomy): domain Eukaryota; kingdom Metazoa; phylum Mollusca; class Cephalopoda; order Sepiida; family Sepiolidae; genus Euprymna; species Euprymna scolopes. Next base: position 22,096,405 of record NC_136501.1, read on the forward strand.
TTTTATGCCTATGCTTTTGACAGAATATCCTTTTCTCCACCATCGTTAAGATGTTAATGACATGCATTTATCTTGGTCCATTGCATTTAAAGTGTAGACAGCATATTCCTTGGTCTGCCATACCCATATTCCAAATTTTGTATTCATTGGTAAAAATGAAGATTAAATGGATGTATCTTACGAATCCTTGGCTTTCTTAGATTTTGTTTGTAGCAAAGATGTTCATTACACAATTGCAATGGCCGCTTATTTTTAATCTGGGATTAAAAAGAAAAAAGATTCCATTTTAAATCTTTTATGCAACGTTTAAAAATGATAAACAGAAATTATTTTTTTTTTTAATTTAAGAAAGGCGGACATTTTCTGAACTTTTCTACATTGATAGAATATTCTAGTCATGCTTTTGAAATCTATATACAACGTTATTTTCTCTCTAATACTTTTTATTTCAGGCATATTGCTCTTATTTATCTGTTATACATATTCTACTGAAATATTGGTGACTAAACTCACCATATCGCAGTTTTATTTTATGTTTTATTTGTTTTGTTTTTAACTTAACAAGGCATATTGGACGTTAAAAGCTACTACTTTGTACTATGGTTCCCACTATAAAAGCGGTTGAGAAGCAAGATGTCTGTTTACATTTAAATTTTAACTTCTTGTTAGTACTATCAGAGAAGCAGGAGACAGAATTGCAAATTGTTGTAGTTCAAGGGAAGTAAAAGGCTTTTCAGCATCTAAAGTGAAGGAGTGAGATTTTGCTGCTTATTAATTAATTAATTGGGAGTATTTACCCCAAGAAGGTACGAGTGCTAAGAGTTTTTCAAAACACATTCTATTAAAGTATTTGTAAAACAGACATAGGGATGCAACATTGCAGTGATGAGACAGAGGTTGGAGTTTGCTTGATAGTGCGGGATCTATTAGATTGGAGACGTTTTTGCACCCTAACAAAGCTACACTAGTGGTAGATAGACAACAATATTTCATGTGTGGGTGAATGGTAGTTTTGTCTGGACAGAGGATACTCTCAGGTGTGAGTTATGTTCTAATATGGTAGAACAAACATCCTTGGCAAGTTCTTTAATGTATTTGTTCCAATTCATGTTTCCTATGACTGTTAATCTGAGGAGTTTGTCGTACTTGTTGTTATTCCTGATCAATTTTCAATGCCTTCTTATATTAAACTCATTCGCAATATTTTATGAATGCGCATTTTCTATGCATACCCATCTTCGTTCGCGATCACCAACAAATACTTTTTCATCAAACTGAATGAATAGTTAAACTCATTTCATTAATTTGGATTCTTTGGACTACTATTCTCATCCTGGGTTTTATTCACACAACATTTCAGCCGATGTAACCTCTGACCTTCTTCAGGTGTATATTGTAGAACTCTGCACTGAATTTCCAACTTTTTTTTATTTAATTGAGGGTACCATGTTCACATTCTGTTAACCTTAAGTAATTCGTAATTGTATTCTTAGTACTGTCTGCACTGGGGATTGAACCTTCAACTTCCAGAAGTGTCATTTGCAACTGAATTTTATCTAGTACTTTATCTGTTACAATTTTGATTTGAATTTTGGAAACCTTAAACCTATTCTTGTTTTTAGATGTACTGTCCTATTATTTATATATATATATATATATATATATATATATATATATATATATATATATATATGAGCGAACAGTTAATAAAATATGTTAAACACTTTTGAATGAGTTAAAAACATATTTAATCTGAAAAGGAAACACTAGATAAATGGATAGTCCTTAATCCGCGGAGTTTCGAAGAAATACTTTCCTTCTCATCAGAGGGTAGGAATTAGCAAAATGCGGGATCGGATTTTGCATGCAGAAGTATTTGATGAAATAAGTAAAAGATCTTACTTGAAAACAAAAAATGTGAAGCAGAGGGAATATGGTGAAGAAAAAGGTGATTACACATGAATGGATAGTTTGGTGGAAGATAAAAAATCCAGTGACGGTAAAATCCAAATGTAAAACTTCAGGAAAGTTAAAAGAATTTCCATTTGTACAAGTAAAATCCAAGGAAATCCTGTAATTGGAAGAAGACGGTCCATAATAATCCAAAGGAAGAAATCCATGGAATAATTCACAAAAATGTGTCCAAGGAAAAAAAAAAAGATTCCAATAATATTAATAAAAGAAAAATAAGATATGCTTTTCACTCTACTTCTGAGACATAAATATAAATAAGAAAGATCAGGGAAGAGAAATAGGAGAGAAAAAAAAAAAAATGATGATAAAGGTAAATATAAAATAAAGGGAAAACAAAAGTCAAAATGACCCAGACAGGAAATGTTAAAGGCGCGAAATAAATATATAGGGCAAAATAATATAGGTCAACTGAAATGTACAGGTCATCACTTAAAGAAAATGTTAGCAAGAGTTGTTAGACGACACTAAATGGAAAATAAATGAATAAAGAATAAACTAATAAATAAATAGAAAATAAAAATTATATAAAGGGAGAGAATGGCCGGTATCTGCAAATTCAGGAAACAGCAAGAAAAAAAAAAGTAAGTAAATGCATATAGTAAAATATAAGTAACTATACATACAAGATATGAAAGTGTGGGTAGATTGATATATTAGATAGATAGGAAAGTTTAAAGAATAAAGCAGAAAATGCAGATAAGTAACCGGCCATGCAAAGAAAAGATAAAGAATTAAAATAAAGGATTATTAAATTATAAATTAAGAAGTATGTAGAAAAACGATAAAGGTAAAGAAAAATTTTTTTTTGATATCTATATAAAAGGTAAAAGTAATAACTATGTAATTTCAAAATTGCCATAATTAAATTTGGACTTATGTTTACAGAAAGAGATCAGTTCATTTTTAGAATTTATTATATTGTTACTTTGAGGGGAAGTAATTATAGTTATAGCTTCGGTTGTGCAGAGGCGACATGACTTAGAGCCTGGAGTATAAGACTTAACTTTTTTTTATGATAGTCCATTTGATTAAGAAGGGGGTATTGTTAGAGTTAAGTTTTTTAATTAAAGTGGTTAGAGAAGTTCCTTGGTTATTATTAGAATTATGGTTGTTAAAAGAAGAAATGTGGTTTGATATTCTTTTCTTAATTAATGTTGAAGTAGCGCCGATATATGTATGTACTTTATTAAAAGCTCTAGGTCTGGTATTAATATTAATTTGCTGATTTGTATTAGTTAAATAGTTTGAATTTTGTTCATAGTGTTCAACAAATGGTGGGACAATGTCTGTATGAGGACTATTTTGGAGGGGATAACGAGTGTTGTTAGTGTTAGGATGGCTGTTAGGAGAAATATTATTATTCTCATTAATATTATTATTATTATTACTACTTGTATGATTGTAGATGGAAAGGCTGCTCGAGTGGTGTATTGGATTAGTAACTATATCAGATGGAGGATGGGAAGAATAACCTGAAGACGAAATATTAGTGTCTGTTATGGGAGGATTGCATGGGAGCTCAGTAATAGTGCAAGAATATATACCATCTTTATGGATGCAATCATTATTGAGTGGGCAAAGATGTTTATTATTACAATTACAGTTAGTGCTGGGTTTAATTGGGAAAGGGATTTTTTGGGCTTATTAAATTTTTTTGTTATTAGATGTTAAGATTCTTTGTGCTAAATTAAGCATTGTTGAATAAGAAATCCTGATTGAATTTTTATTGAAAATAGAACTATATCTGTGTGGGTATTTGAAAGAGTTTTGTACAATACTGAAGAATTCCTTAGGTATATTAGTTTTGACATTTAGGCTAAATGGAGGATTAAAGCAAATATTTTTCTTTCTCCTGATGCGACTAGGTGGGTTAGAGGCATTGCGATTAGTATTTTGGTTTGGATTATAAATGTAGACTGGTTCATTGTTATTGATAGCGGCAGATCTTATTTGAACTGGTTTCTTACGAGTCATATTGTGTGTGATAATAGATTTAAGGTGGCCTGCAGGAGGAGCATAATTGTTGTATTTAATCTTTTCCTTGTGTCCTGAGTTCCATAAGGCATTATTGAAGAAAGTAGTATTTTGATTAAAAGTTTTTATCAGCAGAAAGAGCAGAAATTCTTCTAGAGACAGATGGTACTATAGATTTTATAATTGAGTTGGGGTGGTTAGAAGATTTATGGATGTATAAAAGCGTAAGATTAGGTTTATGATAGGGGCTATGAGTTTCGGTTTAAGATTAAGTGTAACATCTAGAAAATTTGACTTTTTTTTTCTTTGGTTCGATAATTATAGAAAGGCCAAAGTTATTGAAGAAGTTATGTAATTTTTTAATTGTTTTGTTGTACTCTCTTGGCCTTGCTGTTGTAGTAAAAAGGGCATCGTCTCTATAAAGACACCCTGGATATGTTTAAAGTGGTATTTAAGTTCTTTCAGTAAGAAGAGTCCCACTAAATCGGTAACTTCTGCAGAGTCAGAAGCACCCATCAAGATGTCAAAATTATCGGGTATCCTGAAAAGCTTATTGTTAAAATGTATAAGGGACTTTCTCGCTAGGAGAATTAATTTTATTTCTAAATTAGTTGAGTCAGAATTTCTTTTAGCAAAGATAAGAGCCTTATTTAAAAGGATCGGAGAAATTCGTTTGATAATAATTTTGGATGTCAAATGTTATGAAGTGAAAGAGGTGTTTATTTTTAAGGGAAACAAACCAATTAATTACAGCATCTGAATTCAGCCAAAGAGGGAAACCTACTTTTTCTTTAATAGAAGGGATGATTCTATCTAAGATATTTTTGCTTACAGCTCCTAAGTCAGAGTTAGATGGGCAGATCAATCTGATGGAGGGGTTGTCATAGAAATTAGGTTTATGATCTTTGAGGGTGAATCTAGAAGTACCTGGAGAAATTATTTCAGTGAAGTTATGAATGTTCATAGAAGTCAGTAAAAGTTTGGCTTCAGAATTAATGGAATCTAAAGTCTTAGGAGGGACTATTTTGTAAGATTTATTAAGTTCTTTATACAAAAGTTTTTTATATGTAGGATAGTCAAGTTTGTAATAATTTTTTGTCTTATCAGCAGGGACGAATATATGTTTATTCTTTTTAACTTTTTCGGCAAAATTATTTATTTTGCGAATAACCGGATTATAATGGAGTTTTTGTTTCTTAAATTTAATTTTTTTGACTAAATTTAACATGGAATTCTCAAACTCTTCGAGGTAAGTGTTGTATTTGGGGTGGGCAGTAGTTTTTAATCCATAAAATTTGGCAGCAATTCTTTCGAATTTCTTTTGTTCTCTATGAGAGTTGATAGGGAGTTCATTTAAGATTTCTGGGTGAAGTTAGTCTTCAGAGGAAATAGGCGCTTTAAGTTTATTTTTAATGCTTAAGTCATGGTGATAAGCCTTCCACCTTATATTTTTTATAAGCTCTATTTCCTATTTGGTTTTATCGAGCTTTTACATCTGGCTGAAATAATTTTATAAATATTATTTCTTTAATATTTATAATATACTTTAATTTTACCATCTTGGATCATTTTGGTAAATTTAATTGTAATTTTTATTTTATATACCAGCGGGACCTGTGGAAATTCTACAGGGGACATTTTTCATATGTAATACATTGATGTTGGCATTCTGTAGATGTTCAGAGTAAATGGAGACGCTCTGATATTATTGTAGCTATTTCCTTTAAACTGCGAAAGTGTTTATCTAAAGTTAGCACGAATGCTTGGCAAAGCCCAGTCGTAAAGTACACTTAAATGTGATGTTTTAATTCTTGTAGATTTCGTATATATTATTATAGAGTTCATGCCCTATCGATTTTTATATATTATAAAGTTGCGATTTCAAAAATAAAAAAATATATATCCATATCACTTGGGTGCATTAGCTTAAACCGAAATAAAAACTTTAAAGAAAAATATGTATATATGTAACTTGAGTTCCTTCAGCTTTAATCGAAACCAAACCAAAACTTATGAAGAATTCTTGGTAAAATTATTTATAACAAGAAATGGAAGTACATAACAATTAAACGACCCGGATGTAAGTGTGACACAGAAAATAACATGCATGCTATCATATTAATATATAGATATTAAATATATTAAATGCTAAGGAAAAAGCCACACAAATATTTTCCAGGATAAATAAGCAAAAACGAATATTTCACATTCCTATATTTTTATTGTCATCAAAATCCGTGAAATCGTCCGGGAGGAAGCTACACATGCCTCCATGCAGTAACCTAGTCCAAAATATGTTATTCTACATTGCACTCTAGAGAATTTACGTTTTTTTTTTTTTATAAAATTATTTTATATAAACTTCTTTTCAGTTAACAAAAAAAAAGACATTAAGAAATTTATGTGCTGGGTTTGAACCTACAGACTGTCATGCAAAAAAACAAAAAACAAAAAAAACGCTATCAACTTACCCACAGTAGAATTTTCACGGCCCGTTGTTCTATCATTGTTGCCAAGCGACGACATGGAAAAAATGGCTTTACCGATGATAGATAAATTAAAATAACGGTTTCGATTATTGCTTCTCAGTAATTATTGAAGGTATTCTGAGATAAAACTTAACTAAGATCACCCCCAGACTTTTACACTGTAAATTTTAAAGAAAATCTGTTCAGCCGTTTCAGAGTCTATAAGGAACGAACTCACGCAGAAAAAGATGCATTTATTATATATATATATGTGTGTGTGATTTATTTTTCTTCTGAGCTAACCAGTAAACAAAAATTGGCTGCATTACTTGATTGGCTATTATTAGGAAAGACTAGTTTTACTTTCTTTTTTTATTTATTAAATTCATTTTTATATTTAATAAATCTTATTTGTGATGACATCACTCCTTGTGTAAGTAGGATGCGACTGAATGCAAACTTGAGGTGCGGAGTGGGGGAATCTTGTTTTTCAACTTTTATTCTTTTTAGCTGTTTTAATAACAGATTATTCAGAACTAATGGAAATTCCACAGTTGTGTCATTCGTTGTTGTGTATTACATCTGCGCTTATAAATATGTATGAATGTCCGGCGTGAATGCAGACCCTAACGATGTTATTGTATCATCTTCGTTCAAACCGAAAAAAAAAAAAAAAAACATAGTATTCTAATTACTTGTATAGGGTGTGGCAGAAATACATTTTGCTATGCGATTTTCCCAGTCGCGTTCATGCAGTTTTTGAGCAATCATTAATTTGTATGGATGGAACTGCTTTCTTCTGACTGCTGGATCGGACAATCCGAAGGCCAAAGCGTGTTTGCGATCTGAACGTGTAGGAGACTGAGTAACTGTCTGGCATTCGAGCGCTTCCACGTAGCTTTCTTTTAAGTGCCAAACCTGTAGTTCTGAAATTTGCAACTGAACGGTATTGATTTTCTGGAACCGCATCATGCTGTCCAGACTTGTAATGAACTTGAAAGCTTTGGGTTGCAGTTACAGATTCACTAGTCTTCAAAAACATTTCTACAGTAAAAGCACAGTGTGCACCAGTCCAAACCATAATGCTTGATGTCCATACAATCCATAGCCTTGAGCCCCTAGAAGGGGGCATAGGCCATCTACAACTTTGTAGATGGTTTTGTAGCGAGGAATTCTTTTTTTTTTTTTTTTTTTTTCAGGGGTGAGGGTGCTGGCCTCACGCCCAACCTTCTCAGAAGGTACATACAGTGCCTAGCTTTCCCAAATGGTCACCCATCTGGTACTGGCCAGGCTCAACGTTGCTTAACTTTGGTAATCTGGCAAGAACCGGTGTGTCAACGTGATTGTGCCGTACAATGTTCGATAAGGGTATCTGAAAAAAAAGGCCAGTCATTAGCTAAATGAAAACCTCGTTAGCACTTGCATAAGTTCATTAACAGCATATGGTTGAAAGTTTAAAATGTGTGTGGTGGGGGGTATTTTTGCCGCACCCTTTACTATTGTAGTTCGAGAATATAGCGCAGTACTCTTTTATGTGTTTGTAACATTCGATTTTATAGACTTTCAGCAAGAATGCAGACATTACGATATTACCTTTTATTTTCTTATTTTTACTGTTTTTTTTTTTTGTTTTTTTTTTTTTTTTTTCATCCCAAACAAGGCACAGTGGGACATATGCAGGGATACTGTGCAGGGAGTTGGCAGCAAGATGTCTGTTCACATTAGAATTGGGCTTCTGCATGCCAGTAGCCAGGAAATAAAGGATCTGGGAGGGAATTCCAAAGTTTCAAAATCCGAGGAAAGAATCTATTTGAGTAGAAGGCTTTGTGGCATCTAGGGATCGCTAGTGTAGAAGTGGGATTTTGCTGCTTGTAGCCATTTACGTTGAGGGAGTACTAGTACTTTGAGTTCGTCTGAGCACTTTACCATTAAAGTATTTATAAAACCGGCAAAGGGATGCCACATTTTGGTGATGGGATAAATGTTGGAGTTTGGACAACAGTGTGAAAATCTTAAGTTGGTGACTCTTTTTTTGAACCGTATCTAGGAGAGAGATACTCGTGGCAGATGCACCAGCTCAGATGTGACAATATTTCATGCATTTTTTGGACAGAACAGATGATACATTTTGATCCGAACTTGGAGACCAAAGAAAGTGTAATTTCATTTCATATTCCATACAAAAACACCAGATGAAATAAAAATTGCTTGGGGAGGGGGGCATCTTGGATGATACCGTCTTTAACAAAAAAAAAAAAAAAAAAAAAGTGGTGAATAACAACATAGGTATGAACATGAAATTGCCTGAGGATACGATTGCATAGAAGATAAGACATCAACAAAGCAAATGTTTTCAAAACGAATTGAACTTTTAAGAGATATTTTTCACAATGGCCGACGGTATTATTAGTTAAAAATTCCCAAATTCAGTGATATTCTGAAAATATTGAAATCTGTTTATCAATGTTTTTTTTTTTTTTTTTTTTTTTTTTTTTTTTTGAATTTGAAATAAAACTTTTGCAAAACGGTGAGAGCGCCAAAGCAATTATTTATTAATAATTAAATAGAATTCGGCGTGTGGGATGCAAATCCTCTTTTTTTCCTTTTTTTTTTTAAACAATGTTACCCACCTATACTTCAAATTAATCGTTAGTAGAAATAATCACATTTTTCAAATTACTTTTATCTTAGTGACTCTGATCCTCATTTTTTTTTTTTTTTCAAAGTTATAGAAAAATTCTTGCACTGATGTTTACACGTTCATATGTTCCATTTGAAATTTTTATGAGAATTGTTATCATTCAAATTGCATGAAATATTTTTTGCAATTACATATTAATTTCAAGGTTAGGGGGTGTGTATGAAGCATAAAAACTGTTTTTGATATTTAATATTTTATTGTGGTATTTCAAGTGGTCATCCGCTCTTGGTCATAAAATGTATCGAAATAACAATGAAAGACGTTGGAAAACTGGAAATTTGTTTTTGGACTGTTTTCTTGCAAAAAAAACTTTCGAAATAGTTCATGTGAATTTTCTTAACCGTTCGTGAAAGAAGAATATTATATTGTTTAATTCTTCGAAATTTTGAACGCATTAGCGTTCATTTCGATCGGTATCGACATTAAAACCCAACTGATTTCAAGATGTTTAATGATTAGAAATTGAAAGGAATGTGCTGAATGGAAAAAAAAATAATGGAACGTAATTTTCCGTTCAACACTGTCTAAATATAATGTATGTATAACCAGTGTTTGAACTCACGATTTATTTAAATACTAGCATTTCAGCCCGGCGTTGCCCGGGTGTTTGGATGTGTATGTTGAGCAAAAAAAAAAAAAAAAAGTGGAAGTAGGAAGGCAGGCTCGAACCCGTACCGCAAAGGAGGAAAAGAACTGGGTGAAACCTAATGTTTATGCTGTTACGACCACAGCCAAACCGGAAGCGACATTTTTAAAAATTAAGGCTAGACAATCTAAAGGAGAGGATAACTTTAAAAAATATCGGCGAAAAAAGTGCCCCCCCCCTGTAGAAAAGTGCCTAGTTGAAGAGGAAGATATCAATGTTTTTAGCCAATTTTTCGATATTTGTGGTATGAAAGGTCGAACTTTAAAACGATACTGATCTTGGTAAAATCCGTCGCCTTTATTGAAAGTTTAAGGCAGACGTGCAAACAGACATACATAGTACATACATTTATATATTGGTAACTAAAAATTTTCGACCCAAACTGATGAAAAAGCTTGCCCTATTTCTGTATACCCTTTATGTAAAATTTCAAATATTTAGACCAGAAATTGTCTGAGTAATTTGGAAGAGACTGCAGAGGTCAATTTTTTTAAACGTTGACCCCTATTATGACCCCTTAAAATTTATTGTTTCTAACTCAAATCAAGTTAAGTTAGATCCATGTCCAAGGAACCTATATCTAAAATTTCAAGTGTGTAGACCCAAAATTGTCGGAGGAGTTTGGTAGAGTTCTCAAAGGTCAAATCGTTGAACTTTGATCCCTTAATCGCCAAATTTCTGGCCAAAAACCGATCACATCGATTTTCCCAAATCTCAGTACCCTGTATATCAAATTTCGAGTCTGTAGACTAAAAATTGACAGTTATTGCGTAGGGAAATGTACACGTACACACACACACACGTTCACTTATATATTACTAAAATATCCATATAAAATCGTATCATGTTAATAATTTAATTCTTCATATAAAAAGCATTTTTGATTAAAGAAAAAAAAAACACAATTGACTTTCTATTAAAGATTGAAGGATTTCTTTCTGAAATCATTTCAGATGGAGTAAATCTTATTTGCTTTTTCATTCTCCCTCATAACTTGAAACCGGTTTTATTTGACTAGAAGAAAAGCACAGATTTTTACTTATTTACTTTCTGCATAAGGAAACACACACACACACACTGTGTGTACTTCCTTGCCGTTATGCCAAAGTTAAGTAAAACACGTTCCTTTCTTCTAGTCAAATAAAACCGGTTTCAAGTTATGAAGAGAAATGAATATATAACAACAAAAAATACACCTTGGTATTTATTGGGGGTCAGTATACACCTAATAAAGCTGTTTACTATTTTTTTTTTTTGTTTCCCTTGTACATTATAAAACCGAAAATCTTTACCAATCTTGAAATTCCCCTCCCTCCTGTCGTCTGCTTTGCGATTGTTTGAAGCATCGAATGCTGAGACTAAAAAGCATGAATACCCAAGAGTTATGTTTACAATATCGTTAACATTGAAAATATATACAAAAGTATTTCTGTAAAAATTTGTTTTCAAAAGCGATAAATAAACATCTTTTTAATTTGCTATCGATTATTTCATATTATACTGTATCCAATTTATAATCGTGATCATAAAAGTGTAAAAAAAAAAAAAAAAAAAAAAAAATTACTCGAAACTGAAAGCAAAATTTTTAGCGTTCGAGCCTGAATCATCGTCAGTCGAATAATAGCTAAAAAAAAAAAAAAAAACTAACATTAATGTACAAATGTGTGTGTATATATATATATATATATATATATACACTAGCAGTTCAGCCCAGCTTTACTAGGGCCCGATGTACTGTTCATAACTTTGTGTGTGCGTGTATATATATATATATATATATATATATATATATATATATATATATATGTATGTTTTACTCAGGTCTAGGTAATCTACATCAAAAATTTCGTGTTTAGACCCAAAATTGACGGAAGAGTTTGGTAGAGTTTTCAAAGGTCAAATCGTTGAACTTTAACCCCTTGACAGCCAAATTTCTGGCCAAAAACTGACTAAAAAGATTTCCCCAAATGTCAATGCCCCTTATGTCAAATCTCAAATCTGTAGATTGAAAATTAACAGAGTAATTTGGTAGGGAAATGTACACACAGACAATTTCACTTTTGTATAAATAGATTTGTGCATGCATAGAAGAGCACTTTAAGTTGACTTATGCTTGCCAAGTTCTGATTTTTTTTTAATTTTGACCTCTTCGCAACTGCTTTAACTCTGTAAAGACTCGTATGAAAAAAAAATTGTTCGCAAAGAAATTACATTTGACCCGCCTCGTACTTCTGTGACCTTCCATCTCTGAGGAAATACAGTTTGAAAATATAAAGACAGACCGATGGATGCAGTGAGTTTTATAAATGAGATAATTATGGATTTTATTTTATTTGGATCTAAAAACTATTATCAATCAATTGTTCAACATTTTTGAAAGCCAAAATGCATTGTTCTTAACTTTTATTGACAATGTCTGACATAATTGTTTTCCTGGCATAGACTGTGCATATATATGCGTAGTTTACTTAGCCAGTCTATCATTATCGACTTATCTACCATAAATCATTGATCCCAATATACTTTAGTATTTTTACCAGATTTTATCATCTGTCCGTTGCGACCAGAATATATATTGGCACTATAATTGACAGCTGAGAAATATAAGTAAATTATATGTACGAGGGCTGTTCGAAAAGTAATGCTCCCGATTTTTTTTTTTATCCTACCGAAATTGATTAGAAGGGATTACAAATTGCATAGTTATGATGACTGAACTCGTGCATACATGACTTGAAAGTTTAATTTTTCTGTTGCAGATATCAACGGTGTGAGACTCTAAGAAAGCAACCCTTGTCATAGACTTGGATCAGAAGCAGAGAAAGAATTGATGAGTTTTTGAATTAAGACTTGTTGAATTCTCAGGTTCAGTTCATAAAAAAAAAAAGGCCAAGGAGATGAAAGTGGCAAGGGATTTGAGATAGAAAGGATAAAGGAGAGAAGAAAATGAATTTTGGATTTTAGGTTGGTGCCGAAATAACGTTTTTTGACGTTCAACTTCATGTTAAAAAAAAACGATATTATTTTTACAACTTAATACTTTCGGCAGCTTCATACCCCTCTCTTGTCGTTCACTTACCATATTCTATGAGCAATGTTTCTGACAAAGTAGGAAGAATTACTGTTTGCTTGGTCAGAATCTGTCATACACGATGCCTAGTTTTTGACCTTGAAGCATTTTATTTTTTAAATTCCTTACATCAAATTGCTTTATACTTTGTCTGGAGCGATTTCCTTAAAAAAAAATAAAATAAAGATCTGCTGAGAGATAGGTTAGTTTGGAAGAGAATTTCTCATGACGACTGTAGATTGTCCAGCTCTCCATTCTGTTAAAATGTTGAAATACACACCTTGCATTTTGTCTTCATACATACTTTTATCGTTTTTTTTTGTTTTTTTTTTTTTTCAAAGTTTAGCTGTGCTTGTGATGATGATTCCCTCCCCACCCCCCATTCTCCTTTACAGATCAAGTGAGTTTGTTTGCAATCATATTTTCAGATTTCTAGTGAAATTAATCATGCCGAAATGAACTGGACTCTAACTTGGCACACCCAGGTTGTCCTCAGACTGTATTGTTAGCTACTTAGCCCCCACCCCACCCTTTACCTTCCTGTGGTTGCTGCTTTGCAAATTGGAAGAGTTTGTTGTTTCACATTTATCAATAGATTGAATAGTAGGTAGACTTTACTGATTATTCCTGAACAGCATCTGATGTGTGCATCGTAAGGATACCAGCATTTATTAATATGAGCACCTAGAATGCATTCAACATTGCTGACGTGTAGATTGAGTATCCGGTTTTCCATCAATGACTTGACCTCCAACCCTGTCTGTCTTTTTTTCTACAATATAGTCTAAGATGGTTTGGCCATGCGATTTGGCAGCCATAGAGAAAGCTAAATCACAAGGTCATTCATCCCAATTTTACTTGGTTGGAATAAATGTGGTAGTCAGCAGTCGATGACCTGGCCGGTGACAATCAAAAGCAACTTGGCGACACTATCAGTAGTTGGTCTTCAACTGTGGAATCGAGATTGGCTAGCCATATTGTGTGAACTAGTTCAGGATCGGTAAAAGTGAACTCCAATGATCAGGGATGCTATACTTGTTCAAAATGAAGCCGGCTCAATCCGACCAGGGTTATAACTTATACATGTACAAGTTAGATATTATTGCGTTTTTTTTTTGTTTTTTGTTTTTTTTGCCTACGATCCCACTTTTCCCTTTCTGGTCAAATTCTTCCCACTTTTCGTTTTTTATTTATTTATTTATTTATTTATGTTTTCATTCACTTTATGAGAAGTGTTTTCACTTTTCCTAATGTTTACATAAAACAGATTTATAAAATCAATTGACCTCCTCCTCCCATTTGTATATCTTTAATCTCTAAACCATGTCAACATTACCCGATATCGCAATTGGTGATGTCGGCTTAGTTTAAATCTTGTCAGTGTTACCACTTACACACAAAAAAAGAAATAGATTAAAAATGTCTGACACGTGAACTGATTATTTGATATCTTGAGAGAAATGTGATTTTTCCTTTTTTTTTTTTTTTTTTTCATTATTTAATTATTTAAAAGTTTTTTTTTGTTTTTTGTTTTTTAATTTGGTTTCATGGCATATTCATCATTTTGTGGGTGATTTAATGGTGAATCTTAATATTTGACTCTAAAACGCAAAACTTTGAAAGAATTTCTTTAGAGGCTTAGGATTTCCAATATAGACTTTAAAATACTTTAAAATACTTTGTGTTAATGGGAGTTGCAGTATCAGAGGTTTTAGAAGTCAGATTCGAACTCGTAAGGATGCTGACATCCAGTGGGAAGGTTCTATACAATCTCACATAGTGGGGTGTGTAAATATCTCCACCGGACCATTTGTAAAACGTTGAATATTGAATGCAGCAACAAGTCCTGGCAACGTACCAGGAAGAACAGCTGTAAATAAGTCATAAAGCATCCACATTGTAGCAATTCCTACAGCTACGTGCCTTGAAAACGGAGCTGTTAAATCTGACATAGTGATATGAAACAAGGAGAAAGACACAACCTTAGAAGTCAATGTCCCCGATAATGCTCGGTTAAACAATGCTGAGAGGGAAAATATAACGACATACCAAGTTCTTATTTACAGCATGAAAAGAAACTGGAATCATAGGAAGATCTCCATCATTCTGATAATTATTGGAGCAAACACTCATGTAAAGGAATTCCAAACATTACCAGGCAAACCTGGTGAACCAAGTGCAAGCGATACAAAGAATTGTACTGAAAGGGACAATTAGAATCTTAAAAAGATTTCTCGATTGGAATGTATGAGATAGTGGATAAATGTTTGGGACGTCTTGAAAGCAATTAGCTTTGATCAATGTAGGAAAAACCCTTTATATCAGACAATTGCTATTCATTTGAGAGTTCTCCCTATTTCGGGGAGCTTGGTTTCACCAACATCGTGGGGAAGCAAATAAATGAAACGGCAGAAAGCTGAACTGGCCTTCAGCCAACGTTCATTTCTGCACTTGCATGAACTCGTTCACTTAGCAACTTTTTGATTAACATCAATTGATTTGAACGCTTTTCACTTTCTGTCACGTCTTAGCGTAACGGTAAGATCTCAGCTTTTCTATTACTTTAACTATTAACACTTTTTTTTTTTTCCAAACACCCGGGCAACGCCGAGCACTCCCGCTATTCTATAATATAAATCTCACCTGTCTGTTTAAATTATGCATGTATCTCTGCCTAAAACTTTCGACAGAGGCGACGGATTTTCACGGATCGGTATTATTTTGAAGCTTGACCATTCAGACAACAAATATCGAAAAAAAAAAAAAAATGGCTAAAAACACTAATTCCTTCACACTCAACTGGGCACTTTTCTACAAGGAGAGGGTCGCTTTGTTTCGCCAATATTTTCGAAAGTCATCCCCTCTTTTCGATTGACTAGCCCTAATTTAAACCTTCACCACTTCCGGTTTGGCGATGGACACAACTACAAAGACTTTTTTTTTTTTTTTTTTTTTTTTTTTTTCACGTTCTTTTCCTTCTTCGTGGTACGGGCTCGAGCCTACCTGCCTTCTACCACTTTTTTTTTTTTTTTTACTTAACACACACTGCCAAACGCCCGGGCAATGCCGGGCACCCAGGCTAGTCTTAAATATTGGAAGATTTTAAAGTAAGAAGTCGCAGTGAGAACTTTGTATCTTCCAACCTGGAAATTTCAACGGTACATACAGCGCATAGCGTTCCCAAATGGTCACCCATCTGGTACTGGCCAGGCTCATTGTTGCTTAACTTCGGTGATCTGGCAAAAACTGGTGTGTCAACGTGATTGTGCTATATATATATATGTATATATATTAGCAGGCTGCCCAGCATTGCTCGGTCGTAAAATACACTAAATATGATATTTTGATTAATGCTGATTTCTTATTTATTATGACATATGGACCCAATATTAGTAATGATTTAAATAGATTAAAAAAAAAAGATGACTCGTGCACCACCATCGAGAATAGAAACCAAAACGTTTAGCTTACGATTTACTTTTTCCTTTGACGTTAATGCCTGATCTATGAAGACCTGTTTGTTTCAAGGCTAAAAATAGCTATTACATTACGCATGCATATTCGTAATGCTGTTGTCTGAAGTTCACCAGGCAAATGTCATTTTTTTAATTTTCACACTTTTACACCGATTTTCCACCGGCTAAACCCCAAATATAAAATTTCTCAAGGGTCCGAATGCTCTATATATTAAGTTTCATGTCTGTAAACCAAAAACTGATAAAGTTTGGTAGGCAATTTTTTTTAAAACAAATATATATATATGTGTGTGTGTGTGTGTGTGTGTGTGTGTGTGTGTGTGTGTGTGTTTACTATAACTTTTACCAAATATTACATGTAAAATATCTGCATGAATATAATTACACGTAATCTGTAATATAAATGTCACCTGCCTGTTTAAATGTTTGTATGTCTGCCTGAAACTTTCGACGGAGGTGACGGATTTTCACGAGATCGATATCGTTTTGAAGCTCGACCCTTTGGGCAACAAATATTTAAAAAAAAAAATGGTTGCAAACATTTTTTATTTATTTATTTATTTATTTATTTATTTTATTTTTTTATTTATTTTTTTTTTTTGCTCAACACTGGGCACCCAGGCTACTCGTTAACTAAAAATGATCATCCCATAAGAAAACCGAAGAAACTAATAGAGAATTAATTAAAATGAATGTTTAAAATAATAGTACAAATTAGTTCGATCTTTTGCAGATGAATGCAATTCCACGACTCGTATATAAGAATTATATTTTCTTTTTAAATAACGAGAAAAAGTTTTTTGTTAATATGAAAATCAATACACAAAAAAATTATAGGAGTGTGTGTGTATATATATATATATATATATATATATATATATATATATATAAGAACAAAAAGTTAATAAAACATGTTAAAAAAACACTTTTAAAAAGGAGTTAAAAACATATTTAATCTGAAAAGGAAACACTTGATAAGTGGATAGTCCTTAATCCGCGAAGTTTCGAAGAAATACTTTCCTTCTCATCAGAGGGTAGGAATTAGCAAAATGTGGGATCGGATTTTGCATACAAAAGTATTTGATGAAACTGCAAGTAAGTCAAAGATCTTACTTGATAACAAAAAGTGAAGCAGAGGGAATATGGCGAAGAAAAAGGTGATTACTCGTGAATGGATAGTCTGGTGAAAGGTAAATAATCCAATGACGGTAAAATCCAAAAATATACCTCCAAGAAAGTTAATTGAGTTTCCATTTGCACAAGTAAAATCCATATATATATATATATATATATATATATATATATATATATATATATATATTCTTATCAAATAAGTGATCTGCTACATTCTAATCGTTTTCAACAGATAGATTTGCACGGCATGCTGAATTTCCTCGTCGGTGCAGCATTCCACGCCTCTTAGTTTCTCATTCTTCCATTGTTTCAGTATTCTTTAATCTTCGCGCTTTATTTTGTTCCAATCTAACCTGTTTGGATCCTTTCTTCTGATTCTCATCTTTCGTTTCTTGTTTCGATCTTTTTTTTTTTTTTTTTCTTCAAAAGCGAAAGGAAAGGGGGAAAAAAAAGAAATAAATAATGGAGGTGGTCATATTGCCACCACCATCCCCATCTTTCCCTCTCTTTCTCTCGCCTCGCTTTTGTTTGTAGTCAGATTGGAATCAATATATTCGGTTTTGGGTGGCATCTCATCGTTTAACAGATCCACCCCCACTCAATCCTTTCACTTGACAATTTTTTTTTCTCTTATTTTCATCTTTCATCAAAGCCGCCGCCGCTCTTGTTACGATTGCTCCTTCGATTTCACTAAAAACTTGAAACGTTTTCTGGAACATTGATTTTTTTTTTTTTTTTTCCTTTTTTTTTTTTTTTTTTTCCTTGAAAAATGTCTTTCCTTTTTCAGTATACTTTTCATGTTACAATCCATTTTATATACATTTATCTTAATCGAAGTTTTTTGGTTTTTTTTTTTTTTTTTTTTTTTTACAACAATCAAATAAAAGCGGATCCTGTCCCCGTCGACATTCTCTTTAGTTACTGCTGATTTTATTGATCAAACTCGTCAGCTGATCTCTCTAGTAAGGGAATAAACAGTTGCAACTTAGCGTAAAATATAGTACTTTATAAAAGAAGTGAGCATTTTCGGTAGTCGATAATGCGAAATTATGCACACAAGCACAGTACTTTGTTATACTTAATGGCGAGGGTTTGTG
>NC_136501.1:22119944-22137444 GCF_053919585.1 Euprymna scolopes
ATATATAAAAATATACAGTAATGTCAATTCTATGCAATAGCCTGATGAATCCTTAGGAGCATGAAACACTGAAAAGTTTGTAGATTAATTATATTTTCAAAACTACCTAGCTCTATTCACGTATTGGGCACTGCTGAAGTAAATACTGAAAATATATACACAAAATAATTATTAAATTGATAGGTCCACATTTAAAGAAGCGGTCAATACTTTAACTCATATCATTATCTGTTATATACGCACACGCAAACACGATTTTGAAGATATGCTTTTAAGGTATAAGTTTTTCAAATTGTCACAATTAAGCTTAATAAAACTAAATTTTCACTTTCAGACCATATATATCGTTAGTTAACATTCCCAAACCTGAAAATGTATTTAATTCGCACTGGTATTTTATTCATATTTTTATGAAGTATGTCTTGTATGTGTTTTATTGAATAGTGGAAGCCCACTAAGCAACTCATCAGAGACAAAAAATTTATCAGAAAATATTTAGAAATATTTTTTTCTTTAGAATGGAAAAGGATTTCGTAAGAAAAAAATGTTGATTAAAAGAAATGGAGATATTTAAAGGTTTTTTTTTTGTTTTTTTTTTTACACAGGCATCACCACATTATCAAGGCCAAGTGGCCACTCGAGGATAAGGGTTAAAGAGTGTACAGTAGAAATTGGACAATAAAGTAATCATTAGTAATGGCACCTACTCATAAAGAAAAGCCATTGAATTCAACCAAAACGTGTGGAATGTCTTATGCCACCTTCTTCTTTTATTGGAAAATTATATAGCTATTTTTTCTAAAATGTCGTGTTTAGGTTCAAATTAAAACCAAGAAGTCCAACAAAGCCCTGTGAGATATTATTTTTAAAATATTTATAATAAAAATAACTTATCATTTACTTAGATTTACTAGCCTATTGAAAGCTCTGGAGCATAATTTACGAAACTAAAATCTCCTGCAAGATGAACTTTAAAATGAAAACATGTAATCACTTACATAAATAAACAATTATTCAAACATTTGTAAGGCGATTCCATCTCTAATTTTTCTCATAATTTTAAACATTTATTGTTTTCTTACTAGCACAAGCCAATAGATATTATATCTAATGTGTAAAGATTTTCTCAAAACAAAAAATTATTCAATCCACGTAGAATAACTTAAGTTATAAAAATATATGGGAGTTATTTATCTTGTATTATTTAACTTTGTTTTTTAATTAGTTAAGTACATAACTAATCAATTTAAAAATATTATTTTTACATGTCTTTCCCAAACCATCCTATGAAACTTAAATTATATAAACTATTCATTGCTGAAATTAGTCCACTTCTGAGATTCATAAAATTCGGGTAATTGCTGATAGTTAAAATGTTATTCATATCAATTTCCTTTCTAATGAGAAATATCATTTATTTGCCGATATCTTTTGATATATTAATCAGAGAATTAGTTAGTCTGCATTTACGAATTTGTTTTTGTTTGTTATTTATTTCCCTCGCTCTATATCTCTACTTAAACCTAAACGTAGATTCCATTAACAAAGCTTCTTTCTTAGAACTACACTCATGTGGAACTCTCTTCCGTTTGCCTGCTTTCCAGCTGACTACAATTTAGTCGTCTCCAAGTTCAACATAAACAAGTTCCTGATGAGCCGTTCCCCTTAAGTTAACGATTACTATATTACCCCATTGACTACTGTTCACTCTTTAACCCTTATCTTCCAATGGCCTCTGGGCCTTGATAAGTGGTGACTCTTATGTAAAAAAAAAGAAAAAAATCTTACTATTTATATATATACTAGCGAGGGTACCCGGCGTTGCCCGGGTGTTTGGAGGTGTGTGTAGAGGGGGGGGGGGTAAAGAACTTCTTAAAAAAATCGGAAAAATGCAAGGACGCCCCAACATCAGTGCCTTTAAAAACATAAACATTGTGCCAAAGTAAATTGAAAGATATATATTCATATATGAAACTCTGCGGATCGTCCGACTGCCCTTGCTTGCATCTTGTCTATCAAAAACATTGTCATAGAAACCAGCTTGTATTTTATAAAATTCACATTCCTTTCCACAATCAAACCATATTGAGAACAAAACTTTAGTATTTGCTTAACTTGTAGACAGTTTTAAGCGTGAAACTATGCTTTGTTTTGGTTTTGGTTTCGGTTTCGATTCTAGCTGATGGCACTCAAATATATATATATTTTTTTTTACTTTTATATTTTTTTACATTGGGTACAATATGATACAAAATAATTGACAATAATAATAAATACAAAATCTGCATAAATTAAAATATCATATTGAAGAGTATTTTATGATCAGGGCAACGCCGGACGTCCCTGCTAGTTTTATAGATAACACACTGACAATGCAATATCTACTGGACCTAAACAGCTTCCTAAAAAAAATATGCCCGCTTCAATGAAAAGAAAAGAAAAATTTAAGATTAAAAAAATTCTCCAGAATTTTATTCAATTTAACGTCTTTATTCAATCAAATAAACTTTCAAAATGCAAGAAAAAAGAAAATGGCCAGCATGCAAGACATAAAAAAAAGTTTCTACCTCCTGTTTGCACTCTCCCAACCTGGAGAGCTGCATCGTTTTATTTTTGTCCTGCACACTTAAAACATTATTTATAATCATTTTTAAGGGTAGCATTAACATTACTGTTTCATACACGCATGCATTAAGGTGGGCCAAATTTAAATAGTGTCGAACTTTCATTGAAAATAATGTTTTGTTTTTTTTTTTACTTGGGAGTCAGCACTTATCAAGGCCTGAAAACTACTTAAGGATAAGGGTTAATGAATGTAAGATGGTGGTGTAGTAATCACTTATGGTGTAAATGGAGTTGAATTTGATTATTCATAGGGATGGCTTAATAGGAATTTGTGTACATTAGATTTGAAGGCTACCATGTTCTATTCAACCAGGAAGCATGCCAACAGAACAATGTTCCAAAGTCCAGCAGTTCAGGGAAAGAAGCTTTGTTCATGGAATCTGCATTTAGATTTAGACAGAGAGTGGGGAAAATCATATAGTGTAGCTAATCGAGTATGTTTTTTTTTTGTTTTTTTTTTGTGAAAGGTTGGCAAAATGGGGGCCATAGATTGGAGTTCAGTCGAGCACTTGCCATGAAAATAGCGATAGAGCAGAGACAGGCGAGCGATGTCTCTTCTGTGGGAAAGATTTTGAACTCTATCAAGGTAAGATAGGGCGTGCTGAGCAGCTTACCTTACATTTGAAAACTTGTATCTTTATCTCTATATAAAATTAGGCATGTTTGTATATATTTGTACAAGATGCACCCTTGAACTAATTAACTGATCTTTATGAATTTCGAAACACATACAATTTATTTTGATCCAAATGTAAGCTATGTTTAGTTTAATTTAGCTTAATGCAAAAAAAAAATAGAAAGGAGGATAAATTCTTTCCAATATTAATAATTATACTTCAATTTAAAAATATTCCCCAAATTTCAGTTTCTATGGGGCATTAAACTGTTAAAAGAACATTATATGGGCATAACATCGATTTGAAAATTCTGTATATTTCATATTTCTATTGAATTTTATCTATAGTCATTTAGCACTAATAAAGCAAGATACCTTTTAAGACCCTGAAGTTAAAGTCTTAAATTTTAAATATTTTCAAGAATCCAAAAAATTTAATTAATTTTAATCGACATTTGGAAAAAGGATTCCATACGTAACACTTAGTACATCTTGATTTTAATCTTCATAAAGAAACAAAACTGTTTTAGAACTTAATTTTACTCGTCCTGGGACGGGTTTCAATTTAGTCTTTTCTAAAATATATAATTGGATAAATGGTAAACATTTCGCTCTCTCTCTCGCTCTCTCTCTCTCTCTCTCCCCCCTCTCTCCCCCTTCCCTCTCTCTCTCCCCCTCCCCTCTCTCTCCCCCTCCCCTCTCTCTCCCCCTCCACTCTCTCCCCCTCCCCTCTCTCTCTCTCCCTCCCCTCTCTCTCTCTCTCCCCCTCCCCTCTCTCTCTCTCCCCCTCCCCTCTCTCTCTCTCCCCCTCCCCTCTCTCTCTCTCCCCCTCCCCTCTCTCTCTCTCTCTCTCTCTCCCCCTCCCCTCTCTCTCTCTCTCTCTCCCCCTCCCCTCTCTCTCTCTCTCTCTCTCCCCCTCCCCTCTCTCTCTCCCCCTCCCCTCTCTCTCTCTCTCTCTCTCCCCCTCCCCTCTCTCTCTCTCTCTCTCTCCCCCTCCCCTCTCTCTCTCCCCCTCCCCTCTCTCTCTCCCCCTCCCCTCTTTCTCTCTCTCTCCCCCTCCCCTCTCTCTCTCTCTCTCTCCCCCTCCCCTCTCTCTCTCTCTCTCCCCCTCTCTCTCTCTCTCTCTCCCCCTCTCTCTCTCTCTCTCTCCCCCTCCCCTCTCTCTCTCTCTCTCACCCTCTCTCTCTCTCTCTCCCCCTCTCTCTCTCTCTCTCTCCCCCTCTCTCTCTCTCTCTCTCCCCCTCCCCTCTCTCTCTCCCCCTCCCCTCTCTCTCTCCCCCTCCCCTCTCTCTCCCCCCCCTCTCTCTCTCTCCCCCTCCCCCCCCTCTCTCTCTCTCCCCCTCCCCCCTCTCTCTCTCTCTCTCCCCCTCCCCCCTCTCTCTCTCCCCCTCCCCTCTCTCTCTCTCCCCTCTCTCCCCCCTCCCCCCTCTCTCCCCCCCTCCCCCCTCTCTCCCCCCCTCCCCCTCTCTCTCCCCCCCTCCCCCTCTCTCTCCCCTCTTTTTTTTTATCTCCAATAATGAAGTAAATATGAACGAAAACGAAACCTATTTAGATATTCAAAACTACTTTTTAAGGCATTTTTATCTTTTCTTTCTTCGTATATCGTCCCTTGCAGTCCTTCTCCCAGCAAAAGTGAAATGAACTTAAGTTTTTCTGGCAATTTTATGGAATCGCTCCAATCTCCAATCGGATGTTTTGAGTGTGTATGGCTTTATATAGCCTGGCCAGTTCCAGATGAGTGCCCATTTGGGAAAGCTAAGCGATGTATGTACCATGCTTGGTATCTGGGGGCGCATTAATTCACTGGGAGAGACCCCTAGTCTTCGTTAAGACTTGCATCTCGGAGAAGGTAAACTCTGATGTAAAAACTGCGGTCTACTGTATGCTCTGTTTTGTGGTAGGCATCTGCCCCGACAAATATTAGCAGTAATACCAAAACGTATGGTTAGTTCTACACAAAGCCTTTACCTCTTTTAAAAAAAAATCATCTGTGTGGATTTCGAACAACTTAGTTTTTGTGGTGGAACCTCATGTTGAAATTGACGGGAGATTCCATTTTTATTATATATTGTGTTTTTACAAAGAAACACATATCGATTTTTTAAAATGTCCTTTCCAGCAAAAGCGACATTGTTTAGTTTAGTCATATTAAAAAGTAATATAAAAGTAATATAAAAAATTATGAAATTCAAAGTAGAACAACTGTGATTGTGTTTTTAGTAAAAAAAAAAAAAAAAAAAAAAAAAAAGTCAGTCTATCGCTATAGCTTAAAACTTGTTAAACGCCATTACGATGTAATCTAAAATATTCTTTCTGAGTTATGTCCTCTGTTTATGCAGTCTTCACGGTCTCTTCTCAAACATCTACAAAAAATACAGTTTTCCCTAATTTTCCATAAAAATTATTTTTAACTATAAATAATTTGCTATTCGATGAATTTTCATGATTTTTGCATATATTACTATTTTCGACGTGACAATTAAGTAATGTTGTTTTTGTCTAAAAGGATATGTTTAAAAGCGTTTCCTAACCCAAACCACATAAAAAAAATCCGATTTGATTCCATAAAATTGTTTTTTTTTAACAGAATGTTGAGAATTTAAAGGACAGGCTGAAATCCAACTGTAATTAACTAGACAGAGATTAATGACATGCATTGAAAATTATATTATAAAGGAATGTCTTGCAGACAAAAATGTCTTCTGTTCATAAAAAAATATAAATAAATTAAAAATCCATTTATGTCAGCTGCTCTTTTGTTTACGTCACGATGACGACTCTTCATTTCCGTTCAGTGAGACTCTTTTTCTTGCAAAGAGAGCGATATAAGGCTTTGGTATTTTTTGAACCACATTCAGTGGCCGCTGATTGGTCAATGAGAAATGTCTGGACGCCACTTCATAAGGTTATTTAGAAAACAAGGGAGGTAATCTATTAACATAAGGGTGCTTACTCAGATAGCAATGAAGAAAAACTTTTATATTGTACCTACTTGTCACGGAATGAAGCTTGCATATTCCAAAAATCACAAAAATTGATCAAGTATTTATTATTATTATTATTATTTATTATTATTAATTTACGAAAAACAAAATTGTCATTTTTTACCGATAAATGAAAGACGAGGCTATGTTTTACTAGAAAACATAATTAGCGGAGGTAATCAGTGATTGACAGTTTCCATGTGCTTTACGGTTATCTGCCTTTGTCTATCGGGTCTCTGATCGCCCCTTTTTCACCCTCATCAAAACAATAAAATTTGGTTTTCTTGAATAAAAATCAAACTAAATGATCAAATTACGTAATTTTGGGAATTTTTCATGATTGGTACGTACATCATACAGACATTTCTGTATTTTATTTACTTTTAAACTAGTATGGATACTCGACGTTGCCTAGGTCGACATAAAATTCCATTTGGACACATCTGCTATACTCAGGATATTGAACAGTTTTTTCATTATTATATGTTAACGCCATTGTTACCCTCAATTTAAAAAATGAAAGAACGGATAAAAACACAAATGTAATCGCCTAAAAAAAAAAAAAAAAAAGTACGTGATAACCTCCCCACCAGATATTTCAGCAGAAGAGATACCAAGAGAAGCTATTCTCTGGATATTGAGCATTTACCTGTGCGCTGGGGACCCTCCCCCTCCCCCCCCAAAAAAAATATATGAATGAAAACAACTTTTCTTTCAATGAAAATACCAGGAAGTGCCCGTGCGACCGAGAAAAAAAAAAAAAAAAAAAAACTGCAGCGTCCGGGCTCGAACATGAAATCCGAAGGAGGGGAAGAAGACAAAATTTACAGGCAAACGCGTTTCCCATATGGCCACGAGTTCTTATGACGTTGCAAAATAGGCATTTTAAACCTAGTGTTAGTTTTATATGCGTGCATGCCTTACAAAAAACATGACACGAAAAAGGACCCCCCCCTCCTTCCAAAAAAGTGGTCTACTTGACTACCACAGAATTAATCTTTTTTTTTTCAAATTTTCACATATTATGCATCGGAGACATTGCTCTTTCAAATGGTACCAGTTTCGAGCTGAGGTGTGTATAACAAAAGATTTTAGCAGACATACAAACACACACACACACACGCGCATTAACACAGACTACTTTCCTTATATAAAAGACTAGCATGGGTACCCTGTGTTGCCCGGGTGGAGAGAGGTGATATACTAAGGCTATTGAGCAACCAATCCCCTAAAAAAAAATAAATGAATTGTTTCAATGAAAATAGCAGGGAGTACTCATGCAAGCGCAAAAAATATTTTTTAAAAATTAACCACAATAGCCAGGCTCGGACCTGTAATGCAAAGAAGGAACAGGGAATAAAACAAGCTAACGCGTTAGCCGTCTCGCCCATGGCGACTTATGACGTCACAGTAGATCAAAATAAGGTCTTTTAAACATGCGTTGAGATTGCTAAGCGAATGATGACTTGCAAAAATATTGACGCAAAAAACGTCCCAGTTGACCAGGACAGAATTAATCTTTCTAATGATACTGATTTTGTCAAGGTCCGATGCATTTGTGAAAAGTCTTTGACAGACATGCAAGCACACATACACACACATTTTGCCTTATATATATAGACTAGCTGGGTTGCCTGGGTGTAAAAGAAAAAAAATTTGGTAGGGAGGTAGGCTCGAACCCTAAGCCTTGAGACGAATAGTCTGACAATTTACCACGACGCTACATGGACGGAGCAGTTACGAAGGGTAAAATTAAACATTTAAAAAAGCCGGTGGTTAAACGAACGTGAACGTGTGGTTTTCTTGGTCAAACATCACACCATAGTAGTAGTAGTAGTAGTAGTAGTAGAGAAAATGAAATCACAGCGCGAATTTTGTAAAATAATACCTCCTTTTGTAAATCGTAGATATTATAATCTAGGGAGTATATAAAAAGTTATAAGAATAAGTGACCCCCCCTGTCGAGCGCCCCCCACCCCCCCAAAAAGTCTTTGGCTGACATACACAAAAAATGCGCGCACACACACACACACACATTTTCGCTTTTATATAATAAACTAGCACGGGTGCCTGTCATTGTCCGTGTGTATTGGAGGTGTAAAAGAAAAGTTTTGGTAGGAAGGGAGGCTTGAACACGAAGCCTTGACATGAAGAAGGAAAAGAAAGGGAGAAAAAATTGGCATCTTACCCGCTCGGCCATAACGGGAAAAGCGTTTTGATTTAACGATTAAAAAGTTAAATGACAGGTGTGTGAACTTAATGAGGTCAAACATCACGCCATACGGGGAAACTTAACTTTGCCTGCAAGCCAGTGTCTGCGTTTCCCCGAAGATGTTGGGGAAAACCAGCTCCCCATAAACAGGGGAAGTTCAAAATGAATAGCAATTGTCTGATATAAGGGGTTTTCCCCGCATTGATCAAACCTCATTGCTTTTCTGGACGTCCCTGGCCAAGTGCCAGGGAGTTTCTTTTGCTACGGATTCAGTTTCGCTTTTATACTGAAAACCAAACACATGGAGAATGAGAAATACTGTGAAAATAGCGTGTAAAAGTCTTTCAAATAAAAGATAGACACGACCTCGTTTCGTAAATCGTAGATATTATAATCTAGACAGTATATAAAGTTCTAAGAATGAGTGGCCCCATCAAGCACGCTACCCAAAAAAGCCTTTGCCAGACACACACACACACACACCTTTTCGCTTTTATATTATGGATTAAAATTATAGCAGATGCCGCCATAAGTGCCAATCTGTATGATCAACAACTTAATATCTTTTTAGATATATAAACTAGCTTATAGAAAATAATTTCTGATTAGAATTGAAAAAATCATTTTCACCACTTAGTGTATCAATGTATTTGTAATAAAAGCAATTTCGGGACCATCTTTGTAGTATAGACAGCAACACGAAAAAGTGTGTGTGTGGGGGGGGGCAAATATATTACAAATAGATGTTACCAAAGGCAAGATAAGTTGCTCTTCTATTTATCTCGAAGTTTTTGGTGTTTTAAACTTAGTTTAAATCGTTTATTTAGATTGAAATAGAAGTGTTAACTATTACATTAGAACAAGAAAAAAAATAATGGCTAACATTAGACTGTCATCTTGAGTCTCGATAATCGCTCAAAACGCGAAAATGAAACAAAATATTGGTAGAAACCTACCTAATAAATGTCACGATGACTGTCTAATGTCAGACATTTTATTTATTTTGTTCTAATGCAACACTCGACACTACTTGTGTTTCAAACTAATAAACACTTTAAAATAAGTTAAAACACCAAAAACTTACCAGGTACATAGAAGAATAACTTATCTTGCTTTTAGTAACATTTGTAATGCATACGTGTGTATATAATATCTCTCTCTCTCTCTCTCTCTCTCTCTCTCTCTCTCTCTCTCTCTCTCTCTCTCTCTCTCTCCTGTGCCTAAATCAAAACGTGGATTCCATGAACAAAGCTTCTTTCTTAGAACTGCACGCCTGTGGAACTCTGTTCCGTCTGCCTGCTTCCCACCGGACTACAACTTGGATGTCTTCAAGTCCAATGTTAACAAATTCCTAATGAACCGCCCCCTTGAGTAAACACTTCATCAAATCTCCACACTAACGTAATGTACTTGCAATAACCCTTATCCCTGAGTGGCTTCCGGGTCTTGATAAGTGGTGATCACTGTATATATATATATATATATATATATATATATATATATAACTTTGACACGCGTATGTTCTTTCTTATATGCCCTTACAAAGCTATCCGGTTACTGACTTGGAAATGGGTAATTTTACATTGTGAAACTGATCTCCCACCTTAAATTCTTTAACATTTTTTTTCAGGGCGTTTACATGTAATTACCCAAATAAAATTAAAAATTATAGTCCTCATTTACCCTTTCCTCTTTGGTGGAAAAAAAATGGCATTAAAAAATCGCTGCAAGAGCTTCTCATTGCAGAGATGTCAAATTATTAACGAGCGAAGTGCCGGAGAAGGGTTATAAGAAAGTTTGGTTGCTAAACACAAAAAAATCTCTACTCTTGTGTACCCCTTCTATTATATCCTCTCGCAGATTTTTTTTTTTTTTGGGGGGGGGGTCTTCAGTTTCATTGCCTGCCTTGCATTTTTTATTTGTTTTGTTTTTGTTGTCATTTTTATCTTATCCCACTGCCCTAGAAATGCGAGTCTGATTGACGTCATAGCTACTCCTGACCTACCTTTGAGAAACAGGTTGGGGTGGAGGTGGTGGCTACAGTCGGGTGTAGGATGGCTTTTTTCTTCTTTTTTTTCTTTTTATCGCGTCTTTCTACAACCCTCCTCTCATTTTCACAAGCTTACATCTACATCTCCCTAGCAAACCTCCCATCCCCAAATTGCCTGGGGCCTCTTAATCGTTACATTATAAGAGGAGGAGGAGGAGGAGGAGGAAGTGTATGAGTGTTTGTACACATACTAGAGCATGGTTCGGTAGGTGTGTGTGTGTGTATATATATATATATATATATATATATATATATATATATATATATATATTGGGGGGGGGGGTCCATAAACCGACCCATTTTGTCCCATCTCTGATGCTGATATTGGAAGACCCTTAAAAAACGCTTAAATGGTGTTGAAAACTATTTTATTGCATCGAGGTAATGGGATTTGTACTTGTATATATCCAAACCGATTCTTGCTGGTCTAAAGTGGCTTGTATCTCCTTTAGGAAGACGGTTATTTCTTCTCTTTTGTAAATGTGATTGAAATGGGTGAACGATTGGCGAGGGGATTGTCGTGACCCCAGCTCTTCATGCACACAAATTGTTGACTTTTAAAAGCTTTTTGGAACCGTTAAAATAAATGACTTTGACTAGATTTTGATATTATTGATCTTTATTTCTAGTTCGGAAATAAAATTGTAATTTACTTAACTAGCACAGGCCGTCGAGTTTATATCATAGGTACGGCCAAAAATGGTGTAGTACTTCAAAAGCCGATTTCTGATTTTTTTTTTTTTTTTTTTTTTTGGAGATTTCGACTACTTTTTGATTGTATTTGAAAGATTAAAGACTAAAGTTAATTTCCAAAAGGAAACAAATATTTGTGGGGGGTGGGGGGGAATGAAAAATATTTTCACAGCGAGCGAACTAATTCAGCTAAATTTTGAAATCAAATTCATTGTAAAAATACTTTGAAAGATAAACGTTACTTTTCTCGGTCTATTTTAAAGATAATTATTAAAGTCCTAAATAATAATAATAATAATAATAATAATAATCACCTTGTTGATAAAAAAAATAGCTTAATTAGCTCCCAAAAGCAAGAGATTCTCGCTTCATTCATCCGAAAGAAAACAAATTCCTCGTCACATGGGTTATACGGAATCCCAAAATTTTAGACAGTTGAAAGGCTGTCTGAAAATGACATCAGGTAATTAAAGAAAGGTAGGGGTGCTGTTTCTTTTTTTTGCTCCAGATGTGCATCCGTACACTCCTATCGTGAATGTTTGTCTAATTTTTACCATTTCTTGCGCTTGGTTCATTGGATATATTTTCCAGATAGTGTTTGAAATTCTTTTTCGTGTCCAATTGCTTCTATAATTATTGGAATGTTGGAAATCTAAGATTCCAGTTCGTTTTCATGTCATAAGACCTTGGTATTTCATCTTTTCCCTCTCAGCTCTGTTTAACCCGCATCATTGGGGACGCTGACTTCTAAGGTTGCTTCTTTGTCTTTTTCTCATATCATTGTCAGATTTAACAGCTCCGTTTTCTAGGCAAATAGCTGTAGGAATTGCATAATCATAGTGGATGGTGAATGACTTATTTCCAACTGTTCTTTCTGGTAAACATGTTCCCAGAACTTGCTGCGGTATTCGGTATTCAACTTTTTGCAGATGGTCTAGTGGAGATATTCACACTATTCTGATGCATAGTATAGTAGCCATCCGTCAACAGAACCTTACAACTAAACGTTAGGTAGTTCATGCTCTCTGCTTCTGTGTGGCAGAACATGCTCTTGTTGTCATTGCTTAGACCACTCATCTTTTTAAAAGCATTTGTCATCAAACCTTGATCTTGGGCAGCCATTATAACCCTCTCTGGTCACAGTGAAGCGATCCTCTTTATATTTAATTTATAGAGCCTTCCTTTATATAGTTTTGGATGAATTCATTCAGCAAATACTTGGTATGCTGTTGGCCCATTCAGCCATTTTCTTTTTGCAATGGAAGGTCTTATTTATCTATTGTTCTGTGTTACTGGATATTTATTTTTTGTGTGCCACAGTTCACTGAACAAATACATCAGGACAGTTAACAGAAAATTCTCAGTTGAGGCAAGAAGACTGCAACAACCCAGACTTATGACTAACCCATCATGTCCACGATACTACAATACTATTTCTTGATTTTATAAGAAACTAGCAGATGTATCTGGCAGTGCCCGGTATTCAATGTAACGTTAAATTCCTTAAAAAAAAAAATGAAATATAAAAAAAAAGAAACTGAGACATGCGCATGCGCATATTGTTTTTATCTAAACTGTTCACTTCTTGTAAGTAAAAAAGAAATAAACAAATACTCGAGCTGAGATCGAAACCAAAACCTAAAGACATTGAGTCAAGTACGATAACCATTAAACCAGCTTGACATGATCTTTTACAAAGTGTTTTCAAACCTACATATTCTTAAGATAAGAAAACTGTCATGTGAATGATTTGCGCATGCACATTGTGTAGTCGTAAAACAGTTGACAAACAGATAAAAATCCGATGACTCCCGAGCACCAATTTTTTTCAATTTTGACTCCTAAGCAGCCATTTTTTCTGGATGAAAACCGATTAAAAAGTTTTCCACATGTCTTAATATCCTATATACCAAGTTTCAAGTTAGTAGTTTAAAAATTCATTGAGTATATAGGTCGAGAGTTGTCCTCATGCACACCCACACACACACACACGCACGCTCACTTTTATAGATATATAGAAGATTGTACGAATCATAAATATTGACTTATTTTCTTTGTCCCTGTTAGTCGAATTGGTCACACACTAACCAATCAACTTCCAGAGTGCATTTATTTCATCAGTCCCAAAACTTCAGCTACTTTGAGAATCACAAACGGTGATCAGAGAGTTTCTCTGAAAACAACGAAGAAACAAAAATATTGGAACAAAGTGTAGTATCTGTTCTGATGCTATCCTTACTCTATTTGAAAAAATCCTTCTAGGCTGGGAAATTTTTAAACTTTTATTCCAGTCCAGAGTGTCTTGGAGGAGGTGGATTTTCTCCACTTTAAAAACGACCTTGTTTCTAATTCTATCTTTCTGGAGAAATAAGTAGGTAGGAACAACCAAGAAGGGCGTGACTTTCGTCTCTTCTGCTTTGATCCACTGGATTTTTCGTGAAAATCCGTCGCCTTTTGTCGAAAGTTTTAGGCAGACATACATACATACATTTAAACAGACAGATGAGATTTATATTAGATTATGGAAGTTAGCTTAAACAACCTTACCCAACACCAATACATAAAACCAGTTTCCTGGACAAGAAAGTTCATTCAGACATAATAAAGATGTGCTATTGTAGATGTATAAAAAGAAGTTATGATAATGTTTATTATTAAGGGTCGCGATCAGAGAAGAATGTGTAGGCGTTAAAATGTCTTTGTTAAATATTAATTTATCTATACTCCTGTAAATTTGTCTTTTTTCTTTTTCTTTTTTTTTGTGTGTGTGTATGTTGATCATATTAAAAACCCCTTTTTCTGTATTTATTTAAAAAGAAGATACAACTTTTGTTATATATGGGTCGTTGAATTGTATTCACCTGCAAAAGATCTAGCTAATTTGCATATTCTTTTCAACATTAATTTTAATTAATTCCCTATTAGTTTTTTTTTCGGTGTTCTTATTGGATGATCATCTTTAGTTAACAATTACGCGTAATTATATTCATGCAGATATTCTACATGATTTATACTTGCATAATATTTGCGTAAAAAGGTTTTAGTACAGACAAACCTCTTTCTATATATATTTATGTATGCTTATATATATTTGTTTTAAAAAATTGCCTACCAAACTCGTCTGTCAATTTTGGGTCTACAGACATGAAACTTAATATATATGGTATTCGAGCCCATGCAAAAATTCATATTTGGGTTTGAGCACGGCCACTAAGAGTAAGAAGGCCTGTTAACTAAAAAAATGCCAGCAGGCAATGTAGGTAAGATTCATCAGACTGTCAGTACTATATGAGGGCCATTTGAAAAAGAGCAATAAAACATTTCTAAAAAGAAAAAGGAACACAGTTCGATTAATACTTAAACTGAACTTTATTCAATATAAAATATAAATATTATCGATGTAAAATTAAGTAATTTTAAAGCAATATACAATTTAATACTGATAAAAGTGAATTATGAATTTAGGAAACAAAGAATTAAATAACATATTAAACACCAACGATGAATAATTTTAAGTGAAAACAAACGATAAAATACAAAAAATTGAAATAAAACAAATAATTTAAATACAAACAATAAAAATTACTAGTGCAGAAATATTTTTTAATTTAATTTCGAGAAAAATCACATGGGTTGAATGTTATTTTTTTTAACTTTAAAGATTATTCGGACTAATGTTCTCATCTTGCGTGTTTATTTCACAACGTTTTATCATCGAATCTTGACTTCTCCTTTATTACACCCTCAGGCCGAAAATGATGTTCACATACTGAAAAACATAATTAAAGAAAACATTCATACCATAATGTAAGCTATTGTTAAAATATAAGAAAATACAGTAAACAAACATTTACAATAATAATAATCACAGTGTAGTATCTGTTCTGATGCTACACTTCATTTGTTCTGTCCTCGGTCAGTGGAGGAGAAATCCTTCATGACTGACACAATTTTTATTTTATTTTTGTTCCTATCCAGAGTGCCCCTTTTTGGGGAGCTAGATTTTCCCACATTAAAAACCGACCTTGTGTCTAGCTGTGCCCTCGTGGGGGAGGAAAGTAAATAAATTTAAAAAACAATATTTTTGACAAATATTCTCATGTAAAAGTTATTTGTTTATTATTTTAAAAAGAAACAATCAATTTTAATATATAATGCTCAGTCAAGGCTAATTTCATTAAATTCCGCGTGGTGAATAATTTTCAAAAGCCTTATAAGAAAATAAACAGTTAAAAATATCAACATAATATTTGCTGTATTAGCAATAAATAGTATTGTTTCTTTAATTTATATAAACAATGTTATCAAACGTTATGAAAGTACTTGAATACAGTTCTAATTAAATACACGTATGATTACTTACTTTACTATATTTGTTTGATATAATAAAATTTTTCCTTCTAATGGTACGTATCCAAATTGAGAAAATTTAGGAAAAGAAAATGTATGTACTTTGGGGCGTTTTGGATAATTTCCCCGGTAATTTGGAACAACGCAAGAATACACCATGTTAGCAAACTGAAAACTAGAGGAAACTGCTGCTCAGCAGTGCTGCTGATAGCCTAGACCGTATACCTACAACTGAATCTGATAATGACGTCACGCTGTCATGTGCATCGGCCTCCTTTACTCTCGGTAGCCACGGTTTTAGCCGGGGAAATCGATGAAAAAGTGAAAAAAAAATTTTCTAAATGGAATTTGCCAGGTGAACGTTGAACAGCATTATGAATATGCATGCATAACGTAATAGCTATTGGTTCATTTTTTTCATTTTTAGCTTTGAAAAAAACATGTCTTCATAACTCCAGCATTAACGTCAAAGAAAAAAGAAAATCGTAAGCTAAACGTTTTTGGTTTCGATTCTCGGTGGTGGCGCACAAGTCTTTTTTTTTTTCTTTTAACTTTTTAACTCATTACTATATATAGGGTCAAATATAATAAATACGAAATCTGCATTAATCAAAATATTTAAGTGTATTTTACGACTAGGCACAAATTTTAGTGAAGACAAAGGGTCGCTGCCAATGAGAAACCAACGTAAGCGGCCGTTGCGATAATGCAAATTCATCTGCAAAGGTTAAAGTAAAGAGTAGTGAAAATCTAGGGAGACTTGTCACTCAGGCACCATAGAACACCATAAGTTGTTCTCAAAAATAAATCTTTGATAATGACCTGTGTGACTACTGCTAGTGAGTAAATAATAATAATAATATATAATAAAAATTATAATTTATTTTTTGAATGCAGCAAACTAGCTCAAAAGAATATAAAAATAGATACGATCAAGTTCGAAAGGATGTACACTGGGAATTATGCAGACAAGTTCATTTTAAACACCCAGACAAATGGCACAAGCACAAACCGGCAGTAGTACTTGAAAACGAAAATTACAGATCCCTATTAAACTTGGGTATACATACTTAAATACCCGTCCAAGCAAGAAGACTGGATGTCATAATAGTTTACAAAATATCATTACTATATATAGGGTCCTATACAATATAATAATAAATAGCCTGGAAAAATCATAGATTACAATAGAAAAATGCGAGCATAAAAAGTAATATGGTTAAGCTTAAACATGGAAAAGTAAAGGACTAGTTGATGACTCTAACATCTTGTTTTTACTTTTTCTTTTTTCCACTTTTGAAAATTTTTAATTTCATAAAGCAATTAGCTTTTGTTCATCTTGCCCTGAATTGGAACAAAACTAAAAAAAAATTACCTTGGTCTAGAAGGATTTCCCCCTTCACTAACTGAAGACAGAAAAGGAAGTGTAGTATCCGAACAGATACTGCACATTCCTCCTACCCAAAAGGCCATGGTAACCTTGCACTCTATAGTTCACAGCAATAACGGCCAGCTCATAGCTTTCACCAAATGCATTGAGATTTCGTTTTCTACCGACCTTTATAATTTTAAAGAGTGCTGTGGATGAAATGTAATTTGGAAATAAAAACATTAGAACGGTTTCAGAATATTAAAGTATACAGGTTGATGAGAAATTTTTAATATGCTTTGTAAAAGTTATGTTATTTTTTCTCGGCTGTTAACTATACTGCATTTTTGCCATATTATTTATTTATTTCACTTTTGAAAATTGTAAGTTTGGTAAGTAAACAATTCATTTCCAGCGGCATTCTGAAGGATTCAAATGGCATGAATCGCGATAAAGTTTTTGACATTTACTATTAGTTAAGTAGCATGTTGGAAGTTTACAGCACACACACACACACCATATGATGAATTAGGTAAAAATGACACAAGTGGATAGGTTGGAAACAGTAGCAGATGGAGAAAAAATATAGATGAAAATTTCA
>NC_136501.1:22142444-22182444 GCF_053919585.1 Euprymna scolopes
CCACTGAAATCAGGTTGTGCGAACTCAGGTGAGGTTGCAAAACTCTTGCCTCATGATTACACGTGCTGGAATTCTTACAAAGGCTATCCATTGTCTCTCGAGACTGAATGGAGGCAACAAATCAAAATGTCCAGGGTTCAAATCTTGAGCTTGGTGCGCTATCTGTATCTAGTCACACTGATAAGTCTTTAAAAGACAAAACAAAAGATGAAACCTATGAATGACTATTAGTGATGCGGCGACTCCAGTTTTTTTTTTTTGTTTTTTTTTTTGTTTTTTTTTATTGATTCTAAATTCTTGATTTGATACAATTTCTGATTCTTTTTAAATTTCTAAATATTCACCTATAGTATTTGTTTTAATTTTTAGCTTAAAAACAATTTTGCAGAATTAAAAATACGTTTGTAGTAAGTGCATACATTAGATGAATAGATATCTATTTTTTCCTCAAATGTTTTTCCTGTAATTGACTGAAAAGAGTTAAAGATTTGTCTTTTACCATAGTTCATCATAAGTTGACCAAATGTTACCTGAATTTTTTTTAATAATTAAATCTAGTTTTATTTTTATTCATTTTTCTTTTTTTAAACTAAAAAAAAAAAAATTATTTTTAAAATAAAAATACTGCAAAGAGAAAAAAGCAGGGAAAGTTTTTTGTTGTTTTCTTTCTTTCTCTTCATAACTGCATAAAGGAAGAAGAAATAAAAATCAGCTGAACCTTTGTCTGAGAAAAGCTCTGCCATTAGCAAATGAAAACATTAACTCATGGGCGGGCGTAACAATGAATCTAATCAGATTGAATGTTCAGAAAACTTTAAAACAAGTTGGATATTTTGGAAATTGTAGGAGTCAAAATTATAGGAATCGGACTTTTATTACCTTTCAACTCTACAATCCTGATAAAAACTTTTGTCAATTTTCAATTTTGTTTTCATACTCTTTAAATTTTTCTTTTTGAATATGTAGATGTGAATACAAGATGGTAAATTATGTCTTGCTTTTTAAAACAAATTATTCTGTAATAAAAATATATTTTGCATTTTAATTTCTGTTGCTTTCAATCATGGCAAGTGCTCGTCAGTGCTCTATGCCCCCCCTATCACCAAACTTTCATGAAAAATACTCCTAGCTGAAACCACTATCAATAATTTTCTCCACTTTTTATTTGTGCCTAAACCTAAATGTTGATTTCATGAACAAAGTTTCTTTCTTAGAACTGCATGCCTGTGGAGCTTTCTTCCATGTCCCTGCTTTCCAACTGACTACAATATGGTTGTCTTCAAGTTCAACATAAACAAGTTCTTCATGAGCCATCCCTTTAAGTAACCGAATTTACCAAATTACAACTACTAATGATTACAACGATATTGTCACATTGACTACTGTGTACTCATTAACCCTTATCGAGTGGCCTCCAGGTCTTGATAAGTGGTGACTTTTTTGTGAAAAAAAAAAATTATTTAGTTCAAGTCGTTTTGATGAACATATGATTTATTGTCATTGAAATAAATGATACAAATCTTTTGAAGTACTGCATATATTAGTGTTGGGACTATTAATTGGTGTCAGAAAAATCTGTGTCTATTTTCCGATGCCAAAAACGATTCCTTTTAATTATCAGTTTTTTTTTTTTAATTTGATTTTGTTTAAAACAAAATCTTCCACTGCTGGTAGTAATGATAAAATAGTAAATATTTATTGATTTTAAACTACCATTAAAACAAAAATCGATAGATCACCACCCACAAATGTGTTTTTATTAAGAAAATATGTGCACATTTAACATGTGTTTTTACGGTAATCAGGGAAGGTGGGTATAACAATTTGATTGTTAAATAGAGATTTATAAAGAATCGGAATTGGGAATTTAGTACAGAATCGGTAATTGTACCAGAATCTGGGAAAAATATTGGAATCATCCCATATTATCTATAATATAAATCTCACCTGTCTGTATGTATGTATGTATGTATGTCTCGCCAAAACTTTCAACAGAGTCGACGGATTTTCACGAGATTGGTATCATTGTAAAGCTCAACCCTTATCGAAAAATTGGCTAAAAACAAATTCCTTCATCCTCAATTGGGCACTTTTCTACAGGGAGGAGTCGTTGTTTTTTTTTTTTTGTTTTTTTTGCCGATATTTTCGAAAGTCATCGCCTCTTTTTGATTGTCTAGCCTTAATTTAAACCTACCTCACTTCTGGTTTGGCGATGGGCGTAACAGCTAACGCGTCATTTTTTTTTTTTTTTTTCCACTTTCTTTTCCTCCATGATATGGGTTCGAACCTGCTTGCCTACTACTATATTTTTTAATTTTTTTTTTTTTTTTTTTTTTTTTTTCTCAACACACACCTACAAACACCCGAACAACGCTGGGCACCCAGGCTAGTCTATAATAGAAGGCAACCCAACCACAGCCTAATTTGCATAAGTATATTAGCAGTTTATAATAAATTAATGTTTGTTGTATAATTCTGCATTAACATGTAATCTGGTTGAAATGTTTTTGACTCATATTGGGATATGACTCCCGATTTTGACGATCGTTTTTATAACCACAGTTATAACAATCAACCAATCAGAAGCTTCAAAAGTTACTATAAAAAGTCGAAATTTGGATTCTATCATTTCGCCGTCGTCTCTGTCAGGAACCTGCATTTGATTTTTCGCCGCCATCTTTGTTACTAGGACTTACTTAACACTCAAGATCGGGACTACATTGATTCTTTGCCGATTTGATTTACTGCCGCCATCTTAGGTCAACATAGTGCCTCAATACTTAACAAATATTTATCCGTATTTTACGACCGGGCAACGCTGAGTATATTTTCTAATAATATCTATTTTCATTTCTCACGACTGAAAGAGGACGTCATGAATAACAATTGAAAATTCAGAAAGTTATAGCCATCGTTGATAGAAGTATCTTACATTCTCCTGACTGGAATCGGTTTTTCCAATTCCATAGTCCAAAAGCACACTGATTTGAATTAGGTCACTTGAAAGTTTGGGAGAACAAAGACAACCTGAACAATATTTGTAGCGTGACCTGATTATGATAAACTGTCGTTTATTCTTCTGTGTAACCCTCCGACCCGAACCTCACCCGACATTCTTTCGAATGACACTTAACCTCAAACTGATGTTTACATTTTCATAAACAACCGTCATAGCTGTTATCATTTGATGCATTATTGACCGATTTATAGACAACACTGAGTGACCCACTTGGGTCACATGAGAAAATAAAAACGTTTAGAACTGGTAAAAAAAAAAAAAAATCATTAGTAAACAAGTTAATTTAAATGCAGAAATTAATTCAAGAATTTATGGCTAATGGAAACAATTAGTGTTTACACACGCGTTAACATGTAGACATTTTGGACCCAACGCATTGTAGCAGAATATGTCGCAATGAACATAGGACAAATAATAGCTATGCTCCTTTTTTTTTTTTTTTTTTTTTTTTGTAACATTTATTTCCGGGTACTTTTGCGCAAATAAAACGTGATCGCTCCGTTCTCTCAAACGTTCTGACCTCTCTCTCTCTCTCTCTCTCTCTCTCTCTCTCTCTCTCTCTCTCTCTCTCTCTCTCTCCTTTTTCCTTGCCGTGACGTCATTTCGCACACGGCTCGGTATTTGCATTTTGCCGCTATCGTGCGTCCGTGCTCTTCTACATTACAATCTCCTTTTGCTGAACATCTGTTTGAAATATCCATTATTTATTCAATAAGTTTGCATGTTATTTCACGTATGCTTCTAGAAAAGTATTTTCAAGATTATGGGTGACGTAAAGAGCATAAAACGATGTTTTTAATCTATTTATACGTTTTATCTTGATATTTTGAACGGACCTCTACACTCGGTCATAAAATGTAACGAAATGAATCAAAAAAGACGTTGAAAATACTAAAATTTCGTCTTTGGGTTGCGTTCATTCTTTGTCCAAACTTTTGAAATAGTTTACGTGAATTCTCGTAACTGTTTTTCAAAGAAAAAAGTCTTTTTTTTTTTTTTTAAATTTTGAACTCGTGTGTTCGTCTCGGTATCAACATAAAACGCAACTTATTTCAGTATATATAGTAAATTAGGCACCGCCAAAAATGGCCGAAAAATCAAGTTGTTTTTTAAAACGAAATTACATTTATTAAAATCCATTATTTCTGAGTAACTTTTTTTTCCAGAAAGATAAAACCCTGAATTTTATCATAGAAAACAGAATAATGTAAAACTTTTTCTACTATTTTTAATTAAATTTTAAATGTTAAATTTTCCCAAAAAGTTAACAATTGACATTTTTTTTGTCTTGCACAAAAAACGTACATAAATATTTTTTAAAAAAGGTTTTTGAAATAATTTATTTGTTGTCTAAGATTTAGGATGATTTTCTATGAGAATATGCAAAAATATTATAAGTACCTGGATTTCAAATAATTCCACTTATTCATATAGGCAACCAGTTACTTCGCGTCGATCTAGAGTCTAGATCGACACTGTTTACGTTTGTATTCGATAAAAAGCAAACTATGGAAGACCAAACAGGCCCAAAAAACTTATTTTTCAGTAACAAAAATTTCAATGTATTATTAACGCTGAGGCTGGCCAGTACCAGATGGGTGACCATTTGTATGAGTTTGGTTTTAAAATGGAGGAGGGGCAATTTAAAGGAGAATAAAAAAAATTTATTTCAGCGCATTTGGTCCACCGTAGTCGAAAGGCGGCAAACGTTTTCAAACGGGATCGAAAAAATGATGCCATTTTTAACACAAATTCGATAAATATTGTGCCCCTTTTTTTTTTTTTTTTTGTATCGATTCTTCAACGCATGCCCTGTTTAATAATGGTCATACATTATTCGGCTCGCTAAAAAAAAAATTGTTAATTTATTTATCAAAGATTTTAAAATGGCTTTTTTCGTATAAATATTAAAAAAAATTTTTTGTTGTGCTTAACTTAAATTATTTTACTTAACATATTCACCGAATTTCACACGTCAAAACTCAAAAGCGGGATAATTAAACACAATCGAAGTTCTGATATTCAGACGTAAAAATAAGGTATGCAAACAATTTTTTTTTTTTAAATCTAATCCTGTCCCTTGCAACAAGACAATATGTTTTGTTCAGTTTCAGATGATTATTTTAAGCATATTTGTACCACCTCAAAACAAGGGGGGGGTGTAAGTAAAAAAAAAATATATATATAAATATCGTTTATGAAAAATAAGTACACTGTTATAAAGTTCATTCTGCTCTTAATAATCGCTGAAAATTTCGTATTGATCGGATAATTACCTGATTTTTGGAAGATTTTTAAAAAGACGGTCCGTCAAAAAGTACTTACCTGCCCCCCCCCCAGTTTTGGCGGTGAATATAATAAATGATTAGAAACGGTACCTTGTCTCTCTCACACACACACACACACATTTAAATGTAAAAGTTTACATACGAGATAGGAAAACATAGGATGTTTGTTTATATTTTATGTTCTTTCGGAAGAGGAGATTCATTAGGTGAAATATTCAGGCAGCCTGAGTTTCTATTTTAAGAGCTGTGAATTATTCGCAGGTCAGAAAAGTCGTAATCAAAACTTCTTCACTCAATTATTTATATATATAATTATTTTTTTACTATAATAATTAAATATCTACAGACACTAGTGTTTCATCCTTTCGGGAATCTTCAGTGCAGGGTGTCACGATTAACACTATTCGAACGGTTCGAACCCCGCAACATGAGGTATCAATTCGGCTATCATTAACCGCGTGAAATAACGTTGAATTTAAACATTTTAATTTTAAATGTTCATTTATGTCCGTCAGACAGTGATCTAATCGTTATACAATGATCTATGCATAAGAGCTAAATTGACCGACTTTAATTCAACTGAAAGTGCTCAACGATAAAAAACGACTTTCTTAAAGGGGCTGTCATATATATATATATGTGTATATATATATATATATATATATATATATATATATATATATACTAGCAGGAATTCCCGAGATTAATAATAATCAACGTATATTTCACACTCCTATATTTTATTGTCATCGAAATCCGTGAAATCACCTGGGAGGAAGCTTTACGTGCCTTCGTGCTGTAACTTAGTCCAAAATATGTTATTCTACATTGCACTTTAGAGAACATACTGTTTCTTATATAAAATTATTTTATATAATCTTCTTTGCAGTTAACAAAAAAAAAAAACCTTAAGAAATTTACGTGTGGGGTGTGAACCTAAAGTTCACATCATGCAAAAAAAACAACAAAAGAACAAAAAAAAACACGTAAATTTACAAGTCTTATAAAATTCTTTGCAATTAATGAAAAAAATGTAAGAAATTTGCGTGTGGAGTTTGAACCTACAGACCACGTCATGCAAAAAAAAAAAAAAAAACAAGCTATCAACTTACCTACAGTAGAATTTTCACGGCCCATTGTTCTATCATTGTTACTAAGCAATGACATGGAAAAAATGACTTTACCGATAAATAAAAATAACGGTTTGAATTATCGGGGGTATGCCGAGACAAAACTTTACTAAGATCACTTCCAGACTTATACACTAACGTTCTTTAAATTTTAAAGAAAATCTGTTCAGCTGTTTCAGAGTCTATAAGGAATTCACTCACACAGTTGTTTAAATAATTGTGTGTGTGTGTGTGTGTGTATATATATATATATATATATATATATAATAAATCATTAGAAGCTGAAAGGAATGTAATGAAAAAAAACAAAAGTTAATAGTATAATTAATAATATTCGTATTCAGCATACTCTCAACCTATGTATTTTGAGTTGTCTTTGCTGTGTCAGATAAATGAGTTCTTTAGACCGGAAGTTAGTACATTCTACTGGATTTTGACGGAATTCAATGATATTTAAAATAAAATAGTTTTACTTTATTCAATTGCATTTTTGATTTCAATGAATATGTGATTAAATTTTTAAAATATGTCGGTCACATTGTGACGAGAAATGCATGCACACACATGCAAGAAGTGGTTGCACAATTTTGATATGGATAAAAAAAAATGTCTGTCTCTGATCATTCAAAATTTGGAAATGGTTTTGAAGTCTGAACAGTAGAATTAAAGTTTTTTTGCCTCATATTGTTTTTGAATTTTTTTTTTTTTTGGTTGCTATTTAAAAAATTTTTTATATACATCTCATCCAAAAATTAGAATAGAAAGTGGCTCTTGGGTTTTGCAGGTAAATATGTTGGTATTATTAGAAAGTAAAGTCCAAAGAAGAATTCCCAGCCGTTATGTTCTCCTTCTTGCAATTCAATTCTCAGTATCAAGCCCCAGCACACATCTGTCAGAACTTACTTCTGCCAAAGAGACTCTCTCTCTCTCTCTCTCTCTCTCTCTCTCTCTCTCTCTCTCTCTCTCAAGCTTTTTTTTTTTTTTTTTTTTTTTTTTTTTTTTTTTTTTGTTGAAAATCCGACTGCATCTCATTTGCATATTTCTCCCAAATCTCATTCCCTCGCGTGAACGCTAGTCCATAAATAGCAGGGGCGCGGCTTTTTTTTTTCTTTATCCCTTTCCTGAAATGGACGGCACGTTGTAGAAAGTCAGGTTTTTACTACTTTTTAATCACTTTACTTTCAGCAGCCTCATCACTCTCACTTCTCTTATTTTATTCTTTAGTCCTCACATTCCATGAACAATATTTCTGACAAATGAGGAAGAACTGCTGTTTATTTTTTTTATCGTAATCTTAAAACCATCATTTACAGTTGTCTATTTTTGACTTTGTAGTTTTAAGCTCTTTAGAAGTGGTTTTATAGCTTGTCTGGAACGATTTCCATAAAAAAATAAAATTTTTAAATTGTTTGAATTTGTATCATTGAACCAAAAAATCCAGTAAAAATGTTTTCAAATGTTACTAATGTTTTTGTTTCACATTAAGAAACATCATTTTTTCTTAAATTATTTTGTTTTTGTATAAATTTTCATTTTCCATTGAAAAATCTACCAGAAAAATGTTCTTTCAGCTGCAGCAAATGTCAATCAGAAAGGATTTGTTTTTGTCGCTTTCAATTATTCCATTAATCTTCGGATTTTCTTAAAATTGGCTCATTAGTTTTGCACAAAATTTGAAGACTTGGCATGGCAACTAATATGGCTTAGTTTGGGAACTGGCTTAGCAATATTTAGGGGGAAAAAGTTCTGGTTTATCCCCAGAGGAAGGAGCGGGTAGGCTGAAAATGTCTTTATAATTAGCAAAATTTGCACTTTTTCACAAATATAAAACAAAAAAAAAACCTTGCTAGTTTTTCTTCTAAATCCAACAAAATTTGTTTACATCATTCAAGGAGTAGTGAATGCAGGGGGAGATAACTCATATCTTATCGTTTAATATTTCCCTGACATATGCGTCTCTTCTTGCTTTTATCATTTTTTTTGTTAAGAATAAGCCCATTACATTTTCAACAAATGTTGTAGACATTCATAACTTTTGCTGACTATTCATAACTTTTGCTGACTATTCATAACTTTTGCTGACTATTCATAACTTTTGCTGACTATTCATAACTTTTGCTGACTATTCATAACTTTGTTTAAAAAAAAAAAAAAAAATTATGGATACTCAATTTTCAAAAAGTTTTAT
Organism: Euprymna scolopes; assembly: GCF_053919585.1. Lineage (NCBI taxonomy): Eukaryota > Metazoa > Mollusca > Cephalopoda > Sepiida > Sepiolidae > Euprymna > Euprymna scolopes. The sequence continues at coordinate 22,151,070 of NC_136501.1, forward strand.
ACTTTAGCCAAAATTACATATTGCTTCTTTTGACGGTGTCAGTTATTTTAATAAGATCTTTTCATCTGTGGAATCACAGGACTGCTTTTCTGATAACTACAATATGATAGTCTTCAAGTCCAATGACAACAAGTACTTGTTGATCTGTCCTCTTAAGTAAGTCTTTTGATAAATGGTAACTCCTTAGCATTAAATTTTTTTTTTTTTTACTCTAATGTCTGACCAAATCATATTTAAACTTCTGCATGTTAGTTGAGTCAAAGAAGCAGGAAATAGGGATAAAATTCCAAAGCCTAGTAGTCCGAAGGAAGAAAAGGCTTAGTTGATAGTTCAGGATATATTAGATTGGAGACTTTCTTTCGACACTTTTTGGTTAAGAGAGAGATTAGTTATAGATACACCATGCCCAGATGTGCCAACAATACTATCGAGTGTGAGTAGTCTTTTAGCACTGTAGAGGGAACCCACCTTCTTTGCAACAGCTTTTACAATGTATTTGTTTCAATTCTTGCTGCCTGTGAATGTTAAGCCTAGAAGTTTGAACGATGACAGGTAGAGTTTTATTAGCCGTGGTAATTAGTGGTTGACAATGTTTCTTTTAATTGTTAAAAGAAAGTTGCTTGGTCTTAGTAGCATTAAATGTTACCATTCATTTACATTAATTTCTGAAATAATTACTTTGGGTCATATTTATTGTTTTACAATGTTGCACAGACATTTTTGTTTGTTTGGTATTTTACTTTTTTTCCTAGTAGAACATCATGAACTTTAGGTGAATTTCTGAAAATCTTGTGTTTACAAGTTTTACCTTTTCCAGAGATGCAGCCTATTATATGCTCTTAAATCTGTTCTAAAAAAAATCTGTAGGTTCTCCGGTTTGTTGGCATCTACCGTATATACTTGTGTATAAGTCGATGTGCATTTTAAAACCAAAAATTGTGTTTTAGGTTATTACCTGTGTATAAGTCGACTGTAGATTTCAGACAAGTTAAATCGTCTGTCTCATGATTCTTTCTTGCACAGATAGTTTCCTTTTTAGTGTTTTTTTTTTTTTCATTTTTTTTTTTCTTTTCATTTTTGTAAGACATATTATAAATTGTTTCTCGGCATCCACAAGCGATAATACGTGCATTTACACAAGTATGGTCTATTCGATTTTCATATATAGAACAAATGTTGCTAATCAGACATTGACATGCCATAGATTCCAGGTACAGTTAATGTTTTTAAACATAATTTATGTCACATACCGTAATAACGTAAACGCACACATTGCATGAGCCGTAATATATTGTAATAATGTGAATGCATGCCTTTAGGGCCATTTAATGGTTTCATTAAATTGTTAAAACTTACTGAACTTAGGGGATAACGACATATCGTAAACACTACATTTCCAAACCTATTAAAAAAAAACATATCACCGAATACATCATATCGAACTTAGGCCTATAGCACGGCTACCGAGAGTAAGAAGGCCTGTTAACTGAAAAATTCATACAGGCAATGTAGGTAAGATTTGTCAGACTGTCAGTACTATATCAGGGCCATTTGAAAAAGAGTAATAAAACATTTTTAAAAAGAAAAAGGAACACAGTTCGATTAATACTTAAACTGAACTTTATTCAATATAAAATATAAAAATATTATCTATGCAAAATTAAAGAATTTAAAAAACATATTAAACATCAACGATTAATAATTTTAAAAGTGAAAACCATTGATAAATAATTTTAAGAATGAAAACAAACGATAAAATACAAAAAATTGAAATAAAACAAATAATTTAAATACAAACAAACAATAAAAATTACTAGTGCAGAAATATATTTTTTTAATTTAATTTAGAGAAAAATCACATGGGTTGAATGTTAATTTTTTTAACTTTAAAGATTATTCGGACTAATGTTCTCATCTTGCGTGTTTGTCACAACGTTTTATCATCGAATCTTGACTTCTCCTTTATTACATCCTCAGGCCGAAAATGATGTTCACATACTGAAAAACATAATTAAAAAAAACATTCATACCATAATGTAAGCTATTGTTAAAATATAAGAAAAGACAGTAAACAAACATTTACAATAATAATAATCACAGTGTAGTATCTGTTCTAATGCTACACTTCATTTGTTCTGTCCTCGGTCAGTGGAGGAGAAATCTTTCGTGACCGAGACAATTTTTATTTTATTTTTGTTCCTATCCAGAGTGCCCCTTTTTGGATAGCTAAATTTTCCCCACATCAAAACCCGACCTTGTCTCTAACTGTGCCCTCATGGGGAGGCAAGTAAATAAATTAAAAAAATATATTTTTGACAGATATTCTCATGTAAAAATTATTTGTTTATAATTCTAAAAAGAAACAATATATAACGCTCAGTCACGGCTAATTTCATTAATAACTGCGTAGTGAACAATTTTCAAACCGACTTTAGAAAAAAATATAGAACTTTTGGATTTGTTTTACTGTACACATAGATTCGAAAAAAGTTGTCACAAAACAAATATAGAATAAATAAATGTTATCAAAGGCAAGATAAGTTACTTTTCTACCTAACTGGATATGTTTTTAGTGTTTATATTTAATGTAACATGTTTATTCAGCTCGATGTATTGGAAAATTTTAAATGGCAGCCGACTCTCTCTTTGAGGCGGTAAGTTTGGGAAAATGAGTTATAAATAAAGACAAAATACTGTTAGAAACTTGCTCAATATATGTTACCGTGACCTAGGCTGACATATATTCGGCGGGTTTTTAGCAGTATTTTGACTGGTTTTTTATTTATAACTCATTTTCCCAAACTTACCGTCTCCGAGAGAGTCGGCCGCTATTTTGAATTTTCCAATACATCGGTAAACACTGTGTTTTTTTTTTTTTTTTTTTTTTTTTTTTTAGATGAATAAGCATATTACATTAAATATAAAAAAAAAACATATCCAGTTGGATAGAAAAGTAACTTATCTTGCCTTTGATAACATTTATTTGTTCTATATTTGTTTTGTGACAACTTTTTCGAATCTGTGTACAGTAAAACAAACCCGAACTTTCAAATATTTGGACATACTCAATGAAAGGTTTTATTTATTATTAAAAAAAAAACATTTTGACAAATATTCTCATAAAAATTATTTGTTTATAATTCTAAAAAGAAACAATTTTAATATATAACGCTCAGTCACGGCTAATTTTATTAAGCCACGTGGTGAATAATTTTCAAACCGACTTTAGAAAAAAATATAGAACTTTCAAATATTTGGACATACTCAATGAAAGATTTTATTTATTACTAGCGGGGGTACCCGGCGTTGCCCGAGTGTTTGTTTCTGGGACGGGGGGGGGGAGTTTTAAAAAATGTTATGGTAGGTAAGTAGGAAGGATCAAACCCGGAGTCATGAGTAAAAGTAGGAAAATAAAGTGTGGAAAAAAAAAAAAAAACATCTGCAACGTTAACAGTTCGGCCACCAAGAAAAGTCCATTCCAGTTGTTTAGGAAAAAAAAAAAAAAAAAAAAAAAACGACTACGGTAGGTCGGCGCGAACGTGAAAATATAATGTGAATTGTCCAGCACGCTAACCACTACGCCACAGAGCACTGCAGCTTAGTTTAGTGATTTTAAATAACTTCACATGAAAGAACTACGAAGCCAAACCGGTGTTCTCTTCTCAACTGTTCCTTGTGAACGATCCCCAAACGGTGTTAAGTGGTGGCAGGGGGAGGAGGAATTTATTAGAGAGAAAATATTTTACCACTTCCATTGATCTTAACCGATTTTGGCCGTGACTTCTCAGCAGAAAAAGTATAGAAATCTAAGATTATCGAGGAATTTGAGAAATAATAAGCCTATAACACACCTCAGATATTGTTCTGCCGTTTGTGCATATTATATTTGCATGAAATATCTTGATTTTTGATCCTATTAATGTCAAAATCAGACGGGAAAAAATGAGTTCATTTTATTTATATAGAGATTAAAAAAAAAACATTGTGACAATTATCCTCATGTAAAAATTATTTGTTTATAATTTTAAAACCTAAAACAAAATTAAATTAAATTTTCAATCTTCCCGATAGACTTTTTAGCCTTATAAGAAAATAAACAACTAAATATATCAACATATTTGCTGTATTAGCAATAAATAGTATTGTTTCTGTAATTTATATTAGCAATGTTATCAAACGTTATGAAAGCACTTGAATACAGTTCTAATTAAATGCACGTTTAATTATTAACAAATAACATCACTTACTTTACTATATTTGGTTGGAATAAAAAATTTTCCCTTCTAATGGCACGTATCCAAATTAGAAAATTTAGAAAAAGAAAATATATGTACTTTGGGGCGTTTTGGATAATTTCCGCGGCAATTTGTAACAACGCAAGAATACACCATGTTAGACAGCAAACTGAAAACTAGACGAAACTGCTGCTGATAGCCTAGATCATATTCCTACAAGTGAATCTGATAGTGACGTCACGCTGTCATGTGCATCGGCCTTCTTTACTCTCGGTGGCCATGCCTATAGCCATGTCTAAAGAGTGAACATTGCGAGAGCTATTCCAGTTATTACTAAGCCTCCCACTGAAAAAACGCACGTGTTTACAGGCTAGCAAATACACTGCAGTGGGGTTCGGAAGGAGTGCGATTAATTACTAAGATTACCAGTATATACCAAGTGCACAAACAAAATGTCGTTTTCTATGCTATGATTGAGTGCTGAGTCGCTCTTTAACAACATTTCTGTTGCAATATTTTTGAAGTACAATGGGGTATGATCCCGCACAGTCGGGAGATTCTGTTTATAAACGATGCTGCTAGGAACTGACGAATCAAATTAATTCAGGTTTTGCTATCTACCAATCAGAAACCAGAATTGCTCCATACATATTAAACCTTTTCTGTAGCAACTTCGCATGTGTTTTCTTCGTGTCAACACGAAGAATCTTTTGTTCTGTCTACTGAGAACCAGTCACCTCCAGAACTTGTGTAGAACAAGTAACCATCGAAAACTGTGCTGAAACTAAACATGGCTTACAATTCTAGAGGTTATGGATCCACCATGCGTCTTTATTTTGGTGGATCCGAATCAAAATTCGAATTGTGGCAAGTGAAATTTTTAGGATATCTATGAATTCAGAAGCTACACAAAGTACTTCAGGCACAACCTGAAAACAGAAACGATCCCGACATCATTGAAAAGAACGCAACTGTCTTTGCGGAATTAATTCAGTGCTTAGATGACCGAAGTCTATCACTGGTAATGAGAGAAACCTCTAGACGTACGCATTTATGGCAGCTGCCTATATACGCAACGGGTGCTTTAACAAAACACTATCTAAAACCCCATATGAAGCTTTCTGCGGTAGAAAACCAAATTTCAGCAGAATGCATGTATTTGGTTCAACTTGCTTCGCATATGTAGATAAAGAGTACTGCCCGATTTTTTTTTTTTTTTTTTTGTGGTCGACAATATGAAAGATTATCAAATTGACTTTTACTATTCCGTGGAAAATACACCAAAAAGCTTTAACGAAGCAATTAATTTAGAACATTGTGATCAATGGAAATTAGTCACGAAAAAAGAAATAGATTCTTTGACCGAAAATAATACCTATACAGTAGTACCGCTCCCAAAAGATAAACATGTCATTTTTACAAGATGGGTCTTTACAAAAAAAAAAAAGACTACAGCATCAGACGTTGAACAGTACAAAGCTAGATTTGTTGCTAAAGGATACTTTCAGATTTACGGTATAGAATATGTTTCTACGCTTTCATCGACCACAAACCTAACGACAATCAGAATTTTATTGCAAATCGCATCGCAATATAACCTAAACATCTATCAAATGAACGTAAAAAATGCTTATTTGAATGCCCCAATAGACTGAAATTTATATTACCCCTCCAGAGGGATTTATAATGAAAAATAAAAATAGCGTGTGGCGACTTCACAAATCATTGTACGTTCTAAAGCAGAGTGCTCGGTGTTGGAATGCAGTATTTCATGATTATATGATTAATCAACAATTTAAACAATGCCCAGCAGACCCCTGTTTGTATGCACAACACAATGACAATAAACTACTGATTTTGGTTTTATGGGTTGATGATATTTTAATCACATCAAATTGTGACATAATGTTGACCGATGTTAAGAACAAATTAAGTAAAAGATTCAAAATGACCAATCTTGGCAAAATGTCCTAGTTTTTGGGGATATAATTTACTCATAGGAAAGGACTTATTACGATGAATCAATCGAGATACATTGACAAAATACTAGTAAAATTTAGAATGGGAGAGTGCAAGAAACGCTCTACACCGGTCCAAAATAATATTAATAAAAATATGCACACAGAATCTGAAATAATAAATTATACCGAGAAATCATAGAAAGTCTTATCTTTAATGACTGCAACGAGACCTGGTATATGCTATACAGTAACAAAACTATCACAAAACTATAATAAAAATTATCAAGACCGACAATGAAGGATTTAAACAGAGCTAAACAAGTCCTTTGTATTTAAAAGGACCTAAAGAACAGAAGTTGGTATTTAGAAAATCAAAAAATTCCCTAAAATTAGGATTTTCAGATTGGGAAACGGAGATCGGATATTGTTTCAGACTCAGAAAATGGGCTTATTATTTCATGGAAATCTAAAAAGCAACAGATTGTATCTCTCTCTACATATGAAGCAGAATTTATCGCGATCACACACACGATCACACGCAGTCTACCATAAAAATATCCTAAAGACTATTTTAGAGCCAGAATTAACTAAAAGCCCCATAGTAATTGTGATAATCAAGCCAGTATAGTCTTAGCACAGAACACAATAATCCACCAAAGATCTAAGCATAAAGATATAAAATATCATTTCATAAAAAACGAGGTGAAAAAGGAATCCATTATTTTGAATTACATATCATCAGAACTAAATATCGCTGATGTATTCACGAAACCCGTAACAAGAATAAAGTTAACAAGTTTTGTTTCAAAACTTGTTAGGAGATTTTACTTTGAATAACTTTTCACGGGCCTGTATGTATATAAATTTCTATATATTAAAAAAAAAAAAAAAAAAAAAAAAAGTCCTGGGCAAGTCGTTAAACTGCATCCATTTTGTTTATATTAACACTTTAACCTACTAATGCGAAACTAATACTTTTACTGAAATAAAAAAAAAATGTCACTTCTTTTAAAACAGTTCCTTTGTAAATTTTCTTTTTGACAAATACTTTTTGCATACTTATTTTAAGGCGCGCATAAATTACAATTGACTTTTACTTTTATGCACATTAGTTTTCTTTCTTATTTATCAAAAATGCCCTATCTTTTTTTTTGTTTTTGCATTGTTTTAATTAACAAAAAAAAAGCAAACAAAAAAAAAAACAACTTCGCACGTGTTTTCTTCGTGTCAACACATGAAGAATCTTTTGTTCTGTATACTGAGAACCAGTCATCTCCAGAACTTGTGTAGAACACCTAGCCATCGAAAACTGTGCTGAAACTAAACATGGTTTACAACTCTAGAATTTCCAAAACCGTTACCTATGTATGAGTCGACCCTCCAAAAATCATCTCCCAGAAATTTGACTTTTATACAAGTATATACAGTAGATATTGTAGCGCAATGATCTGCTTGGAATGTTATTTCAATGATTTGCATTTGGGGGGTGGGTACACAGGAATCGCCACTTATCAAGGCCCGGAGGCCACTCAAGGATATGAGTTAATTGGTATATATTAATCACTGTGACCATAGCGTAGTAAACATAAGTAGTGGAATTTTTGTAAGTTGGATTACTTAGGGGGACGGTTCACCAAAAACTTGTTTACATTGGACTTGACGAAAATCAGATTGTAGTCAGCTGGAAAGCAGGCAATTGGAAGAATTCCACAGGCATGCAGTTCTAAGAAAGAATCTTTGTTCATGGAATCTACATTTAGGTTTAGGCACAGATAAAGAGTGTGGGAAACTATTGACAGTGGTTCTGGTTAGACGAGTGTTTTTCGTGAAAGTTTGGCCGGGGGGGGGGCATAGATTGAAGCTCAGACGAGCACCTTCCATGAAAATAGAATTTACAGATATTAAATAGATTTGTTATCCACAGTAACATCACTGTCCGTTTTAATTTATTCATAGAACAGCACACAGAAGGAAGATGTTAAAAGAAACTCGACAAGAATGCATAGTGGACACGCACCAGTGAACACATTTGTTGAACCGTTCTTACGTAATCAAATCTTACCTTTTTCACCCATTTTATGTTTTTAATCCTCTATCCTCAGGAGTATTTTTCTACATCCAATTGACAATCTCGTTAATCCTTACGATCAAGTGGCCTTGATAAGCAATGACTTGTTAGGATATAAAACAATAAATAAATATCAACAGTAGCATTACTATCCATTTTTATTTTTTATTTATATGTATATATATTTTTTACTCGTGTTCACTTCTAGCAAGGCATATCGCCACTTGGACGTAAGGGGCTACTAATTAGGACCATGCCTAGGAAGATTAACAAGACGTCGATTTACATTACATTTAAACTTCTACATATCAGTACAGTCAGGGAAACAGGTAGCAGGAAAGGAATTCCAAAATCTCTGTTCGAGGGAAGAAATTATTACAGAAGAAAGCTTTCTGGCATTTGGAGATCTTAACAGTGAAGGGTGTGATTTTGTTGCTAAGCATGTTTGTCAAAGGAGTACAAAAACCGTCCTCTCATGACGAGATCAGTTCTACGCATGCGTCAGACGACGTGATGACCTGATTTAGTTGAAGAACTGGCACAATTTCATGTATGTTGTGTTAGGTCAGTTGGGTAGAGCGTTGGGTCATTATCTAAACGTTTTGGGTTCGAATCGTGGTGTGAGATTTTCGATTTTTCAAAAATTTCAATATTGAACCAGTGTTATTGAAGTCATTTTCACGTAACGTTCGTTTTTCTGTTTTTTTTTTTTTTTTTTTTTTTTTTTTTTTTTTACTTCGCTTATTCTTAGGTTTTCATTAACAGCTCCACCCGACCACACACACCCAAAAACACCCGGGTACCCACCGATTTTAAATTTTAATATCGAAACAGGCTTATTTAAGCCATTTTTCACGTGTTTTTTTTGGGGGGGGGTATTTTTCAGATTTTTTAGAGCAGTTTTAACATTCGTTTTTCTGTTTTCTTTTTTGTTTTTTCGATTTTTACATTTAACATTGTTCGTTTGCCTTACATTAGTTTTTTTGTGTTTTTTTTTTCAATGTTTTGATTACCCCCCTTCAACCCCCCCCCCCACCGCCCGGGTACCCCCCCCCCCCCCGCTTTATTTTTCAGATAAGTTTTAACGTTCGTTTTTCAGTTTTCTTTTTTTACTTCGATTATTCTTAGGTTTTCATTTACACCCACACCCCCGACCGATCACACACACCTCCAAACACTCGGGCAATGCCGGGTACCCCCCCCCCTCTAGTGTAATATATAAAAGGCAAAATGTGTATGTGTGCTTGTATGTTTCATAAAAACTTTTCTCAGCCGCATCGGACCGGGTCAAGACCAGTACCATCTGAAAGAGCGATGTCTCTTGAATAATGTGAAAATTAGAAAAAATGGTCAATTATTTTGTATAGAAATAAATGTTAAACCAAGTCAGGGTCGGAAAAGTTGTACCTTTCTAAACGACTTCGAAGACTGCGCATGCACGTCAAACATTTTTTAAATTGGTTTAAATAAAGGAATTTCCAATATTATTTTGCTGTCAGCGTCGTGGGGCAGTGGATTAGGTTGCCTCGTAAGCTTTAGGTTTTTTGTTCGAATACACATAATGGTGGCCTTTTTTTTTTTCTTTTTTTTTTTTTTTTTTAACAGGGTTGTTTTGTAATTTTAAATAACAATTTCCTTAATTCGATTTTTTTTTTTTATCAGAGGTTTAAAAAGAAAGTTTTAATATTTAAACAGTTAAGATTTTTATTTGGCGTAACATTTTTTTTATTTTAAGGGTTACGTAATGTTTGTTTTGCTTTTTTGCTCATTTTTATAACGGTTATTTCGCCTAAAACAAAGTTTACTTTTTTAAAACTGAATTATTTTCATTTTGTTTTCGTTGCAACACACTATAACGAGAAATCTTTCTAGACTGAATTTGTTAAAACTGGTTTTCACTTTTTCTGTCTGATTACATTTTTCTGTTTTTATATATTCTTTTATTTTTGAATTAGCAGCCGTGTCCAAACCCATCACCACCCGGGCAATGCTGGATACCCATACTAGTCTGTGTGCGTATTTGTATATTGACTAAAAACTTTTATCTAGATCCGACCACGTCGAAACTGGTACCATCTGATCGGGCAATGCCCCGGATGCTTAATATGTGAAAATTAGAAAAAAGGATTCATTCTGTGGCAGTCACCTGGGCCAGTTTTTGGAATGGGGGTCCGTTTTTCACGTTGCTTCCTTCACAAGTCATGCACACATATTAAACTAAAGCTATGTTTAAAAAGCTTCTTTTGCAATGTCATGACATTATAAGCACTCGTGGCTGTGTGGGTAAAAGCGTTAGTAAGTTTTTGCGACCTTCCCCTCTTTTGGGTTTCACGTTCGAGCCCGGGCTCATCGATCCAAATACCATCGATCATTTTTCTTTTTCCAGTTGCACAGGCACTCCATGTTATTTTGATTGAAAGAAAAGTTGTTTTGATTTATTTATTTTTTGGGAGGGGGGAGAGTTCTAGCACACGGGCAACAAAAAGTGCTCAATATCCAGAGAATAGCCTCTTCTCTTCATATCCGTTCTGCTGAAATATCTGATGGGTAGGTTGTCACATACTTCTTTTTGGGGGCGATTACATTTTCATGTTTTTATCCGTTTTTTTTTTTTTTTTTTTTTTTTTTTTCTTTTGAAATTGTTGTGGGGGCAAAGATGGAGTTGACATAAAAATGAAAAACTGCTTAATATCCTTAGTCTAGCAGATGTGTCCAAATGGAACTTTAAAGGAAATCTTTGGGTCACCGTCGACTGTGATCAACAGTTTGTCTTTTTTTTTTTTTTTTTTTTTTTTTTTTTTTTTTTTTTTTTTTTTTTAGCACCATCCAAAGAAGGACGAAGAGTAAGTGGAGTAATATGAGAGAAGCTTTTTTTTTTTTAAATTTTTTTATCAAATAGCATTGTATTTCACTATCCACTACTCATTTTACTGAGTACAGTTTTAATTACTCTTTCCTAGATGCTGATACTCTAATACTCTAATACCTGAATACAAATTATTGATCCTCATCTGAAAAATTCCGAAACATAGTGTAAATTCATTTCAAAGTATTTTTCCCATCTGTTTGTGATAATTTGAATGAGGGTCGAACAGCCTATTTGAGAGAAATTGTAACAGTGTTCACTAATTGGCTAGGAGACCAAAGTTCACTCTTCAGTTGAGGTCTTTCATGTCCTTGTCCCTAGATGTCTTCCATTTTTGCTAGCGTATTACTAACGTAATTGTTGAGAACCTCGTAGTGTTATTGTGCTTCATCTTCTGTATGGCAGTTATATTCCTGTCATTAAATCAGCTTAGATGCTTTCAAATCTTATGATAGGTGGATTTGGCAGTACAAATGCAGAATACACAGTCTTGAAATAACTTTTTTTTTGCCCCCCCCCCCCCGACTAAAGGAGGGTGGACCTATAAATTAACTCTTGTCTGTTCGTCCATTCATCTCTCCGCACTTTTCTCAATAACTGCGTCTTGGAATTTTTTTAAATTTTGTGCAAACATTAAACATGATGAGTAAAAAAAAGTAACAGAACAGATTTTCCGAGAAAACTCCGGTTGCCCCCCTAGGAGTTCCTTTTAGGTTAAAATGGCTAAAATTAACACTTTTGTGTTTTATTAAAAAAAAAAAAAATTGATGCCTTGGATTTTTATAAAACTTTCTGAAAAGTTGTAACTGATTTCTTTATAATTTTGTTTGTCTATATTTCGTGATAACTCTTGGGTTTGCCCCAGGGGCTCTTTTAGGGCTAATAAAAACACTCCATTTTTGGGACTATTTTATCATTTGTCCAAAATTTTCTGTGTATATCTATTTAGCAGTTTTGCATGCTGGTAAACTCAAATTTAAATATAAGGCCTTGGGGCTAAATGGGAGCGGGGGCAAATGATGGACTTAGTCATTTCTTTTTTTGCATGGTGTAGAACTCAAATTTACCTATGTTAAGGCCTAAAACTGCAGTTTGTTCATTTACCCTGGATTTGACGTCCCCTGGGGACTTTTGGGCTAAATGGGGGTGGGTGGGGTGTTGCTGAACTTAATCATATTTTTATGCCTCGTTCACTATGCACTTACATGCATGCTTCACTTTTTACTCGCGTTCACCCCCGAACAAGGCATATCGTCACTTGGACATAGGTGGCTACTATTTGGGACCATGCCTAGGAAAGATTACGCTGGTTTACGTTAAATTTAAACTTCTGCATATCAGTACAGTCAAGGAAGTAGGTAGCAGGAAGAGAATCCCAAAGTCTGTTTGAGGGGAGAAACTATTAGAGTAGAAAGCTTTCTGGCATTTAGGGACCACAACAGTGAAGGGGTGTGATTTCGTTGCTAAGTGGGTTTGTCGGGATTATGTATGTCGAGTGGGCACAAGTGCAACGCGTTAATCAGAGAATAAGATACTTTAGAATCTTTGAAACATAGGGAGATAATGGGAGCGTTTTGTAACTAATCTGTACTTTCATCTAACAATTTAATAAATTTAAATACATATATCAAATTCATTACTCTTTCTGCTTCTTGTAAAATCTTTTTTCTCTATCGCTCTAAACATTTTCTCACATCTAAGCCTATTCTCTATTTCTATAAATCTACTATCAAACCATGTATGGAGTACTGTTGTCCTATTTGGGCTGGTGAATCTGTGTCCCATTTGAAGGTTCTCGATAAATTGCAGAAACGTATTTGCAATTTGATCGGCCCTACCCTTTCTTCTTTGCTGCAACTTCTTTATCATAGACGTGATGTTGCTAGTCTCAGTCTTTTCCACAAATACTATTATAGCATGTGTTCCTCAGAATTGTCTGATCTATTACCTGTTTCCTTTGTTCCAGCTCGTTTTACTCTAGAGGTCTCCATTAATTTGTTTTAATACCTCATTGCAATCCGCTTCCTATTCCATTAGCTTATAAAGTAATTCGCAAGTGTATTCTTTGTATCACCCTCTATGAGGATTGAACCTTCAACCTCCAGAAGAGTTCACTTAGAACTGAATATTACCTACAACTTTATATATTATGCCATGGGTTCTTGCGGAGTGATAGAAATGTTGGTAAAGTTAAAGAGGCATTTATTAAGGTAATATAACTTTTTTTTTTTACTCATTTAAATGCGGCTTTAGAAGCGAGCCAACTTTTATAAATGATTTATAGAAGCTATATAATGCTGGAATATACAGCTGGTTATAAGGAGGAATATTGAATGACACCACATTTTTAAAGAAAAAATATTTTGATAACTAATGGGAGAGGGGGGGCTGCTGGCTTTCCCTGATCGTAAAATATGCTTTAATATATTTTAATTTGTCCCGTTTTCATATATATATATATATATATTATTATTATTATAGTCACGATTTCGAAAGTTAAAAATAAAAAATAAAAAAAAAAAAGTATTTGGGTGCCGATAGCAAAACTGTAGCATTCAAAGCTCGTGTCGTTACCACTATACCAACGTGACACCCATATAAACTGATTAAAAAATAAACTAAGATGAATGAGCAAAATGTATGATTTCTTTTTTTTTCAATTTTGGCAGCTTTCTGACCCCTTAAAAACTATTTTAACCAGCTAAAGACCCATAAAAGAACGATCCATAAAAAACCCAATCATTTGAGGCCCCTAGCGTCGCTTTTTCAGAATAGATTGTCTGTCTCCATATTTGCAAACTGACACATTTTTATATATTTACATTACATCTTTTTTTTTTTTTTTTTTTTTTTTTTTTTTTTTTTTTACATGAGTGTCACCACTTATCAAGGCCCAGAGGCCACTCGAGGATAAGGGTTAATAGGTATACATTAGTCATTGTGATTTTAGCATAGTAAACAGTGGGAATTTTGTAACTTGGATTACTTAGGGGGACGATTCAATTAGAACTTGTTCACATTGGACTTTTTCTTTTTTTTTTTTTTTTCATAGGTATCAACACATTATCAAGGCCAAGAGGCCACTCAAGGATAAGGGTTAAAGAGTGTACAGTAGAGATTGGACAATATAATAATCATTAGTAATGAAAATTTGTTAAATTTGATAACTTATATGGAACGGCTCATCAAGAACTTATTTACGTTAGACTTGAAGACCACCATATTGTAGTCAGCCGGAAAGCAGGAAAACGGAAGACAATTCCACAGGCGTGCAGTTCTAAGAAAGCTTTGTTCATGGAATCTACGTTTAGGTTTAGGCACAGATAAAGAGTGGGGGGAATTATTGATAGTGTTTACAGCTAGACGAGTGTTTCTTGTGAAAGTTTTGCGAGGGGGGACCATAGATTGAAGCTCAGTTGAACACTTTCCATGAAAATAACGATACATCAGAGACAAACTCGCAACATCTCTTCTGTGGGATAGAGGTTGCAAGGAAGAGAAAAGGACATCTCCTACGAGGCTACGAAGTCTATTTTGAACTCTATCAAGGCAGGACAAGTCCTTTCTAGCAGCTCCTGCCCAGATGTGGCAACAGTATTCCATCCTTGGACGTACCTGACTCTTATATAGATAGAGAATTGCATCAGCAGTGAGATATCTACTGGATCGATAGAAAGATCCCACCATTTTTCCAGCGACCCTGGCAACAGATTTGATGTACGTGTTCCATTTAAGATCAGGAGTAATGGTCAAGCCCAGAAGCTTGTCAAAACTTGAGGCATCCTGAAGACGAGAGCCATTCATTTCAATTGATGCCAGATGGGGATCAGAATGTTGATGATGTAAAGAGAGAAGCTTGGTTTTAGATGCATTAAAAGTAACCAGCCACTCCTTTCCCCATTGTACTACATGCTCAAGATCAGAGGAGAGAGAATTGGAGAGAACTTGGTCGTTTACTGTCTTAGATGTGCTACCATAAATGGTAGTGTCTTGCTTCCAGACTTTTTTTCAGTGGTGTTATAAGGCCAGGTTGTCTGAAGAAATCGGCTTCCTGACTTCAGATGCACCAAACATTGATATAATTTTCTTTTTTTCCTTTCTCTTTGCAAAACTCAATCATGTTCTGCAAAGTCGAAAGCAAAAACAATTTTCTTTCACAAAACAACCAGAGGAGAAAAAAACAACCAATATTTTGAGATATAAATAATTGGATGTATAAAACCTTTTTTTTTTTTTTTTTTTTTTTTCAAAATTACTGGATTTGGCATTAAATAACTTGAAAAGGGTTGATATGCCATATATATAAAAAAAAAAGCCAAATCACCCAAAATTTTGAATAGTAGAAAAATTTTTAAAGTAGAAAAGATAATTATATATGATGTTATGGTTTCACCGCAAAGTGGCATAGATTTCCTTGTGCAATCCTGGGCAATACTGACTTTTCCTGCTCAATAAAATAAAATATATGGTGACCAGTAAGACAGCGTGTCCGTGGGTCTGTTCCTGGTATAAATATTTATTCTGTATCAAGATATGTTGACTTGTCATAAACCTTAAATTCAAAGAAAAGCATTTCTAAACGAATACTCCACCCACAAAGCATTGTTCACCAACATATCAGTGGTAGGTTATACAAATATATTTCTGGAGTTTGTGATATATAAATCTAAAATGCCAATAAATGACAGCAAGATTTATCTCCCTTGACAAGAGTTGTTCTCTTCACTGTAACCAAGTAAAAAGAATGTACTTTTTTTTTTTTTAATCCCATGAATGAATATTAAAATAGTGGAAAGTTTTATGCCGTTCATTTAATTGATAAGGATTGGGTTGTTTTTTTTGTTTTTTTTGTCCCCCCCCCACTTTCTTTTAAAACCATTTTCAATGGGGTTTTCGAATTTATTGAAGATAAGCACTGAAGCGCACAAATTATTCCTTTTATAAATAAATTCTTTGCTCTCTTCCCGCACCCACCTGCATTCCCAAACACTTTTTTTTCTTCTCGACTTTGAAATTTTGTCAAATTATTTTATTTTTTATTTTTTTACATCTCAGAAATGGATAAACTTTAATGCAGTCAACTTCTAGATAATTGCTACATAATCTGGTCCAGGTGTTCAAACTGATATTTACATCTGAACTCTGCAAAATATAGTCATGTTCCTATTGGCTCTCTACCTATTGCAAACACCACCACCACCTCCCACCCCAACTATCAGTTTTCCATTACAATCACTCAAAATCGTTGTTAATGCAAAGGATCTTGTTAATGTTACGAACAATTCCTTCAAACTAACACGGTCACTGCATTGGGACAACGAGCACACAGGTGAATTATCTGATTTCCTTTATCCTTTCTAAGCCTAATGGCAGACGATTTCCATAATTCTGGTACAGCCTATTCTTATGAAAAGAAACTGGAATCTTATGCAGATATCAACCATACCATATATATATATATATATATATATATATATATACAGGGTGTCCATAAAGTGTGGCTGCATAAGCTACAGGGTGTCCACAAAGTCTGACTACATTAAGAAGCCAGACTTTGTGGACACCCTGTATATATATATATATATATATATATATATATA
The DNA here is from genome assembly GCF_053919585.1 of Euprymna scolopes. Lineage (NCBI taxonomy): Eukaryota > Metazoa > Mollusca > Cephalopoda > Sepiida > Sepiolidae > Euprymna > Euprymna scolopes. The sequence goes on from NC_136501.1 coordinate 22,167,800, forward strand.
TATATATATATATATATGCCACAGGGCTTATGAAGAAGAACCTGAAGTCCTACCTAACTAATATTCCTGGTAAACCAAGTGCAAAAGAGATCTAGACAATTGCACTTAAGGGAACAATGAGGATACTAAAAAGAGCTCTCGGTTGGTTTCAATAAAAAACAGGACAATGTTGGCAGCTGGTTTGGCTGCCCCATACCCAACGTTACAATCTTCAAAGGAAGAAAATTAAAAAAAAAAAAGTAAAAAAGAAAGTATGCCAAGCTTCCCAACAGCGATGGACACAAAATTGTATCATTCGATCAGTTGTGGGTATATGTAGTTAATTTTGTAAACAAATTTGTGATGCGTTCTCCTGAATGCTTTTAAAATGCAATTCAAATTGTGAAATGACTTTGAATTGAACGAATCCTATTTTTAATCATGAAAGAATTGTTTTGAGCCGTAAAGCCAAACGAAGATCAAAGAATTTAAAAGAATTTCAAAAATGTTGAAAATAGAAAATTATGAAAGGTTTATGAAGTTCTTCAAGAACCTCATAAACCTTTCACAAGAATACGGACCAAAAAAAATCTTTTTTTTTTCATAAAGTTAAATCATGAATAATTTTTTAGATAAGGGTTGATGGTTTGTATTTCGATTATTTGGACTACTGTTCTCATATTGAAAGCCACTCCCACATTCTGTTGTTTAAAATATAAAGGAAAATTAAATTTTACCTTCTGTAACAATGGAGAAGAAAGTGAAGTTACTAGCTTTGAAGCGTATGGGCTGTTGCGCATGTTGAACTCAAAACTCTTGTACTCCCACGACCTAGATATCCCTGACCAGCAGCAAAATCCCACCCCTACACTGTAGAGATCCCTAGATGCCAGGAAGCTTTCTACACAGATGCATTAGCCCCCCCCCCCCTTTTACGTCTAAGTAGCTAGACTTCAGAATTCCCTCCCAGGTCCCTGCTCCCCTGATCATACCGACATGCAGAAGTTCAAATATAATGTGATAATGTGAACAGACATCTCCCTCCATAGTATCCCTATAAATTTGGTCCTAAATAGTAGCCCCATATGTCAGTGGCACTGTCTTGTTTGTGATGAAAAACAAAAGGTTGAACACTTGATTTTCATTGAAAAAAAAGGACTTGTGTTTGTAGTTAGGTTTTTTTATAGATTGCATTCGTTTACATATGGGAACAAATATAAAAATAGACGAAGTGAAGAAAACCGGAAGTAGCATTTTTGATAGCCGAAAGAGAACATTGGAGCTGAGATTTGTCTGTGTTTGTTGCAGTGTTGTTAAAGAGTAGTTTCGTTAATTTCCTCACAGAATTACAGTATAGCTAGCAGACTGCCCGGCATTGCCCAGTCGTAAAATATGCATAAATATTATATGTTAATTCATACAAAAACTGAGACGTGTGCATATGAGTGTTATGTTTTTTTCTGGATTGTGTTGTTTTATCGTAGTGCAATCACAAAAGGTACCAAATCTGCAAATATAACACTTAAACAACAGTCCTGCTTTTTTTTTTTTTTTTTTTTTTTTTTTTTTTTAAGTGTATAAATTTAGAGTAAAGAGTTTTAAATAAAACCTATTTTAAAGTATTACTGTTAGGTTGCATGCAATCACCTAACAGGGGCCATTCGGGATATCAGATGCTGTAAAATTTGCAAATACAACAAACTTAATCAATGGTCTTGGGTTGTTCATTGTGATCTGTGCCGACACTCACTAGCGATGACAAACCAAATTTAGAATTCCAAATTGTTTATGTGTTGGCATTTATCTTTTTGACTCGTGAGCCTATGAGATAGGGTGGTCGTCATACATTTTGCACAAGATCTTGTGAGTTTATTGTTATCCATAGAAATACAATTTCTAAGTGAACAAAGGAACTCAAACTGCATTAGTCTTAATAATGGATTTTAGTCGGATTGAAAGCTTTTATTTAATGTTTTTTTTTCTTTTTTTTTTTCATTTTTTTTTCTTTTTTTTTTTTTTCATATGATAAATCTTGTGTTTATTCCTATCAGATTGTTTCATGGAAATGCTTTTTTATCTTTTTCTAATTTGGATTTATTTTAGAGTGAAATAAATATTAACGAAATTATAAGTGTTAGCGTGAGTGAATTTGGTTTCAGAAATGCAAGTTTTTTTTTAGTTTTTTTTTTTTTAGTTTTTTTTTATTTATTTTTTTTTTTTTTTCACTATAAAATTTAGGAATCTATAATTTATACTAGAATAGTCTGCAAGGTGTAATAGATAAAGTAATTGGTAATAATTCAATTAGAAGTTACTCTTCTGGAGGTTTATGTAAAGACAAAAAAAACAAACTTTTTCATACAAAAACTTCAAGTTTTTTTTTGTTTTGTTTTTTTTGGAAGTGAACTGTTCAGAAAAAAAGCGCTAAAAAAACTTGCATGCACAGATGTCAGTTTCTTTCCGTTTTACTTCATTTTCTTTTTTTTTTTTTTTTTAAGGAATTTTATGTTTATTTCCGGGCAACGCCAGGTACATTTGGAAAACTCAATCCATTTAATTACTTTTATTTTTCATCATCTTATCTCAAACCCGAACTTAGAGATCTGTGAATGGCTTTCAATTTGTGTGTTGCCATTTCGCTTGTGTAACCCGCTAGGATCAGGTCGTTATCAATTAATTTCCTCCATGTTTTAAGCAGCCTACGATATGAACTTGGACCATTGATGTCAGTGTGGAACACACTTTGGAGCATGTCGGGTGCCCGATGGTGGGCGATGTGGCCAAACAAATAGAAACATTGTTATGGGATGTAATTTCTCATGGGGGCCAGTAGAAAGAGATCAGCAATGTTCTCCATCCAATTTGCATCAACCAAGATTGTCATTGCTGTGTCGCATCACTGACCATGTTTTGTAGCTATATAAGAGTACAGGTTGAACATCTCTTGTGTGCTGCCAATCTCAAATAGAATGAGATCTCTGCATTTTGTCAAATTATTGATAGATGCCTCAACACTTTCTATGTGGTAGATATCTGTCTATTTATCTGGTCGGGCTCCTTGCCCAGACGAATCTGATTCTCTCTCCAGATTTTCCTGTCTTCATCAGCTACCTTAGATCTTCAGGGTTACAGTTTGTCATGTGCAATTTGTTGGACATATATGGATTTAAGTAATCCTATGCTTGTGTGTCCATGCCATTCAGTCCACAGCAATATATTTCTCGCCAGCTCTTGCTTGCTCCTCTGGCAGTGACCGGCAAATCATAAATGTCACTCACTGATATGACGGGTAGGTTGGCATAAAGTTATTGCTTTGTGGGATGATCGTGCCAAGATATATTGAACACTATTCATAGCATACGGATGTACGTGCCGTCTAGCTTTCTTTGCAATCTTGGATCACTCTACCGCTCCAGCAGGTAATGCAATCCTCTGTATAAGAGCCAGGTACTCCCTAAAATGGAACACTCTTACCACATCTGAGCAGGAGCTGCTTGGCACGCCCTATCCAACTTTTATAGTTCAAAACTGACTTAGAAACCTAGTAAGTGATATCCTTTTCTCTTCCTTGCAACCTCTTTTCCATAGAAGAAACGTTGCGAACCTATCTCTGCTCTATTATTTTCATGGCAAGTGCTTGACCGAAAATCCAATCTATGGTTCCTCCTTGCCAAACTTTTACAGAAAACATTCAACTAGTTAAAAACAGTAATAAACGATTTCCCCCACTCTCTATCTGTGCCTTAATCTAAATGCAGATTCCACGAACAAAGCTTCTTTCTCGGAACTGCCCACCTGTGGAACACTGTTCTGCTGTCCTGCTTCCCTGTTGAATACAAGATGGTAGCCTTCAAATCCAATGTAAACAAATTCTTATTGAGCCATCCCCATAAATAATCAAATTTCACTAAATTTACACCATTAACGATTACTATACTATCACCTTACATTCATTAACCCTTATCCTCAAGTGGCCTTCCCAAGTAAAAATAAAAATCTGAGTGTGAGGGAGTGTCCAGGTTGTAGTACCGTAAACAAGTACAGACTCCATCACTGCTGTGAAGAACTGCTTTTTCAGTTTGTCAGTTAGCCTTGAAGTCCATACTCACAACTTATCTAATGCTTTTGAGATGCAAATTTCGATATCTCTGTGGAACCTATATTGCTGCCCAGGTACGTAACCTCAGTGACTTCTTTTAGTGTTGTTCCATTTAGAGCTTTGATCTCCCTCTCTGTATTGGAAGTCTCATCTACATTAACATAAAGGCCAATGTCATTTGCAGATATACATTGTGTCATATAATTGTGGTTTTCCCACTTGAATCGATTGTTATTTGTGTGAATATATTGACTCTTTTGCCATCTATAACTACTCTTTCTATAAAGTGTAAATTTTTGATAGGTGTTGCAAATGAAATTAACTGCATCAACTGCGCAAAGCACCAGTAAGTAGATACACTTTTTGTGACACCACTTATTGCATGTTCTGCATTTGATGGAGTTTGAGCCAATTCCAAGCTTACAAATGCGGAATTGTTATATGCCTTGTGGAACAGATATCATATCCACGTAAGATATATAGTTTGTTTTTGTCATGTTATTAGCTCCTGGAAATTACCAGTTAACCTACAATGGCCGATAGTCAGTGTTTAGGTTACAAATATTTTTTTTTTTTTTTTTTTTACATGGGGGTCACCACTTATCAAGGCCCGAAGGCCACTCAGGGATAAGGGTTATTGCGTGTACAGTAATCAATGAGATAGTATTGTAGTAATCATTAGCATTGGGGGTTTTGATAGTGTCTTAAGGGGGCGGTTTGTCAGGAGATTGTTTATGTTGGACTTGAAGACGTCCAAGTTGTAGTCAGGTGGGAAACAGGCAAGCAGCAGAGAATTCCACTGGCGTGCAGTTCTAAGAAAGAAGCTTTGCTCATGGAATCTACGTTTGGATTTAGGCACAGATAAAGAGTGGAGAAAATTATTGACAGTAGTTTCAGCCAGACTAGTGTTTCTCGTGAAAGATTGGCGAAGGGGGGACGAGGGATTGGAGCTCAGACGAGCACCTGCCATGGAAATAGCGATAAAACAAAGACAGGCTTGCAACGTCTCTTCTGTGGGAGAGAGGTTACAGGGAAGAGAAAAAGGCATCCCCCCACTAAACCACGAAGTCTATTTTGTACTCTGTCAAGGCAGGATAGGCTGTTTTTAGTTACGAGACACTCCATTCCTCTCCCATCGTAGTTAATCACCTGAAGAAGGCCTGAGGATGAATTGGCTGAAACGTGGTGAAACAGTAATTATCTCGTCTCTCATGAGACCTTTCTCCTTTTTTAGAGTCCTTTCTTCCCTCCACCAGTGACGTTATTTCTTATGCATTTACATATGTCCATCTGCGCTATGTTACAAATATATCACACATCAAACAGAAGATACGCATTCATATATACTCATAAACACATTATATAGACTATATTGCAATATTAACTCTGAAATTGCCCCCTTTCATATGCTGATTTCCACCTGTTAAATGCTGTACTCGCTTCTGTCACACTGGTTGCACAGATAACAATATCATTCACATACGGAATCTCCCATGATGCACCCGTTCTGCTGGACTTTTTGTCGGCTTGTTGAGAACATTTATAAAGAAGAGTACTGATCCTTGGTTCCGTCTCCTCAGAGATTTTCACCAGAGCCCTGACACTACCACCACCCATATCACTGTGAGGTAGGGTTGGATTTTAGGGGTGCTGCTGCCTTAAGATCATATCAAATGTATTTGATTTACTTACACGCCAATACAATCAATTTGAAAGGCATGAACCTAGCATTTCCTCTCTCCTACTTATGGATAAAACTGACTTGTGTTCAAACGTCTATATATATATAAAAGGCAAAATGTGTGTGACCATTTCGTGTATGTCTTCAAAAGGCTTTTCTCGCACACGGTCCCGGGTTCGTTACTATTGCTTAAAACTGTGTATATAGGTCCTATATAATAATATCTAGGAATTAGGAAACCGCGTAGCGTATAGATTTATTTACGTCGATTTTTACAAAATTATTGCTATTTTGGCTTCTCGCGTGTTGATTGGGCTGTTTTTATAGTCAAATAACCTGCTAAACGTTGTCTGTCGCCGTGGTTCAATGGTTAACTTAGTACGTTTTTTTTTCACACATTAATTTCCAACTCAAGGGTACGGGTTCAATCCTCATACACTCACCTACCAAAACATTTTTTTTTATTATTTAACCTCCCCCCGGAGTTTTGATTTACCTCAAGACACCCGGGCATCGCCGGATACCCCCCCCCCCCGCTAGTCTATTATATAAAAGGCAAAATGGGTACGCACATTTGTGTATGTCCACGAAAGGCTTTTTTTGCGGGGATTATCGGCAAGGTTACTATTTTGGAGAACTTTCCTTATACTCCCTAGATTGTAATATCTCTGATTTGTGAACGGATGTCATCTCTATCTTTATTTTGATCGACTTTTAAAAAATTCCCGCCGTTCTGTCCTTTCATGTGTTTGTGTTTTTCGTATAAATAAAACAAAACTAATCGAAGCAAACTCGACCGCCTGGCCTACCTAGCTGGGATATCCAGAAAGGCAATCAGCTTTGATCAATGTGGGGGGAAACCCTTCATATCAAACAATTGCTATTCATTTGGACACTGCCAGAACTCCCCCATTTTTTTTTGGCGGGGGGGGGCTGGTTTTCCCCAATATTGTGGGGAAACAAATCTGGCAACTGGCCTACAGCCAAAGTTAACTGTGTAATTAACATCTTGGGGAAACAAAACTGAATGCTTAACTGACCTACAGCCAGAGTTAAGTGCGTGATTTTTATCTTCTATGGCGTTAAAGTTGACATCACTAAATTTGAACGCTTTTCACTTCCTGTCGCAATATAGCTTTGCGGTAAGATGTCAGGTTTTCTTTCACTTTCTTTTCTGCCTTTGCATCACGGGTTCGAGCCTGCCTGCCAACTAACTTTTTTTTTTTTTTTCCAAACACACACCTATAAACACCCTAGCAACGCCGGGCACCCATGCTAGTCTTAAATAAACAAATACTATCCAAGTATCACTATTACTGATAATCATTGTGTTGCCTTACTGGCATCCTGACAGTCGTTTTCAAGTGGCCTTCGAGCCTTGATAGGTTGTGAGAGACCAATAGCTAACAGGTGTTTCAGCATAGAGTAAAAGCAGGCAAACCTAACTCGGCCATGTAAGAAATGCGTTATGGGTGTCATGATCACTTGTATCTGTGCTCAAAAACAGTATCGACATGTAGCCTATTATCATCAGGATGGGATGCAAGAGAAAATGCATCTCTAACAATGCCAGACTCATATGGAGGTCAGAATGATTTGCTGTAAATCTTTTTTTTACTCTCAAAGATCGTATCATCATGTGTGATTATAAAGAATCCAAGAAGAACTTGCACCTTATTCATCTGCACGTAAATGTTGCTACTGCAAGCGGTTCTTGTCACTGCAAATTCACATCAATATTTTCCTCGCAATCACTTTTAACACTAAAAAATGCAATTGTGTAAAAAAATAAATAAGTAATAAATTATTAAATCTGAATTTTGCAATTTTATTTTTATTTAAATTAGCATGATTACTTGGCATTGCCCTGGGCCATGAACAACAAAGAAATATATCTGTAATTTGATTGCCTTCTCCTACTCTAATCTCTCTCATAGACGTGATGTTGCTCTTAAATACTATTATGGAATCTGTTCAGAATTATCTGATGTATGTCCTGCTTCCTTTGTTCCAGTTCATTTGACTCCCTGATCTAGTGGTCTTCATCAATTCAGTGTTTTGATATCTCGCTGCAATGCATATTCCTATTCTAGTTGATTCTTTCCAAGAATTGCAAACTTGTGGAACTCTTTCTGCTGATTGTTTTCCTCCTACCTATGAATTTAGTCTTTTCAAGATTAAGGTCGAAAGACATTGCCTTTAGGATAATCATCTTTCATGCTTGTTAGCTACTTACATCAAGTGGCTTCACGCTTTTTCTGGAACAATTTTCATAAAAAATGTAGGAAAGTTAACATGTGTATACCATCTTTTAAAATTTCTCTTTCATTTATTCATTTATTCTCCCTCTCCCTATTTCCTCCACTTTTCTGTATACCCCTCCCTTCCTCTCTCTCTCTCTCTCTCTCTCTCTCTCTCTCTCTCTGTGTCTCTCTTTAGCAATTGAAAAAAACAGACTTATTGCCTAATAAAAAGTCGTTATAAATATCGCGCCCTTTACACCAATTCTGTTTCAGTTAACCTCTGAAAGAATGAATATTAAGAAATGTCGCTGTGTTTTGTCCAAGACAATCATAAAAAAATTTTGCAACTTTGTGGGGATGTTTTGTGTAGTTTATTACTTTTAGCTGAACACACACAAAAAAACAAAAAACAAATATCCCTTATATAATAGATCTACACTTTTAAACTAACACTATAGCTAGAATTGTTTTTAAATTTACATAACCGATATTAAGATAGTTGGCCAGGAAGTTATAATGTGAAACTATATTAAATTCTTACATTTCACTTATATATATACTAGCTGTTCCGACCTGGTATTGCCCAGGAGTATTTCTACTTGCATTATTATTTCACAACAAATTTTTTTTAATCTATTAGATATATTTTTTGCAAAATTATGTACAAAGCTCCTCCTTTCAACTCGTAAATCTTCTATATAAATAAAATAGATGTATGTATGTGTGTTTTTAACCGATAAACTCTTAAACTACTGGTCACATGACACTGAAATTAACAGGAAATAGCAATCATACACCAAGAATAGTTTAGAACAAGTAAAAGCTTTGTTTGAGTGGATGAATAACACATACAGAAATATGACAGGAAGTTGAAATGCAAAAAGTTCATTTCAACTTGCTGTCATATGTTTGCTAGTTTTACACATGTGCAAATTCAATCAGTCATAGCTAGACGTCGTTTAATTTCAAATCTTATCTATGTCGAGTTAACTCGAACAGTAAGGAAGATAGCTGGAGCATTAAATGTTACGGTTTTGATTCTAGCTAATAGCACCCAAGTCGTTATTTTTTAACTTTTGAAATCAGTACTTTCTATTAGGTACAATATAATATTCAGTATAGATTTGGCTCTGCAATAATAAATACGAAATCAGATGAATTAAAATATAAAAACTCTCCTCTCATTGACCTTCAAAAATGTTTGCATAAATTCTTTTCCATAAAAAAAGACAGTGTAAAGCTAACGTTTTTTTATGGAAATCGCTCCAGACAAAGCATGAAGTCACTTGATGTAAGTAACTAAAAAAGGGTTAAAAACTAGCCAACAATAAGTTGGCTAGTTTTTAAGATGGATAGATTCTGACCCTGAAAACAGCAATTCTTTTCCCTTTGTGAGAAACATCGTTCATGGAATATGGGGACTAAAGAACAAAATAAGGGAAATGAGTTACGAGGCTACCAAAAGTTTTAGACTAATATTTGGACTTTCAGTGTCGTTGTTTAAAAAAAAGTATAAAGTTACTTGGTGGGGGTTGGGTTCCAGAATAAGTTTGTGAATTTAATTTTAAACTAGTTTCAAATCAAACTCGTTAAAATGAAGGGAGAGTGGAGAGGGGGGGGAAGAGAATTTGAATTTTTATTTATTTTTCATTATATAATATTCTGTTGGGTTTTGCTGAAAATGGCTCATATTAAAAATACTCTAAGCAATCTTCATCAAAACTCATCAGCCTACAATTAATATTTTCTATGAAACCAGTCATAATATTTTAAAATCATTAACGTGATACAATACTATCCTGTGACACCAATTCTGACAGCACGAAATTTAAATTAACCTTATTTTTTTCTTCACTGAAACGGTGCGAAAAAATTCTCAGGGCGTTCAACTGACTTCGCACACCCCATTTCACACTTTTTGAAGTTCTCTTTTCTCCAGCCTTTTTTGTTCATTTGGTTTTTCACCTGATGATTCGATGAAGAATCAAAAACGTTCATGATACCTATGGAACATCTACTGTTTTTGTTTTTTTTGTTTTTAACATAAGACAAGTGAAGCATGCATGGTTCACCGTGAGTGCACAATGAACGAAGCATAAAAAAGTTCAGCATTTGGCCCTCTCCCCACCATTTAGCTCCAAAAGTCCCCAGGGGGCGTCAAATCCAGGTGAAAATGAATAAACAGTAGTTTTAGACCTTGACATATGTAAATTTGAGTTTTGTACCATGCAAAAAAAAAAAAAGAAATGACTAAGTCCATCATTTGCCCCCCCCCCATGTAGCCCCCAAATGCCCCAAGGCCTTAACATATTTAAATTTGAGTTCAGCACCACGCAAAACTGCTAAATAGACATACACAGAAAATTTTGGAAAAATATAGTAAAATAGTCCCAAAAATGGAGTGCTTTTATTAGCCCTAAAAGAGCCCCTGGACACACCCAAGAGTTATCGCGAAGTATAGACAAACAAAATTATATAGAAATCAGTTAGTTACAACTTTTCAGAAAGTTTTTATAAAAATCCAAGGCATCATTTTTATTTTTAATAAGCAAAACATGTATCAATTTTAGCCATTTTTAACCCAAAAGGCACCTTCGGGGGGGGGGGCGCAAACTTTTCCCGGAAAATCCGTTCTGCTACTTTTTTACTCCTATCATGTTTAATGTTTGTGCAAAATTTTTAAAAATTCCAACGCGTACTTATTGAGAAAAGTGCGGACAGATGAACGGACAAGGGTGAATTTACAGGTCCACTTTCCTTTTTATCAGAGACCAATAAGGAAAATCGAAAAAATAAAAAGTATGATTAAACAGAAGATTTTTATTTTTAATGTTTGCTTTTATATATATATATATATGTGTGTGTGTGTGTGTGCAGTCAGCACCAACCCTATCCAGGGTTTAACCGGCTTCCTCCGAAGTATAAACTTCACAAGCGGTCCCATGTCTATCCCCTATATTATAGGTACGGCATAATCACGTTGATACACCGGTTCCTGTCAGATCACCGAAGTTAAGCAACGTTGAGCCTGGTCATTATTAAAATGGGTGACCAATTTGGGAAGTCCAGGTGCCGTATGTAGGAGGACGTCGACACCTTCCTGCAAAAAGTTGCAAAAACCTAACGTCGTCATCTCCCCTAACGGGGATAGACATGGGACCACTTGTGAATTTCATACTCCCATGAAACTTCCTCCTTCGGAGGAAGCCGGTTAAACCTTGAATACGTTTGGTGCTGACCACACACACACACACACACACACACACACACACACATATATCTCATGGTTCGCACGTGCTTGAAAACGATTTGAATTTTGAGTTTTGTCTTAAAAAGGCCTTTTTTGTATTTCTTTAAAAGGTCTTGAAAATGGTATTCTTTATATTCAGTAAAATTTTGTATCCGAAGATTAAAAGTGAAATCAAAATAAGTACTATTAAAATAGCTTTTAAAATATTAAAAGACTTTTTAAAATAGGTTTTAAATATTAAAAAATAAAATTGAAACAAATACATTCTTCTGAAATTGCATCATTATTTTCGGTATTGTCGACACAAAAGTTATCGTGAAACTAGAGTATGTGCATATACTTTATGGATGTAGTCGAAGTGTAATTTAAAATCGAAATAAATATTATAAAAATATTTTTTTTTTTAAATATTAATTAAAATATTGATATTTTGGTTTATTATATCATTCTTTATACATCAAATTTTGTTTTTAAAACTGGAATTTTGTCTGGAGACCTTGGAAATGGACATTGAAAATCTGTATGAAATCTGCATGTGTGTGTGTGTGTGTGTGTGTGTGTGTGTGTGTGTATATATATATATATATATACTAGCAAAAGTACCCGTCGTTGACTGGGTTCGAAGACAGCCTACAGAAAATGGACTCTGATTTATTAAAGTATGATAAGTTATGAAAAGGAAGGGTTGTAAAGAGATAGCTTCGAATTTGGAGGTATCAAAACCAAAGCAAAATATGATGAAAGTAAAAATGAAATAGATAAACCCCATAATTTATTATACCATACCTGTTCACACTGAAACACTTATCACAATATTCTGTGGATCTATATTAAAAAAACCTTGTTAAACTTCGTGACATATTTCAATTCTATGGAGGTCAGGCGCGAACGAACGCCCCATAATTGTATTATACCATATTTCTTCAAACAAACATAATTATCAAAGTATACTTACGCAGATAGATATGAAAAGTCTTTATTAAAGTTTGTGCCTATTTCCATTCTATGGAGACCAGGCGTGAACGCAGACCCCACAATTTTATTATACCATCACTATTTAAGTTAAAACACACTTATCAAAGTATTATGTGCATCTATATCAAAGATACTTGTAAACGTTTTTTTTTTTAATTTTTAAATTTTTATTTCCATACTTTGTGGACTAGGTGCGAGCGTAGACCCCACAATTTTAATGAACCACCGTTCTGCCAGACCAAACATACCCATTTCTGTGTCTCGATACATCTTTTATCATTATATGTAATCAGTTTTTTTTAAATAGCTAACCATATAGGAGCCTATTCATGACCAGACACGCACACATTCAGCTTTATATGTATGTATATATATATATATATATATATATATATATAATTTATGGTTAATATTTTTCAGAGTTAAAGTAACCAATGAAGTTTAACGAGGTTATTATAAGAGTGCTCAATACCGGAGCAGGGCAAGATATACTTTTTATTGTTTTTACATAAGCAATAATATGTCGCTACACATTCATGAGCATGTTTCGGCCAGCTCGTTACTTGTAACTAGAGACCGCTTCAGGCGGTACAGCTTATACAAAAGCTGTCTGTAACCTTACCTGTGTCTTGAAAAGGCCTTATTTCTATTATCACCTTGAAAAGGTCTTGAAAATTGTATTCTTTATATTCAGTAAAATTTTGTACCGCTTGAAGAGGTTTCTGGTTACAACAAGTAACTAGCTGACCGAAACATGCTCATGGATGTGTAGCGAAATATCAATGCTTATGTAAAAAAAAAAAAAAAAAATGTGTAATGCTAGAATTTCCAACCTCAGAATGGTAAAATTAATTCTCCGGATAGTTCAAAAGTTTAAATCGGTTTTGCTAGAGATCTAATTCTGTTTTTTAGAAATTCTTGTGAAAGATGCAGGCTGGTATGCTAACCGGGGCCGCCTATTTTATTTATTTTTTTTTTTTTTTTTAATGAACTGTCAACGCACACAAACATTCGCTGATAGCTGCTTTTAGTTTCATGATTCATCAGTGTAGCTAGATGCAGTAAGTGATAACGATCCCAAGAGTCCAAATCTATATGTAAACCGTTGTCAATCACGACCATATGTGTCTAGCTCTTTATTCTCTAGGTTAATCAAGTCTGTTACTACGAGGGGAAACAATGTATGATTAATAAATTATTTTTAATTCATTTGTTTATTTTTATATGATACTGCTAACTTATAGGATTCAATTACTTTTTAAAATAATCATGCTTTGGTTATTTTAGAAAAAAACAAATTTTATTTGTTTTATGAAGGAGTCGCCATTTATCGACACTTGAAGGCCCACTCGAGAATAACGGTTAATGAGTGTACGGTGATGGAAATTGGGTAGAAATTGACTGTTTAAGGGGACGGCTCAGCAAGAATTTGTTTACATTGAACTTGAAGACGATCATATTGTAGTCGGCTGGAAAACAGGCTAGTGGAACAGTTACACAGGTGAGCAGTTCTAAGAAAAAAGCTTCATGGAATTTATCAAAGCCCAAAGACCACTCGAGAATAAGGGTTAATAGTGTACAGTAGTCAATTGGACAATATAGTAATCGTTAGTAATGAAAATTCGGTAAATTTGTTAACTTAAGTGGAACGGCTCATCAAGAACTTGTTTACATTGGACTTGAAGACCATCAGATTGTAGTCAGCTGGAAAGCAGGAAAACGGAAGACAGTTCCACAGGCGTGCACTTCTTAGAAAGAAGCTTTGCTCATGGAATCTATGTTTAGGTTTAGGCACAGATAGAGAGTTGGGGGGGGGGATTATTGATGGTGTTTTTAGCTAGACGAGTGTTTCTTGTGAAAGTTTGGCAAGGGTGGACCATAGATTGAAGCTCAGTTGATGGCAATTTTGATTTTGGCCAGAAAAAAAAAAAAAAAACAGAAATTCGATAACAGATTTGTTTTATTAATCATTCTATCAGTGTGAATTAATGATTAGTCGTCTCCAAAGATGACAGATCGTTTTAAAGTGCAACATTTTACAAACTTTTTTAAATGATTTACTTTTGGACAATAACCTTCAATAAAAAGAATTTCTTTTCGTCTTTTTTCTTTGTCTATTTTTTTTTTTTTTTTTAATTCTAAAAGCTTTTTAATAAAACGAATGTGTAAACATTACAATTTTCTTTTTCTTTTCAGGTAAGCCATTTTGAATTTGACTTCATTTTTATCTGCTTTCAAAGGTAACTTTTATTTTTCTCACCTTTTTTTAAATTTTTCTCGCATCTCTTTTAAATATAAACAATATGTATATAATATAATTGTATTACATATATTTATATTAAGTCAAGATATATGGGTCTATATCAAAGTGTAGTATCTGTTCTTCAGATGCTGCAATTCTATTTTTTCTCTTTCGGT
>NC_136501.1:22192444-22240507 GCF_053919585.1 Euprymna scolopes
CTAAATTAACATTACGTATATGGATTTCTTTTTCTCTACGCACCCCCTTCATCTCGTCGCCCGCCTTTAGGCCTCTGCCTTTCCGCTGCTAATTTCTTATGACTAGCTGTAACTACTCGGCATTACCCGGGTTCTGTTTTATATTTAAATATTACGTTATTTTTCTGCCATTAAATTATTAATAGAACCAAACTATAATTGTTATTAGGTTGAGAAAGTTCTTGTGGAATTTTTAATTTTGATTTCAAATGATGTATTCTCAAACAAGTTTTAGTTATAATACCTTTACTTTATATATCCTTTTAAAGAGCGTTATCTATCTAATCGTTTAAATTACAATTGTTTTAAAACAATTTTCTTTTTAGAATGTTCAATACAAGATGGAAAAATGCAAATTCACACAATTTTCTTATTTCAATTCAAGCTAGGCCCCAAAACTGCTGAAACAGCTTGTGGTATCGATGAAGCATTTGACCCACGAACCACTACTGAACGCACAGCACAATGATGGTGATAAATGGGTGCCTCACGAACATTGAACAACCAAAAGAAACGCCAATTTTGAAGTGTCATTTTCCCTTTTACACTACAAAAGCCCGTTTCTCAACCGGATTGTTACTTGTGATGAAGAGTGGGTTCTTTAAAACAACTGGCGATGCTCAGCTCGGTGGTTAAACACTGATGAAGTTCCACGACACTTCCCAGAGCCAGAGTTACACCAAACGAAGGTCATGCTGACTGTTTGGTGGTCTGTGACCAGTCTCATCCATTAAATTTTTTTTATGCAAGCGAAACCATTACAGCGGTGAAGTACTCTAAAAAAAAATGGATGAAAATGCATCAGAAACTTCGACAACACCCAACATTAGTCAACAAAAAAGGCCAAATTCTCCTCCACGACAATACCCAACCGTCCGTTGCTAAACTGACTCTGCAGAAGTTGAATGAATTGAGCTACGAAACTCTGCCTCATCTGTCATACTCTCCAGACCTTTCACCTACTGACTACCACTTTCTGCGTGAAAAATGCTTAAAAAACCTAAGCAATATCAAAAACGTCTTCAGCAACTTCATCACTACCAGAAAGCAAGATTTTTACGTTACTGGCACAAATACACTTGTTTTGCATTGACAATAGTGTGTTGATTATGATGTTTATTTCGATCAGTGTTTTGTTTGAGCCAAGATATGTTCCTTTGAATTTAAAAGTTAAAAACCGCTTGAACTTTCTGATCAATCTGATAAATATTAATTTTTGTTTTAGCCATCGTTTAACAAGGCCTATTGGCCACTCTAGGATAAAAGTTAAGATTATCAGTCAAACAATATGAGAATTGGTAACACCTGTTGAGACTTGTTAGAAAAAGATTGAGAGGATGGTTCAGCAATATTGGACTTGAAAACAGCCATGCTATAGTTAACTGGAAACTAACCCTGTGGTATTGTGTTAACGGACAGGTAGTTATTGGATAAAAAAAAAACTTTGTCCATGGAAGTTCCATTTAGTTTTAGGTACATTGAGAAAAAAATTATTTACACTGGTTGTAGCTTGACGAGTTTTTATACTTTGTCAATGTGGAAATGGGTGTTCTAAGTGCCACCGTCCTAGATGTGGTAATACTTCATCATATGACGTATTTGGCTCTTATTTATGCAGGTAGAAGATTACGCCAGACATGAGGTGAGTAGTAGAACCTCAGCCAACGAGAAAATCTATGGGAACACCTTTTGCTCGACACCAGTGTTACCGTGACCTTAGTCACTGAAATGAACATAGTTCAGTTTTTTGCCAGGATGCGAATTTTTTTTTTTTTTTTTTTTTTTTTTTCAATACAAAACAGTTTAATAAAAAACCGAGGGATAATTATTTTACATTTTTATTTTTACAAAGGAGTTAGCACTTATCAAAGCCCGAAGGCCACTCGAGGATAAGAGTTCATGAATGTAAGGCAGTTGTGTAAGTAACCGCTAATGGTGTAAATTGGGTAGAATTTGATTATTTAAGTGGACGGCTCAACAAGAACTTGTTTACATTGGACTTGAAGGCTACAATATTATAGTCGTCTGGGGAGCAGGTCAGCAGAACAGTGTTCCATAGGCGGACAGTTCTAGAAAAGAAGCTTTGTTTACGAATCTGCGTTTATTTCTGTTTTTTGTTACGGTTCAGCAACCGTAATAGCAAGTAAATGGGGCTATAGATTGAAGCTCAGACGAGCACTTGGCATAAAAATAACCATCGAGCAGAGACAGGCTCGCAACGGCTCTCTATGGAAAAGAGGTTGTAGGGAAGAGAATTATCTATTTTAATAATTTTTATGGGGGTAGGGGTGGGGGGGGGGTAGACATGTAAATTTTTAAATTTACATCATATAGATGTTCTGTTCTTCAATTTCTGACGATTCTTATTTTGTCATTTCCAAGGCCACTGAATGCTTCATCCAACTTGTATTCAAAAACCTTTTTTTTTCTCTTTTTTTTTTTTTATTCAAAGCTGTCATTAACCTTTTGACTAGGCGCAAAGTGTAGTATCTGTTGTGATCTTTCCTCTCCTTGATCAGTGATGGAGAAATCCTTCGAGACTGGGGTAATTTTAATTTCCATACCAATCTGGAAAATATCTTGCGGAGGAGCTAGATTTTCCCTACATGAAAAACCGACCTTCCATTTAAATCTTTTCCAGTGAGGAGGCTCAAGATATTTATTTTTAATTGAATATGTATTATTTATACATTTCGGAGATCGGTTTTTAATGTACGGAAAATCCTGTTCATGCCCAAATGGTTTGAAACAAAAATTAAAATAGCCTCAGTCTGGAAGGACCTTTTTAAGACAGAAAAGGTATTGGCAAAACAATTCAAAAATGTTTTGTAAATGAAACTATGTATTAAAGATGAGATTTTATTGGTCTCTCGACAAAAAGAGATTGGTTCTGTAAATTCACCCTTGTCTGTTCGTCCGTCCGCACTTTTCTCAATAACTACGCCTTGGAATTTTTTGAAATTTTGCACAAACATTAAACATGATATAAGTAAAAAAGTAACAGAACGGATTTTCTAGGAAAACTCTGGCCCCTCCCCCCCAGGGGGTGCCTTTCAGGTTAAAATGGGTTAAAATTGACACATTTGTGCTTATTAAAAATAAAATTGATGCCTTCGATTTTTATAAAACTTTCTGAAAAGTTGTAACTGATTTCTATATAATTTTGTTTGTCTGTAGTTCTTGGGTCTGCCCCAGAGGTTCTTCTAGAGCTAATAAAAACACTCCATTTTGGGGACTATTTTACCATAGTTGTCCAAAATTTTCTGTGTATGTCTATTTAGCAGTTTTGCATGGTGTTGAACTCAAATTTAAATATGTTAAGACCTTGGGGACTTTTGGAGCTAAATAGAGGGGGGGACATTTTTTTTTTTTTTTTTTTTTTTTTTTTTTGCATGGTGCAGAACTCAAATTTATATATTAAGTCCTAAAACTGCACCGTTTTTTTCATTTTCACCAGGATTTGGACATCCCCTTGGGACTTTGGGGGCTAAATGGGGGGGGGGGCAGATACTGAATTTAGTCATTTTTTATTCCTCGTTCACTATGCACTCACGGGGGACCATACCTTCTTTACTTGTTTTGCATAAAAATTGCCTTGGTCGAGAAGGATTTTATTTTTCCACCTTTTTCTTGAACTATAATTTTATCTATATCGATCTGTTGATGAAAACAACCAGTTTTTTTATTCTTATTTAAAAATTAACATGGCAACCAAAAATAGTATATCGATTAAAACATCAAATATTCATGCTTAGTTTTTACTGTAAAAAGTTTTGTTTGAATAGTTTTATCTAAAAAAAAAAAAACCCCACCCTACCTCTATATAAATAAAACAGATGTATGTATGTGTGTAAATATTTAAACGATAAACTCGTAAACCACTGGTCACATAACACTGGAATTAACATGAAATAGTAATCGTACATCACCGATGGTTTATAACAAGTAAAATCTTTGGTTTAATTTTATATCTTTGTCTATCTCGTGATAGCTCAAACGGTAGCGAACGTGGCTGGAGTGCTAAATGTTTTGGTTTCGATTCTAGCTGAAGTCATTTTTTTTTTTTTTTTTTTTAATATATTTCTTTTAAACTGTTTCTATATATTGGTTCCAATATAATATTCAACAGAAAATTGACTCGGTAGTAAAAATACGAAATTTGCGTGAATTAAAAGATAGTTATGTGTATTTTACGACCGAGCAACGCTGGGCGCCCCTCCCCTCTCCAGCCAGTTAAAAAATAAATCTTGTTGATAAAAAACCGAACTCGATCTAGGTTTGTTGTCAGAATGCCGTATACAAAAGTCAAGGTAAAGTCGGTGTCGATCAAAAGCTGTCTCACTTGTTTCCCTCATGGACTGGGGTATTTATACCCTAATTGGTCCTGTAGTCTTAGTTACAGATTAGATATCAAATTTTCCATTTGAAATCTGAAGTGAAAGTTCATCCTAGAAACTTTTTAAAGGAGGAGGAGGAGGAGAGCCATTCATTTCTATTGGGACAAAGTGATGATCTGAGCGTTGTTGACGAAAGGAAAGAAGCTTGGTTTTAGAATGATTAAAAATAATTAGCCACCTTTTTTTTCCTCATTTCGCTACTTGCTCTAGGTCACTCTTCTCAAATGAGAAGCAGAAAGATCATTAATGTCTTTTGGAGTGTTGCCATAGATGGTTGTCGTCTGCATAAATGATAATGAATAAACTTGTGTGGTTTTGGGAGGTCATTGATAAAGATCAGGAACAGGGTTGGGCACAAAATGGATTCCTGAGGCACGTTGGCATTGTAGTATGCGCTTTTGCTCATTTACGCTGACTTTTATAAACTATCTAATAGATAGAATTCAGTACATGAAGATTTGATAAGTAATTTTTTTTTTTGCTTACAAATTTGGAAGAGTTACAGAATAATTCATTCGTTACCCAGAAGTTAATTTATTTATTTAAATGGGATTTAACGGTTAACTTTAATTATTACGGTGTCGTTTGATCCTTAAAGTTGATTAATTGAATCAAATTGTTATAAATCTATAACTAATTGTTATTTAAGGTAATTTAGTCTCTATTGATAAAATTATTATATGCTCCCAAAATATTCAATCTTTTAATATATGAAGATTTGCTAATAACTTTAAAGTTATAAATTATTCTCTATTCGATAGTTTAAGTACTTCCATCCGTTCAATGTTTGAAAGACCACGAAATAATTCATTTTTTGTCAACTCAACAAAAAAATTACAGTGGCTCATTTGTTCTTAAAAAAAAAAAGAAATGCATTCTGATGGATTTAATTTTGCAATTATATATTGAAATATTATTTTTTTAAGTTCGTTTTAGTACTTAGTCACGAATTTCCCCCCCCCCTTTTTTTTGCAAAAGCTGGCCATTTTTTTTTTTTTTTTTTTCGATGAAAAATATATTATTTCTGTGATTACGAAAAAAATTATAATTCGATGAAAATTTATTGAAATAAAAAGCAATTTTACGAAGAAAACAATGAATTGGAAAACTTTTATGAAACTTTAAATAAAAATTCAAATCAAGAAAAAAAAACTCACTCAAATAAGTTTTATGCATAAAGAACTTATTTTTTTATAACAAACAAAATGTAATTTGGAGTTTTTTATGATTTTTTTCTTTGTTCAAATCCAGATTTTTTTTTTTTTTTAATATATAATAAAGTAATGATAGCAAATAAATGGGTGCTTACAGCGCTATTTTTAGTTTTTTTTCAGGTTAAATTCAAATTTCACGATATTTTTTTTTATTATTACATTGTTAGGTGGAAGCACAGATTAATTACAAAACACCTTTCTCTCCCCATGTTAAGAATGGCTTTCGAAATAATGTTATTTCAGCGCGGTACCAAAAATACATAAGTACCAATAAATGTTTTCTTGAATGACGTTAGCTGCCGCGATTTCATTGGCTCAGCGTTTCGGTTCCTTTCGGCATTTTACGTGAACTGTCCCCCGGAAAATTTTGACGAGAGCACGGTCCTTACTGTGCACTGCATAAATATCATTTTAGTTTATGAATTGAATAATTAAATCTTTGAATGAGAAACTCCTCCTCCCGTCTCTGCTGAAGTTTATCTCTTTTTAACTGCCCCCTTCCTACCTTTGTGTAAAAAAATAAAATAAAATAAAATAAAAAAATAATAAAAAAAACATGGGTTCATCAATCACCCCCATACACAAACCATCTCTGTCTGGTTTAATAAGACGGAGACGTCGAGCTAAAGCCAATATGTGTACGCAGTCCGCCTTCAATTATCTCTGCTTTTTTAAGCTACAGTTAAAGAGGTACGTAGCGACGGAAGGAGGTTGTGAGGTGGATCTGTGATAAACGGTTGAGACCTGTCGATTCTTGAACGCACACAGCTTGATTCAGCATATCTGAACGGTCTCTTTTATTTTCTACTTCCTCGCGATCATCTGTTACGTCAATAGACCCGTCCACCCTCTTTTTTGAAACGAACACTGACATCATTGTCTTTTCATCAGACCCAACACTATAATGCCCTTTTCAAATGTATCTTAAGCGTTTTATTTTCTGATAATACTATTTGTATACCTAGCTTACAACATCCATCTATATATATATATATATATATATATATATATATATATATATATATATATATATATATAAAAGCGAAAATGTATGTATGTATGTACGCTTTTCCTCGATGTCCACAAAAGGCTTCTTTCAGAGAAGCGCTCGCTCGCTTCACAACTTAAAACTTTTTATATCATCTATAAATTGTAATATCTCACACTTAACCACGGAGCTCGCCTGTCTATTTAATTTTATTGACTTTCAAACGTTAATTATTCCACATTTCCCGCATCGGCACGCGTTACATTTGGTTTTCGGTATAAACAAAAAGTGAAACTCGACTCTAATCACAGGCCCAGAGCCAGTGGTCTCTAGAGAGCTAAGTAACGTTTGGTCAATGTCGACTTCGTCGTATCAGACGGTAGCTTTCATTTCGAGACGAGGGAGCGGGGTTTTTATTGACCTCATTAAAAACTGTCCCACACAAAATGCTAACTGCTGAATACCTATCGCCGTCACGTCAATCAAAAACGCGCACCTGTTTTTTTCTTTTTTCACACTTTACTATTTTCCAACTGCGAGTCGTCAAGGCTTTTTTTTCATGGGCACCTGTTTTTTTTTTCACACACACACACCTACAAACACCTGGACAAATTAAAATATATTTAAGGGCCGTCTGCTAGTGTGTATATATATATATATATATATGTTTAAAGAAAAAATAGAAAAAACCGAATGAAATTATTAAAAAATCAACGTTTCGTCCTTGTCTCAGAGGACATCTTCAGGATAATTGAAATAAAAATGTGATAAAAGAAAAAGTCATAGATCGTGCGAAAAAAGACAGTTTTTTAAAATCCAACCCATGTCGGGGAAGGACGAATATGTGTGGATTTTAAAAAACTGTCTTTTTTCGCACGATCTATGACTTTTTCTTTTATCACATTTTTATTTCAATTATCCTGAAGATGTCCTCTGAGACAAGGACGAAACGTTGATTTTTTAATAATTTCATTCGGTTTTTTCTATTTTTTCTTTAAACATAACGTCAACCACCGCTGGTACATTTTTTCATTCCTTATACATATATATATATATATATATATATATATATATATATATATATATAATGTTATGAAAATATATTTTTAATAGGTCTGTGAAGCAGGATACTAAACTGATTCTGGGCCCTCACTTTCATGGAATCCATTGCTGGAACTGTGAATGGCTTGCACTCATAACGCAAGCAGCTTTAAATCACTGTGTCTGGTCAGCTAGTGTTTGGAACATGATGCACTTGTTGGAAAGAGCCAGCCCAACTGGTCTATATTTCACTTAAGCTACTCGGACGTTTCTGCAGTTCATTCCCGCAGGGAATCATCAGACTAAAATTAATGGAATTCGTGTTCCCAGTTGTTTATATGTATATATGAAAGTGGTGTTTAGTTTAGTTAGATAGCCAATTAAATTCATTCTTATTCCCTCCCACTGGTTAATATTTCCATTTACCAATTGCAGACTTCTCTCAAACAAAAAGTTCATCTGACTTTTAATTCCTTTTGTTCTGTTTTGTATAGAGATGATGCACCCTTTTGTGTGAAATAGATTACCTTATTTCAACACATGCATGTTTGGAGTACATTTTCCTATTTCTATTTTAAGTGTTGGTTCAGTTTAGCTTTTTCTTTATTTTTACTTGGGTATTGTTATCCTAAATTAAAATGTTATTTAGTGTACATAGTCGTTTGCTATTTCACTTTTACAGTTTAATAGGTTTTAGGAGTCTTTAAAGTTTACAATTTCAAATGTCTTATTCAGAAATAATCCCTATATATTGGTCTGTCTTATTTTCTATTCAATTATTGGCAAGCATCAGCTTTCTTCAAGCTTCAATAAGGAGTTGCTTGTGCTGTTTTATTCAGCATTTTTTTTTTTTCAGCATTAGTGACCCGTTGTTGGGAGCTCCAAGAAAGCAGACGTTTGCCAATAATCAAGTAGAAAATTTCTCTACTTACTCTTGATCTACAATTGATTGTAACAGATTGGGGCCTTGCGATTATATAGCAAGTAGGTTGTTTTAAGATGATTTTTTCTAAAAGAAAAATAAAACTTTGTCTACAAATTCTCTTCCAAAAGTTTGTAAATCCAAACTGATATTAATCGACTGCAGGAGAAGATTAATTGATATCTTCTTTTAAAAAAAAAAAAAAAAAAAAAAAAAAAAGAATAAAGTTGGGTATCTATTTACGCCCTTCCCCGATCGCACAAGGACAAAGTTAGGTACAAGGTAATTTTTTAAATCTCGGTTTTTAAAAAGGTGCGTTCTGGATAATGATATGATAAAACAACTGAAGCGCAGCATATGAACAAATACTGGTTCTAGTCACAAAAAAGGTCACGTGTGTGCATTATCCTTTCTATGCTCACAGACAGTGAATATCATGTCAACTATTTCTAATGGTCATCTGTCTTCATTTCCTTCCATTGTTCAAACAATTCCCTCAATTCAATCTCGTGCCATGCCTGGAGATGGGATGACCTTTAAATTTCGACTAAGTGATCCATCCAATTGAAATTCTTTCCAGTTTTTGTCCACCTCAAACGTTCATGATTCACCCTTTCTTTGCGTTACCCTCAACTGATCTTTCAATGCTACTGGCGATTTTCAGAAATAAATCAAACAATATAGATAGATTAAAGTTTACGTAGGTTCTTTATCGATTTTGTCTGACGTCACTGTTTCCCTTTGCCATCGTTTCGTTTAGTGGTTACTCCATTCCATGGCCATCGATCGTCGCATCTGTTTAGCTAGATGAATAAAACTTCTTTTCAGCCAGGAAGAAATACAGAGATCTTCCTGGAAGTATCTAAGGTTTTATTCCTGGCGAGAATTGACTCGCACCGCAGGAGAGACTAAATTTGTCTTAGCTAATGATTTAAATTACTCCTCTACTTAACTCAAATAGTTGACATGTGAACAGAGAGTGGCTATTTCGCTCTTAGTAATATTCGAAGTTTTCTTACAGTGTTATCAATGGTGTGTCTCACATATTGGTACTCTCCTACTCATGGCTTCCATAGACAGACTGAATTTTTAAAACTCATTTCTTTCTCAACAATTCTGCTGCCATCATTTTCTTTACACTCTGATTTTATTTTGCCTACTTGATCTGCTGTGTTTTAATTTTGCATCTTACCCATCTTCAGGAATGATTCTGCTTCACAGATTTGGGTCATCATGACTTAGTGCGATCCTTGTCAAAATTCACACTAGCTCACTTACTCGCTATTGACATTACACATGTACATAATATATATTACATGTTACCCTCCATTATATAGAACTCCATTCAGGAGTTGATTGTTTTCTCGTTACGTGTCATAGGTTGTACTCGAATGCTTGTTAAATATACAGCTCACTCTTACAGTCTTCCAATCACCGAAGCAGTTCACTTTGTCAAGAATGATCTTCTAGAGACGTTCCAAAAGTAATGCCTCCTATTTTTATTCCGCTCCAATGGATCAGAAAAGTTAGATTGCATTATGATAACTGGACTTACGCATTCATGACCTAAAAGTTTCATCTCTCTGTTCAGATATTGACGGTGTGAGACTCTAAGAAAAGAAAGCAACCTCTGTCATAAATGTGCGTTAAAAGCAGAGATGCCTCATTGAATTCCTCCATACAGAAAAAATTGAATCTATCAACATTCACCGGCGCCTGTTGAATGCTTATAAAGCCGATGCAGTTGATGTCAGCACAATTAGATGAGTGCGTCAATTTTAGAGTGGTGCATTCAGAACTTTTATGACCGAGGCATCAAAAAGAAGCTGGCAAAAATGCATTGAGAATGGTGGTAACTAGATGGAAAAATAATTTCTGGAGTACAAAAGGTTGCTCAGTTTAATGGTACTACTCCTGTTTTCATAGCTCTTCAATGTTTTAGTTAAGGTTAAAAAAAAAAAAGAAATAGCAGGAATGACTCTTGTACGATTCCCTTTCTGTCAATACCTCCACTTGTTAATGGTCGCCATAGGAACTACAATTCTCTGTAAAGAATAGAGGAATTTTTGTTCCAAATTTACTCCTCTAGATTCGACATATTCCATCTATAATCATGCATATTCATAGGCTAATCTCATGAATGATGCAGTTTTTATTATACGCTGACAGTCATCTATATATATAAAAGCGAAAATGTATATATGTTTGTATGTCTGCCAAAAACTTTTGACAGACAGAAATTTGGTCTCATGTTAAAGCCCGGCCCTCCGGACAACAAATACTGAATTTTTGGCTCAAAAGGTCAACTCTAAGTTATTCAGCTGACCGTTTTTCTAAGTGACATTTTAGCAATATTTATACGTAATTTAATAAACGCTGAGTCATGTCACATGGCCTTGACGTCAGCAAGCTGTAATGGCGGTCTGTATATAAAAACATTGCATCTAATAAGAGATTCTTATCGCTAAAAATGCGAGTATCATACAATTTAAAATATTAACTTGCACGTTATGAAAACGTTACCAAAGTTATTAGCAGGTTAAAAATAGTTAGATACGATAGTTAAACGAAAAATAACAAGCCAAAAATGTGAAGTAAAAAAATAAAATACGCTTAAAAAATATTAACGATCGATGATTTTACAAAAAACAAAGCCAAACGCCATTTTCTTTTTTAGTAACACTATTTCTCTTTAGAGTAAGGAAGACGAAGAGAGAGAGAGAGAGAGAGAGAGACGCACACACACAAACAGAGAGAGAGAGAGAGAGAGAGAGATGTCTAAACAGATTCGTTTTACTGTGTTTTAAAATGTAACCAATGCATCTAAATATATGAAATGTGAGTGAGTGGATTTGATCACATCCCAGGCATAAATCCTCTTTATTTTCGAGTAACGTTTGTTTCACTACAACTTGAGATCCCTGGTATAAACTCCCCCTTATTTTCTTAGTGGGTGGTGGGGGCGAAAGATGAGACCGCTAGAATTCTAAGAACAGATACTACACTTTGATCTTAGCCAAAAGACCAAGTAACCGTCTTATACAGTTTAATTTTCTACCGAGCATTATCTTCTATTATAAAAAGATGCATAATTTATATTTTTCGATTACTAAATTGAGACAAGATGTCATATTCCAAAAATCACATCTGAACTAAAAACATTATTATTTAGAAGGCCATCCTTATTTTTGAGTGACGTTTGTTTTTCTCTAAAGCTTGACATGCAAAGGTGCTTGTGCAGTATAGGTCCTATTTGACAATTTTAAAGGTGCTTGTGCAATATAGGTCCAATTTGACAATTTTGAAGGTGATTGTGCACTATGTCCGATTGAAAAATTTTAAGGTGCTTGTGCGGTATAGGTCGGATTTGTAAAATTTTGAAGGTGCTTGTGCGGTATAGGTCTGATTTGATAATTTTAAGGTGCTTGTGCAGTATAGGTCCTATTTCAAAAATTTTGTAGATGCTTGTGAAGTATAGATCCGACTTTACAATTTTTAAGGTGCTTGTGCAGTATATGTCCGATTTGAAGAATTTTAAGGTGCTTGTGCAGTATAGGCCTATTGTGAAGAATTTGAAGGTGCTTGTGCAATATAGGTCCGATTTGTACAATTTTGAAGGTGCTTGTGCAGTATAGGTCCGATTTGTACAATTTTGAAGGTGCTTGTGCAGTATAGGTCCGATTTGACAATTGTGAAGGTGCTTGTTCAGTATAGGTCCGATTTGAAAATTTTTGACGGTGCTTGTGCAGTATAGGTTCTATTTGACAATTTTTAAGGTTCTTGTTCAGTATAGGTCCGATGTGACAGTTTGGAAGGTGCTTGAGCAGTATAGGTCCGATTTTACAATTTTGAAGGTGCATGTGAAGTAAAGGTCCGATTTGACAATTTTGAAGGTCCTTGTTCAGTATAGGTCTGATTTGAAAAATTTTGATGATGCTCATGCAGTATAGATCCGATTTTACAATTTTGAAGGTCCTTGTGCAGTATAGGTCCGATTCAACAATTTTTAAGGTTGTTGTGAAGTATAAGTCCGAATGGAAAATTTTGAACGTGCTTATGCAGTATAGGTCTGATTTTACAATTTTGAAGGTACTTGTGCAATATAATTCCTATTTGACAATTTTGAAGGTGCTTGTGCAGTATAGGTTCGATTTGACAGTTTTGAGGTTGCTTGTGCAGTATGTCCGATTATACAATTTTGAAGGTGTTTGTGCAGTATAGGTCCGATTTGACAATTTTGAAGGTGTTTGTGCAGTATAGGTCCGATTTAATAATTTTGGAGATGCTTGTGTAGTATAGGTCCGATTTGACACTTTCAAGGCGCTTGTGCAGTATAGGTGCGATTTGACAATTTCAAGGTGCTTGTGCAGTATAGGTGCGATTTGACAATTTCAAGGTGCTTGTGCAGTATAGGTGCGATTTGACAATTTCAAGGTGCTTGTGCAGTATAGGTGCGAGTTGACAATTTTGAAGGTCCTTGTGCAGTAGAGGTGTGATTTGACAATTTTTAAGGTCATTGTGCAGTATAGGTCCGAATGGAAAATTTTGAAGGTGCTTGTGCAGTATAGGTTCGATTTGACAATTTTGAAGGTGCTTGTGCAGTATAGGTCTAATTTGACAATTTTGAAGGTACTTGTGCAATATAGGTCCTATTTGATAATTTTGAAGATACTTGTGCAATATATGTCCTGTTTGACAATTTTGAAGGTACTTGTGCAATATAGGTCCTATTTGACAATATTGAAGGTGTTTGTGCAGTATAGGTTCGATTTGACAGTGTTGAGGGTGCTTGTGCAGTATAGATCCGATTTGACAATTTTGGAGATTCGATTATTCACTATAGGTCCGATTAGACAATTTTGAAGGTGTTTGTGCAGTATGGGTCAGAATTGACAATTTTTAAGGGGCTTGTGCAGTATAGGTCCGATTTAACAATTTTGAAAGTGCTTGTGCAGTATAGTTCGGACTTGACAATTTTTAAAGTGCTTGTGCACTACAGGTCCGATTTGACAATTATGAAGGTGCTTGGGCACTGCAGTCTAAATCCCAATAATTTTGAAGATGCTTTTACACTATAAATATATGTATGCATATATTTTCTAGTAGACACTGTGCATGTTTTACAGCTAGACATGCCAAGCATGACCTCCTCCTTATTTTCGCATGACGTTTGTTTCTCTAAAGCTAGACATGACCTCCTCCTTATACAATTATTGTTATAATATGAGGGACCTCCCTTGGATGTATCTTCATTGTTGAATACAATTAGAATAATATAAAATCATTATTATAATATGCGAGTGACCTCCCTTGGATGTAGCTTCATTGTCGAATACCATAGAATAATATGCAATCATTGTTATAATATGTGAGTGACCTCTCTTGGATGTAGCTTCATTGTCGAATACAATTAGAATAATATACAATCATTGTTATAATATGCGAGTGACCTCCCTTGGATGTAGCTTCATTGTCGAATACCATAGAATAATATACAATCATTGTTATAATATGTGAGTGACCTCTCTTGGATGTAGCTTCATTGTCGAATACAATTAGAATAATATACAATCATTGTTATAATATGCGAGTGACCTCCCTTGGATGTAGCTTCATTGTCGAATACCATTAGAATAATATACAATCATTGTTATAATCTGCGAGTGACCTCTCTTGGATGTAGCTTGCTCATTATTAAATGGGTGACTACATGGGAATACAAAATTGTGCATGTAGATAACCAAAGTTAAGCAACAATGACTTGGTCATTATTAGATGGGTAACAACTTTGGAACACTAAATGCTTTATGTAAATCACCAAAGTAAAGCAACATGGAGCCCGGTCATTATTAGATGGGTAACTACTTGGGGATACCAAATGCTTTTTGTAGATCACTAAAGTTAAGCAACAATTAGCTTCGTCATTATCAAGTGGGTGACTACTTGGGAACACCAAATGCTTCATGTAGATCACCAAAGTTAAGCAACATGGAGCCTGGCCATTATCAGATGGGTGATTACTTGTGAACACCAAATGCTTTGTATAGATCACCAAAGTTAAGCAATATTTAGCCTGTTGTTAATGTAAAAATGATGATGAAATTCGACCCATTTGATTAGTGTGTTTGAAATAAAATAAACAGCCCAAACAATGTGTCAAAGTTATTATTTTAGTAAGAGGGGGGGGGCAATAATGTGGGTTAAATCATGAGAAAGGATTGTCAAAATTAGTAACATATTCAAGAATTTTGAAAAATCATGAAATGTAAGTTATATGATTGGTGTGTGTTTTTAATGAAATAAATAGCCCAGTCTCAAAGTTATTATTTTAGTAAAAGTTAAGCAACATTGTCTTGGTCATTCTCAATTAGGTGACTACTTGGGAATACAAATTGCTTTATGTAGCTTACCAAAGTTAAGCAACAATGAGACTGGCCGTTATCAGATGAGTGACTACTTGGGAATACAAAATGCTTTATGTAGAAAACCAAAGTTAAACAACAATTAGCTTGGTGATTATCAGATAGGTAATTACTTTGGAATACAAAATACTTTTTGTAGATAACCAAAGTTAATCAACAATTAACTGGGTCATTTTCAGATGGGTGACTAAGTAGGAATACTTAATTCTTTTTTGTAGATGAGAAAAGTTATGGGCTTGGTGATTATTAGACGGGTAACTACTTGGGATTACCAAATGCTTATTTAGATCACCAAAGTTAAACAACAATTAGCTTGGTTATTATAGGATGGGTAACTATTCGGGAATACAAAATGCTTTATATCGATCACCAAAGTTAAGCAACTTTGTCGTGGTCATTCTAAAACGGGTGACTACTTGGGAATACAAATTTCTGTATGTAGCTTACGAAAGTTAAGCAACAATGAACCTGACCATTATCAGATGGGTGACTACTTTGGAATACAAAATGCTTTAGTAGATAACAAAAGTTCAGCAATAATTAGCTTTGTCAGTATTTGATCGGTGACAATTGGTATACAAAATTCTTTATGTAGATCATTGTCTTGGTCATTCTCAAATGAGTGACTACTTGGGAATACAAAATGTTTTATGTAGCTTAGAAACGTTAAGCAACAATGAGTCTGGCCAGATCACTAAAGTTAAGCAACAATGTGTTAAGTCATTGTTATATGTGTGACTACAAAATGCTTTATGTAGATCACCAAAGTTAAGCAACAATGAACTTGGTCATTATCAGATGGGTAACTACTTGGGAATATTTCATGTATATTTTTAACAGTGGGGTGAGAAATATGAAGACAGTCCTGGAAATCGCAGAAACCGTTTACGAGTAAACATGACTATTGATTGGTGTGTTTGCAATGTAAAAATGGTAAAATGCGACTTATTTGATTAGTGTTTTTGCAATGAAATAAACAGCCTAATGAATGTGTCCAAGTTATGTTTTTAGTAAGAGGGGAGCAGTTATGTGGGTTAAATCATGAGAAACTATTGTCGAAATTAGTAACATATTAAAAAATAATGAAAAATTATGAAATGTGAGTTATATGATTA
Source organism: Euprymna scolopes (assembly GCF_053919585.1). NCBI lineage: Eukaryota > Metazoa > Mollusca > Cephalopoda > Sepiida > Sepiolidae > Euprymna > Euprymna scolopes. The sequence continues at coordinate 22,208,583 of NC_136501.1, forward strand.
ATGTGTTTTTAATGAAATAAACAGCCCAGATAATGTCTCAAAGTTATTGTTTTAGTAATAGGGGGCGATAATGTGGGTAAAATCATAAAAATGACGGTAGAAATTAGTAACATATCCCAGAATTATGCAAAATAATGAAATGTGAGTTACTTTATTGGTGAGTGTGTAATGAAATAAACAGCCCAGACAATGTATGGAAGTTTTTATTTTAGTAAGAGCATGGTGATAATGTGGGTTAAATCATGAAAAATTCAACGAGATAGACACAAATATATACTAGCAGAATACCCAGAGTAACCCAGGATTGAATGAGATACATACAAATGAATGCTAGCAGAATACACGGGCGCCTGGGATTGAATGAGATAGATGCAAATATATACTAGCAGAATACCTGGCGTTGTCTGGGATTGAATGAGATTGATTGAAATATATGCTAGCAGAATTCCTTGCGTTGCCCAGGATTTAAGGAGATTGGAGATATATACTAGCAGAATACCCGGCGTTGCCCTGGATTGAATAATGTAGGTTAGAATATATACTAGCAAAATATCCGGCATCGCTTGGGATTTAATGAGATACGTGGAAACATATATTAGCAGAATACCCTTCTTCGCTCTGGATTGAATGAGATAGGTGGAAATATATAGCAGAATACCAGGCATCATCTTAAATTTTATTAGGCAGGTTCAAATAAATACTAACAGAATACCTGGCATCGCCTGGGATTGAATAAGATAGGTACAAATACAGAATAGACAAATACTTGGCGTCACTCTGGATTGTATAAGATGGCTGCACATATACACTAGCAGAATACCCGGCATTGCTCAAGATTGAATGAGATAGGTGAGAAAATATACTAGCAATATCCCTGGCGTCGCCCGGGATTGAAGAATATTGATGGAAATATCTATTAGCAGAATTCCTGGCATTGTCCTGTATTGAATGAGAATAATCACCGTCACTCTGGATTAAACGAGGGCGGTAAAAGATAAAGTTTGTACCAGAAATGGCTTAAACAATTTTCTATCTCAAAATTACTTTATTTGTGAAGTCGATTCCGGATATGGCTAAAACAGTTTACGATCTCAAAATTAGATTAATGCATATATATTGTTGGTTTACTATGAAAGTTTACTAGGCCAGTTTCTATAGGGAGAGGGGGTGATCTCTATTTATTTGAATTTTTTATGTTATCATCCTGGCATGATGTGAGGGTTGGAGAGGTGGGTAGAAAGGAGCAGGATTATGTTAATTTTAAGTTCTCTTTTGGGGGTTGGGTTTGAGAGAGTAATATCCGTTTTGGGATCAAAAAGTATGTGAAATTGTTTCATATATGTATTCAAATTACCCATCTTAGTGTAGGTAAAATTATTTTAAATATGTGTTGTATATTACCTGTCCTTGCAAAGGTAAAATTATTTAATATACATGCTGTAAATTATCTACCCTAGGTAAGATACAGTTATTTCATACATCTAATACCCGTCCTAGCTAGGTAAAATATCCTTTTGCTCGAAATAGCAAATGATACACAGATATTAAAAATTCCTCACTCCTAAGAATAACAAAAATATTCAAAATCAAATTCAATTTTCTCATTGTTTATACGGTCCCGAGTAACGCCGGGTAGCCTTGCTAGTCTATATATATATAAAAGGCAAAATGTGTGTGTGTGTGTGTGTGTGTGTGTGTATGTATGTATGTCCGCTTTTTGTGTATGTCCACGAAAGGCTTTTTTCCGATAAGTGATCGGTCAGCTCACTCCTTAAAACGCTTTACATCACATCTAAATGATAATATCTAAGAGTTACGAACAGGGGTCGTGTGTGTAATTAATTTGCCTGACTTTTACTAGCTCGCCGCTTCGAAAAGCGAATGATCTGGCTTGCAGTGCAAAACTAGATCAGACACAATGCCACTTCCTCGCATCTGTTTATTTCGCTTCATAAACATTCACTTAACATCCTTATCAGTTCCTTTCCCTTGTGGCTGAGACGGTTAAGTGTCTGGATTTTTTCCCCTTTTGTTTCCACCTTCGCATCAAGGCTTCGGGGTTCAATCCTACCTTCCTACTGAAACTTTATTTTTTTATCTTTTACACCTCCAAACACCCGGGCAACGCCGGGTACCCCCCCCCCCGCTAGTCTATAATATAAATCTCACCTGTCTGTTTAAATGTGTGTATGTATGTTTGTATATCTGCCTAAAACATTTGACAAAGGCGATGGATTTTCACGAGATCGGTATCGTTTTAAAGCTCAACCCTTTGGATGATAAATATCGAAAAATTGGCTAAAACATTAATTCTTTCACCCTCAACTGGACACTTTTCTACAAGGATGGGGTTGCTTTTTTCGCCAATATTTTCAAAAGTCGTCCTCTCTTTTCGATTGACTAGCCTTAATTTAAACCTAAGTCACTTCTGGTTTGGCGATTGGCACAACAGCAAGGATGTCACTTTGTTTTTGTTCACATTCTTTTCCTCCTTTGCGATATGGGTTCGAGCCTCCCTGCCTACTACCACTTTTTTTTCTCAACACACACCTCCAAACATTCGGGCAACCCCGGGCACTCAAGCTAGTTCATAATAAAGAGGCAATATTTCATCTATTGCCTTTTTTCATCTTAAGGATTCCCCTCAACAGCTCCTATAAAGTTCACTGTTAACAGAATTCCCACAATCCAATTACATGATTTCTATTTCTTTTTATTTTTTTTTAATCAAATTGCCTTATTCCGTTGAGGATAAATTGTTGGCAGAGATTTAATTAGCAAAACAATTTGGATTGCTTCAAATATTAAATTGTTTTGTTTTTGTTTTGTTTTTTTTAATAGTTACCAAGAGAAACAGAAACTGAAATAAATTTTTAATTGATTCGTTTTTGATTATCGATTTTTCTTTTTCTTTTTGCTTTCCAACTGTTGAAACCAAAAATAAACATGGAGCTTAGATATTAATAACTACCTGTGTCTACCCAGCGCTTTCCTGCATCTTTTTGTTTTTAACTTTTTGTCTTTTCTCTAAATTCAATTCTTGTAAGAAAATATTCACATTTTGAAAAGATAATTCAATGAATGTACATTATTTAGAAATATTAGCTGTCTTTAAATACTCTAAATACTTTTTCCCCCTTTTTAACTGTACTGTTTTTTTTTTGTTTGTTTGTTTGTTTTTTTTGTTTGTTTTTTTTTTGCTTTTCTTTATATTTTACGAAATTTAGTTTTCTAGAATTTATGGTGATCATACCAACATAAATTATTTAAAACAAATACTTTTTGGGAAACTAGTAAAATCGGTTTATTTTCATTTACTTACTAATTCGTGACCTATTTGCATAAAAAAAATATTCACTAGAATACATAAGCATTTTAAAGTTTGTGCAAAGTAGCCATCTTTGCTTAATGTAAGCAGGTGCAAATAAAGATGGCTGCATTTTTCAGAAAAAATATTTACGTAAACTTCTATAGAATATTTATCTTGTATATAAAAGGCAAAACGGGTGTGCTAGCCCTTGTATGTCCAACAAAGGCTTTTATCGCCGGGCTTCTTGGGAGGGGGGGGATACTATCACTTAGAACTGTTTATATATTCCCTAGATAATAATATCTAGGATTTGCGAACGAGGGTCGCATCTAGATTAATTTACGTCGACTTTTACATAATTCTTGTTGATTCGGATTTTTCGTATAAAAGCGAAACTGATGTGCAAAAAGCAATGGACGTTGAAAACAGTCATATCAGACAATTGCTTTCATTCGGACACTCCCCTAATAAAGAGGGAGTTGATTTCCCCCAACACGTTGGGAAAATAAAACCAGCCAAAGTTGGGTAAAAAAAACAAACCCAAAAGAACTATCCCGCACTTAAAATTAAGTGCGGAATTTAATTTCCTTTGACCTAATTAAATTCGCCGTGCACCTGCCACTTGCGTGTTTAAAATGTTAAATTGAAATTCGTTTCAGTTACTTTCCTTTCGTGACCGAACGGTAACTTATCAAGTTTTTCACCTCAACGTTCCGGGTTCGATCCTACTTACTTACCAATATTGTACTTTTTCTTTTTTTTACATCATGTTCGTTGTTTGTTTGTATTTTTTTTGTTTTTATTTTTTGTTTGTTTTTCCGATTTTTTAAAAAGAAGTTTAACATAGGGTTTTGATCTACCCTCCCCCAACACACACACCTACAAACACTCGGGCAACGCCGGGTACCCCAGCTAATCTATAATATAAATCTCAACTGTCTGTTAAATGTGTGTATGTTTGTGTGTCTCACAAAAACTTTTTACAGAGGCGACGGATCCTGACAAGATCGGTATCAGTTTGAAGCTCGACGTACTGACGACAAATATCGAAAAATTGGCCAAAAAACATTAATTCCTTCACTCTAAACTCTGCCGTTTTGTACAGTGGGGGGGGGGCGATTTTTTCGCCGATATTTTAGAAAGTCATCGTCACTGTTGGATTGACTTCAGTTAATTTCAACGTTTTTGACTTCCGGTCACGTCATGGAGACATCAGCTAAGACGTCAGATTTTTTTTCACTTTTTCTGCCTTTGCGGCATGGGTTCGAGCCTGCCTGCCTACTACCACTTTTTTTCTGCTCAACACACACCTCCAAACACCTAGGCAGCGCCGGGCACCCAGGCTAGTCTTATATATATATATATACATTTTTTTTTTTTTTTTTTTGCACTCTGTCATAATTGTGTAAGTTGAGCAAAATAACTTGTTTTTGACTAATTTCCCAACTGTATCTCTTAAAATAATTTATGTTGGTAATAGAGTTGTTCCAAAAATAAAGCTTCCTTGTTTTTTTTATTTTATTTTTTTTTTTTTATTACTCAAAAAAAGTTGAAGAGCTGAGAAAATGAGATTATCATTAAAACAAACGACTTTTTGTGTTCCAGAATTTATTTTTCTACATAGTCACCACCATTCTCAAAGCATTTTTACCAGGAATTTAATGACGCATCCCTGCTTCTGATGCACGTCGCATCATATGGGTTTCTTTGTTAGACTCACATGAAATGATGACGTTGCCGTTAATGACGTTTTACACATATCTGTGGAGATACCTAAATGCCACATATATAAAATCTAACAATAAATTTCTTTTTTCCACTACAAAAAATGAGTGCTTAATGTGCGAAACGGTCCACACACTTCAAAGCTGATAATCCTTCATTTTCTTCCACTATCATTACGCTGAGTAACACATTTAATCCTCGTTTATATTTTAAACGACATATTGAGAAATCTTAATGTTTAGTACATATTAAACACCAGATGTCTGTATTTTTTTTTTTTTTTTTTTTTGTAAAATTCAGAAATTAACGGTTTGTCGACCAAAACAAGTGCAGTTGTTTCTTTTTTTTTTAATAAACAAACATTTATTTATTCAAATTAAATTCGATATTTGGATTCATAACAGAATTTTCATCAGGAAATATAAATTTCTCTTTTTTCTTTTTCTTTTTCTTTCTTTTAGTTTTCTTTTTCTTTTTTCTTTTTGTTTTCTTTTTTCTTTTTTTCTTTTTTTCTTTTCTTTTCTTTTTCTTTTTGTTTTCTTTTTCTTTTTTTCTTGTTTTCTTTTTCTTTCTTTTTTTTCTTTGTTTTTTTCTTTTTTCTTTTTGTTTTCTTTTTTTCTTTTTGTTCTTTTTGTTTTTTCTTTTTGTTTTTTCTTTTTGTTTTTTCTTTTTGTTTTTTCTTTTTGTTTTTTCTTTTTGTTTCTTTGTTTTGTTTTGTTTTGTTTTTTTTTGTTTTTTTTTTTTGTTTTTTTTGTTTTTTCTTTTTGTTTTTTCTTTTTGTTTTTTCTTTTTGTTTTCTTCTTTTTGTTTTCTTCTTTTTGTTTTCTTCTTTTTGTTTTCTTCTTTTTGTTTTCTTCTTTTTGTTTTCTTCTTTTTGTTTTCTTCTTTTTCCTTTTTTTTCCTTTTTTTCTTTGTCTTTTTTTTCTTTTTTTTTCTTTTTTTTTCTTTTTTTTTCTTTTGTTTTCTTTTGTTTTCTTTTTCTTTTTTTCTTTTTTTCTTCTTTTTACATATTATAATGGTGGTGTTAATGTTTAGCACGTTTTCCTTCAGATGTTAGTCAAGTGTAACGTTTAAATCTCCCATATAGTAGAAAATGCTGATCTAGCGTGTATTTGTTTTTGTAATTCATCTTTGCCAATCAGACGATATTGCATTTTAATATGGATGCCATGATAATAATAACATGCATGAAGATATGCATATTATTCTATGAATAAGACACCTTTTTCCCCCCACAATGGTAAAATTCTAAAGAAGTCTTTAAAGTTCAGTGTTAAAGGAATTCTCAGCGTTTCTACACTATTAGGACAAAATTTCAGAAATCGTTATACTGAATTTCTAGGTACTACCATTTTTATGCAAACTTTTCCAAAATGTAGACATGATCTGGTGACGTCATCAATTGATGTGCTTGATGCGAGCCACGGCAAACGATTTTTTTTAACTATTATTTACTACTGTAATTGAATTTATTTTACATTCAAATAGTTTACTTAAAGATTAAATTATCGAAATGTAAAAAAGAGTTTCACTATCGTTAGAAATAATTAAGTAAAATCTGTTTTGTTTTTTTCAGTGGGGGTAGAAAACATAACACAAAAATAAAATGTTACGTGACTTTTTTGACATCTACGGAAGAGCAAAAGTGACAATAAAATAGTTTGTTAGTTCACTACACGTTATTTGTTAGTTTAAGTTTTTGATACTTTGGAACGATTTAAATTATTTATACGAAAGACCATTTTTCCCCCCTGAATGCTACTTGGAAATAATTTTCCCTTTTACCAGTTTGGTGCCTCCGACCACTTCATTACATCTAAAATTAAAAACAAACGTTAATGAAAAGTTTTTAAAGTATCTAAAATTGAAAAAAAAAAGTTTAATAAATTTTAAAATTAAACGTAAAACACAAGAAAAAAGTTATAAAAATAATTTAACAACTTACTTTTAATAGATAATTTGGTTACTTTATAGTAAACACTAACAGAATAATCGAGTTAAGTTTTAGAACGGCAAACGCAACTGCGCAAGTGAATGTTTTCATTCAACCAGTTTATTTTTGTTAAGTCTATGCTTCCATATTTTATTTCATAAAACAAGACATAAAAGTATATCGCAGTGCATGTACAAAAACTGGATTTTAATGCAATATTAATTTTAAATCTGTTTTAATCTGGCCATTAAAATAGGTGGCAAGAGTCATGTTTATATTATAACTTTATATTTAAAAAAAAATTTTCACACAATTAATTAAAAAAATATGTTGTAGCGGACATTTTGAAATAATGGAATTTTAATCGTTTTAATCTTTTAAAAATCAGTTAATTTTTAAGAAGCTACATTTTCTTGGCAGTTCAACTGATTATAGTATATATTAATTAGAAAAAACGCTATATAAAAAAAAAAACATCAATTTTTTTAATTGCAACTTCAAGGTAAATTTTTGTTCAATAAGTGTATTTAAACTTTTAAAAAATAAATATTTTTTACTTATTTAAACTTTTGTTTCATAATAAATAGAAATTTTGATAGATTTAAATATATTTTGTTCGAATTTCGAAAAAATAAATATAGGGGAGGGGGAACACACACTAAAAAATATTTCCCCTGATATATTTTACAGAAACTGCATTTTATATGTAATTTCATTCTAAAATGGATAAGTATCAAAAATTTTACGAAAATTTGAGCATTAGTTGATTTTTGCTAGATTTATTAAACGCAGGTATGTTTTCACATTCAGAATGCCTACTACATTGAAACGTTATTTTAAAGTGCCAATTATGTAAACACGATTTTCCTCTCGCAATTTCATTATTTTCGTTCGATGAAAAAAAAATTTTTTAAATTATTACTGGTTTATTTTGCCCTTCTTTTAAATGGTACAAAAGTTATATTGATAATATTAATTTATAATAAAGTTACATCGTGTTACATATAGGGTGGAGTAATTATGTGGTGAATTTTGGCGGTCCCTACTGAATTTCACATGAAAACAATGGTATCTACGTATTCCTCGTATTTTTAAGATGCGTATATCCAAAAATTACGAAAATCGATGTGGTAGAAAATTTTTTATTTTATTAAAGAAAAAATAGAATTTGATGAAAGCGATCGTAAGACAAAAGAGTTCAAAAGGGAGGTAATTTTCAGTTTCGATTTAAAAAAGATGGCTGCAGTTTTTCACCTGCTAACACGATTAAAGTTTTTTTGTTTTTTTTTTAATAATTCAGTAATATGCAGGTTATTTCAACTGCTTAATTTGGAAGCTACCGTTGTAATTTATTAGAATTGACAAAAAAAAAAAAATCAGTAGAAACCATTGTTTTTATCTGAAAACTTCTAACCTCATCACGTGCCTGACGACGACGACTCCTGCTAGTCAAAAACATTTGCTATTATGAAAAATTCCTATTTACACTGGAGCAAACCTGTCTGCAAACTCAAAAACAAAAATTGGACCAAAGAACAAACAAACTTTCAATTCTGTTTGCTCAAGCATGCATCAACGAAAAAAAAATGCTGGCCAAAGATACAATTATATATTCGTATTGGGACGATTGATCAGAATTGGAAATCATAAAAATCGGTAACGTTTTGGGGTATGTCAAAAATAAAAATGACCTATTTTGTAATATCAAAAACGATGCTTTTTAATTATTATTTTCTGGTTTTTAAAACTCAAATTTCCATTGCTCACACTAATGATGAAATGATAAATATTTATTGATTTGAAAATACCAAAAATACAGGAAAACTAAAAACTATAGATTTACACACACAAGTGTTTTTTATTTATGTATTTATTAACGTTTGCATTTTGGGTTTTGACGGTAATCTGAACAAATAAAACAAAAAACAAACTTTATAACTAAATATTTAGATATTTTAAAAGAAAAAATTGGGAATTTAGAACAGAATCATTAATTTAATCGGAGAAGGGAATACTGGAATCGTTCCATCACTAATATATATATATATATATTAAATCCCCGAAACAGTGTTTCATGGTAAACAACTGATGATCCCTTAAAAAATATAAAAATTGGTATTATAGTAAATTTGAGAGTTGATGCAGTGATTGCAGGTGATTAAATGACTTACTGACTAGATGTTTTTTTTTAATGAATGATAAAAAATAATTTTTTGTGTGGTTTCAAATGTTAAAAACTTCAAAGACTATATATATATATATATTTGAAAAAAAATTTTCGGGGGGGGGTACAGAATTAAATAATGACTACATACAGACCAATCAACATAATGATTTAAAAAAAAAAAAATGAAAATAAAGGTTAGCTAACCAGGTTTCGTTCTTCGCTCAACAGAGCTAAATCAAGGAAAATACAATTAAAAAAACAAAAAGTTATGAATATGGCGGGGGGGAGGGGGAAGAAAAAAAAAACGAAAAATAAACGGGGTGAAAAAATTACATAGACTAAATTAAGTCCTAAAAGATTTTCTTTTTGCTTGCAAAGAGAACGTCTCAAAAACTTAATAAAAATAGTCGCTAGAATTTTTAAATGATAGGGGGAGTGTAACTTAAGATCGTAAACATGTCAGCACTGAAATTCGTGGCACACGCATGGTTATTTATAAGGTGGTCGCAAATCGCAGAACCATACATATTATTCAGAACATCCGAGGGTGAAAAATTTGCATAATGAATCTTTGATGGTGCATGTTGTTTCAAATGGAGATCTAATCTTTGCGATGTTCGCCCAATGTATTGCACACTGCAACTACATTTAAATAATATTATTAGAATTATTATGGTGGGGAGGAAGAACATCTTTGCAAATGGACGGCAACATAAGTCTGGTCGAAAAACAACACGTGGATTCGATGCAAAATAACACTGTTGCACAAAGAAATTTGTTTAGCAAATCGGTCGCTGATATTACCTAGCCATTAACTACAATTTCTTTAGGTTTATAAAAATTGGAAACTTTATTAATAGTAGTTTCAGCAATATCTAAGGGGTAACCTTTGTTACAAAGGGTCTTAGTAATAAATTTAAGCTCGTCATCCAGATTAACTTTAGAACAAATCATCAAGGCCCTATGTGCTAAAGTCTTAATTAAATTGTATTTTTGTTTTGTAGGGCAAAAAGAGTCCCAATGCGTATAGAGACCGGTAAAGGTTGGTTTATGATAAACAGAAGTAAGAAAACACGAAGATGTCTTTGACACAAGAACATCCAAAAACGGAAGAATAGAATTAGTTTTCTTGTCTACTGTAAACTTAAGGGCTGAATGAACGTTATTAAGGGACACAAAAAAGCATCCCCATTCGTCTCGTTGTCAAATAAGCAAAAAATGTCATCAACGTAACGAAAATAAATGTCTGGTTTACGTAAATCAGACAATAGACCCTGTTCATGAAAACCCACAAAGATATTAGCCAACGCTGGTCCCAATGGGGAACCCATGGCCACACCATCTGTCTGCCTGTATAGTTAAAACTGAATTCTACCGACATAGTGGCAAATTTCATCAATTCTACAAAAATATTTTCTGGGATTGGAGGAGTAGGAAGTTTACTCCGATATAAGGTGGTCCTGGATATGACCTTAAACTATATCCAGTGGTGAGGCCCCAGCTTGCGGGCTTTGGGGAGTGTGGAGCCACCCTTTAATTGCCATTGCTCCCAGGTCCACTCTGACCCGGAATGGTAGTACCTGTTAGGGTCCCAACTATGGGTTAAATAGAAACCGACTTGAAAACACCAAATATATTCTATTAAAAATTTTTTCCTCAAAATCTTTGGATTCGGCATTAAATAACCTGAAAAGGGTTGATATGCCGTAAAACAAAAACAACCAACCAACCAACCGATATGAGGCGTCAGTACAAATATTAAGTCTCGAACAATGGGATGCAAGTGATACATATATATATATATATATATATATATATATGTATATTGTGAAAGGAAAAAAAACCTTATAAACTGGAAGTACATTGATTTTTATTTGTTCTAAGCTCAATTTTAGCTGAATGCTGAGGATTTGCAATCCTCTCTGATTATATTCATAAGAATCTATTTGGAGGGATGAAACCAATGGTTCGTTCATAATATCTAATCTGTATCTATTTAAATATGTTCGATTCTTAATCGAGTAAGGGTCTTTTTTTTTTCTTTTTTTAATTAAACTTTATCACCAGAAAATATCCCAACAAGGGTTGACATGCCGTAAAATCCAACAATTATGTAACCTAATCAACGTTACAAAAATAATTTGGATCCATTCAAATATCGACAGACAAAACGTCAACAACAAAACAATTGCCAATGAAAACGGAAGCAATTAAATCAAATTTTGGTTTTCTGTATTATTTTGTTGTATTTTTACTGAATGTAATTTAATCTTTTAAAATCTAATTACAATTATCGTTTCTTGATTGAACTGCTATAATTTATGAAAAAAAAAAAAAAGTTAACTCCCTGTCTCGTCCACCACATTTTTTATTATTAAATTGAAGATGAAACATCTCTCTCTCCCTCTTTCCCTCTCCTCCCCCCTCCTTTCCACATGCACAAAGTTTGAAAATAAAAGCAGAAAGTAACTAAAATAAAGGCTGCCAGATCCAAAAGGATCGAAGACACCTGATGAATTCCATTTTCAAAATGAAATTCTCATAAAATCACCTCAAATCGATAAGATTACAAAACAATCAAATATTTTTTTTTTTTTTTTTTTTTTTTTAGCTATTTGTGTTTGTAAAAATTGTGGGTACGTCCTTGTCAATAAGTCAGACAGTAGCTTTGTTGCTATCTGGCTGAGGTATATTCTGTTCTATCCTAGGAGGTCCATTCTCTCAGCTTTTCTCTTTTTGAGAAGGGGTCAGCTTATTGCTAATTGCCTGAAGCTCCGTTACTGTAGAATGCCAGTATGGCTGCCCAGGCAATTTTTTTTTTTTTTTTTTTTTTTTTTAGGTCAGAGTGAATTTAAACTAGTGTGCTCGCATTTCAAAGCCTCACCTGACCTTTTCTTACCGAAACCTACAACGAAGGTAAATAAACTTATTTGTCATAGTTAATGTTTTTGTTGACAACCCAAATATTCAAATTGCGCGATAGTAAAGAAAGTTTTGTTTTTATATTTTCTGTTTCGAGTCTGAGGCAGTTTTGACACTTTTGTGCTTATTAAAAAGAAAAATTGATGCCTTGGATTTTTATAAAACTTTCTGAAAAGTTGTAACTAACTGATTTCTATATAATTTTGTTTGTCTATACTTCACGATAACTCTTTGGTGTGCCCCAGAGGCTCTTTTAGGGTTAATAAAAACACTCCATTTTTAGGACTATTTTACCATATTTTTCCAAAATTTCTGTGTATGTCTATTTAGCAGTTTTGCATGGTGCTGAACTCAAATTCAAATATGTTAAGGCCTTGGGAACTTTTGGGGCTATATGGGGGGAGGGCAAATGATGGACTTGGTGATTTTTTTTTTTTTTTTTTTTTTTTTGCATGATGCAGAAAAGCCTAAAACTACACCGTTTGTTCATTTTTACCAGGATTTGACGTCCCCTGGGAACTTTTGGGGCTAAATAGGTGGGGGCACTGCTGAACAGTCATTTTTTATTCCTCGTTCACTGTGCACTTGGGGCACCATGCATGCTTCACTTGTTTATGCAGATTTTATATTTATTATAATCAAGTGTCTATCGATTATTATATTGATTTTAAGTTTTTAAAAAAGTAAAAATATGACTTTAGTGCAATTAGCTAGAATACAAAACCAAAACATATAGCTCTTCAGCTTTATTCGTAACCTTCTGAGCCACCGTCCATACGCATATAAAAGGGTAAAAAAAATTACGTTGTTTAACATATAAATATATATATTTGCACATGTATAGAAGAGCACTTTAAATCGACAGGCCTGCTATGTTTCAATTTTTTTTTTTTTTTTTTTTAAATTTTCATCTAACAGTTATTACCAGCTAAAGACCAAATCAATAATTTTTTATTTTTATTTTTCAAAAGAAGTCACCACTTATCAAGACTCGGAGGCCACTCGAGGATAAGGGTTAATGAGTGCACAGTAGTTAATGGGACAATATCGTAGTAATCGTTAGTAGTGAAATTTGGTAAATTGGATTACTTAAGGGGACGGCTTATCAAGAACTTGTTTACATTGGACTTGAAAACAACCATATTGTAGTCGGCTGGAAAGCAGGAAAATGGAAGATAGTTCCACAGGCGTGCAGTTCTAAGAAAGAAGCTTTGTTCATGGAATCTATGTTTAGATTAAGGCACAGATAAAGAGTGAGGGGAAATTATTGATAGTGGTTTCAGCTAGAGGGATGTTTTTCATAAAAGTTTGGTGTGGGGAAACCATAGATTGGAGCTTAGACGAGCACTTGCCATGAAAATAATAAAGCAGAGACAGATTTGCAACGTCTCTTCTGATGGAAGAGAAAAGGGCATCCCCCTCTAGGCTACGAAGTGTATTTTAAACTCTGTCAAGGCAGGATAAGGTGATTCTAGCAGCTCCTGCTCAAATGTGGCTACAGTACTCCATTCTTGGACTGCTTGGCTCTTATACAGGTCTAAAACTTCTATATGTCAAGTTTAAAGCCTGTTACCAAAAATTGACAGGATTTGGGTAGAGACCGTTTCTCAGACAGCCAAGGTAATTTTTATTTATATTGTCTATCCATTTCACTTTTACTCAGAAACTACTGGGCCAATCTGTCTGAAATTTTATATTAAACCTTTATTGTAAGGTGCAACGAACTAAGTATTATGGTATTCATTTGATGCAGAGTTAGGTATTAATAGGGATTAGTATTTAATGCAAAAATGAACACAAGTTTAACCATATTTAACCATCAATTTGGCATAAAGCACTCGTTCTAAGTCAACAGTCTTTAACTTTTGCCCGTTTTATAACAGGCAAAAAGTCATGTTTGACAATTGGGCAACTAGTATATATTCTTAAAATAGAAATAAATGAATCAAAATAGATTAATTTATGCAATATGCTGCAACATGTTGCATTAGCAAAGAACATTTGAATGAAACAAAAACAGCATTACACACACTTGTGCTAAACCTGAGGAAGATGTCATTTCAGTAATTATAGGAGTAACTGGACTCATGAAATAGAATGCCAAAAACTATCTGGCAAATATACCCGGTAAACCAAGTGCAATAGAGATACAAATAGATGCTCTGAAAGAGATGGCTAGAATCTTAAAAAGATCTCTTAATTGGAATGTGAGATAGCGAGTTAATGACTGGCATCCAGTAGGATACCCTATCACCAGGTAGAATAAAATAAGAAAATTTACAAAAAAAAAAAAAAAAAATGAATACGAAAATACAAACTGAACACATACTAAATAATAAATTTATTTTTCATAAAATTTGCCTTTTCGTACCTATTTATATTTCAATACCATTTGATATTAAAGAAGGAACAGCATATGGATTGAACCTGAAATCAAGTTTCAACTGGATATCATTTATATATACAGGGCTTTACGTTGCGAGTGAAACAGTCGCATTTGCTACTGATTTTTCCAAGTGATAATTAAAAATAATAAAACGCTTACCTTTTTGGGAATTGTTTTTTTTTTTTGTTGTTTTTTTTGTTTTTTGTTTGTTTTTTTTTTTCACTGACAATCTTGCAAAGCTGATTATTGAAAAAACGTCTTTAATAATAATTTTAATAAAACAAGCAAAGTCAGATTGTTTAAACAATAAATACGCCTTTTATTTTAAAAAATATCTGATAAAGTTCGAATATTTATACCGTTAAGTCTCAACATAAAATTCAGTGCATGTTTAAAATTACACTTATTTAAAAAAAAAAAAAAAAAAAAAAAAAAATACTGAAAAATCTTTGATGTACGTACCCGTCATGGAACAAAGATGTCATATTCCAAAAATCATGTGGGTTTGGGTAGTAACTTTTCCATTTGGCTATTAAACAACGATATTTAGTTGTCAAGGGTCAACTAAAGATAAATTTGTCTGTAGAGCCCTGATATATATCATCATCATATTCATTTTAACATCTACTGGAAGCTTCTGCGTCTGACTTTTATTTCAGATCTGAAATGGTACATGTACATCAAATCCATTGCCAAAGCTGCTGGAAAAATGATGGGATCATTCTACTTCTTCAATAGATGTCTCACTGCTAATGCACCTGTATAAGAGCCAAGTACGTCCAAGGATGGAGTACTGCAGCCACATCTAAGCTGGAACTTCTAGAAGCAGTTTATCCTCCCTTGACAAAGTTCAAAATAGACTTTGTAGCATAGTGGGAGATGCTCTTTTCTCTTTCCTGCAACCTCTTTTCCACAGAAGAGACGTTGCAAGCTTATCTCTGCTTTATCATAATTTTCATGGCAAGTGCTTGTCTGAGCTCCAACCTATGGCCCCGCCCTTGCCTGGTTTTCATGAAAAACATTCATCTAGCCTAAATCACTATCAATAATTTCCCCCACTCTTTATAGGTGCCTAAACCTAAACATAGATTCCATGAACAATGCATTTTTCTTAGAACTGCATGCCTATTGAACTCTCCTCCGTTTCCCTGCTTTCCAGCTAAAATATGGTCGTCTTCAAGTCCAATGTAAACAAGTTCTTGATGAGCAGTCCTCTTAAGTAATCCAATTTACCAAATTTCCACTATTAACGATTGCTACAACATTGTCCCATTGAATACTGTGCACTCATTAACCCTTATCCTCGAGTAGCTTCTGAGCCTTACCTTTTGTTAAAAACAATAAAACATCTCCATGTTATTTAATTCTTGATAACAAACATCGTTCATGGAATTTCTGTGAAGTTTTAGATACACAAAGAAAGAAAAATTATTTACAGTGATTATAGCTAGACAAGATTTTGCTGTGAATGTTTTATCTGGGGGGGGGGAGCAGTATTGGAACTCATTTGAGCACCTACTGTGAAATTAACAGTTAGCTTTTTACAGTATTATGTTCCTCTGGCGACTAAATCAGTTTGTTTGAAAAAAAGAGTCAAACCCTATTAGTTTTTTGCATTTATGGTCATGCCTTCATCCAGCATTTTGTGTAAAACTAATTTTTGGTCCCCCTGATAAAAAGAAGGTGGACTTGTAAATTCACCCTTCCGTTCATCTGTCCACACTTTTCTCAATAACTACGTTATAACAATCCTTGAACTGTCCGAATTTGCATTTTGAGGGTGCTGGCAATGGTTCTGTTGTCATGACTTGGATCGTTAGAGAGCATGAGTTGTATAGCAGTGCATTTCAAATCTCGCTTATTGAACATTGTGTCATTTTCAGACATGATAAGAGACTTATCACTCTTGGAATTTGTACACAACTGATCAACTGGTAGATGATCTGCAACACAATAAAAAAGAAACCCGGTTTTCATCAAATGGAATCCTGTCGTCTTTTCTATGGCGACAATTTTATCGTTCCACATTGTACAATTTTTGGACATTCGAGAGAATAACGGAATAAAAAGAAAGGAACTTGTTCCGATTTATATCAGGAAAAGTAAGACTGTTTTATTTGAAGAGAAAATTCTTGCAAGATTTTTACACCCCCACCCTTCTCTCCCTTTTTCTCTCCCAAGAATTTCTAAAAAAAAATTTTTTTTTATTTTTATACGTGGAGGTTATCACTTATCAAAGCCCAGAGGCCACTCAGGGATAAGGGTTATTGCGTTTACAGTAATCAATGAGATAGTATTGTATTAGAGATTTGATAGTGTCTTAAGAGGACGGTTTGTCAGGAATTTGTTTATGCTGGACTTGAAGACATCCAAGTTGTGGTCAGGTGGGAAACAGGCAAACGGAAGAGAGTTCCACAGTCGTGCACCTCTGAGAAAGAAGCTCTGCTCATGGAATCTACATTTGGATTTAGGCACAGATAAAGAATGGGGAAAATTATTGACAGTAGTTTCAGCCAGACGGGTGTTTCTCGTGAAAGATTGGTGAGGGGGAACTAGAGATTGGAGCTCAGACGAGCACTTGCCATGGAAATAACGATAAAACAAAGACAGGCTCACAACATCTCTTCTGTGGGAGAGAGGCTGCAGCGAAGAGAAAAGGGCATCTCCCACTAAGCTACGAAGTTTATTTTGTACTCTGTCAAGGCAGGATAGGCTGTTTTTAGCAGCTCCTGCCCAGATGTGGCAGCAGTACTCCATCCTTGGACGTACTTGGCTTTTATACAGATAGAGAATTGCATCAGTAGTGAGATATCTTCTGGAGCGGTAGAAGGATCCCACCATTTTCCCAGCGTCCTTGGCAACAGACCTGATGTACGTGTTCCATTTCAGATCAGGAGTAAAAGTCACACCCAAAAGCTTGTCAAAACGTGGAGCCTCCCCAAGACGAGAGCCATCCATTTCAATTGATGCCAGATGGGGATCAGAGCGTTGATGATGTAAAGATAGAAGCTTGGTCTTGGATGCATTAAAAGTAACCAGCCACCTCTTCCTCCACTGTACCACGTGCTCAAGATCAGAAGAGAGAGAATTAGAGAGAACCTTGTCATTTACGGCCTTTGATGTGTTGTCATAGATGATTGTGTCATCAGCATAGATGTCAACGAATATGTGTTTTGGGAGATCATTGATGTAGATCAGGAAGAGAGTTGGGCCCAGGATGGACCTCTGAGGGACTCCAGCATTAATACTGTGGACCTCTGATTTCTGCCCATCAACCACTACTCTTATGAACCTATTGGAGAGAAATGATTTAATGATTGAGAAAACATTACCAGTGATACTGTAGCTGGAAATCTTGTGAAGTAGGCCCTTATGCCATACCTTATCAAAGACCTTCGATTATGTCAACAGCAATTGCCCTGGATAGGAAGCCTTTGTCAAGAGATTCACTAATCCTATGAGATATAATCGTTAGCACATCTGCTGTAGATCTTGCAGAGTGGAAACCATATTGCATGTCACTAAGAAGGTTGTTTCTGCTGAAGTGGTTGACTACTTCTTTATTTAATATGGATTCCAGCAACTTACTCATGACACACAGGAGACTTATTGGTCTGTACTGAGAGGGAGATGACTTTTCACCTGAATTCTTAAATACAGGGCATACTGATGAGGTTTTCCAGGGTGTTGGAAAGTACTTCTCCTTAAGGCAACGCTTAAACAGTTTTGTAAGTATGGGGACAAGTTCTGGTTGGAGCTTTTTCAGCACTATAACTGTTTAATCTGAAAATCCCAACTCTTGCTTTGGATCGACTTGTTCCTATTTACTTGCCTCCCCACGAGGGCAGAGTTAAACACAAGATCAGTTTTTAATGTGGGGAAAATCCAGTTCCCCAAAAAGGGCCCTCTGTAAAGGAACAAAAATAAAAATTGTCTCGATCTAGAAGGATTTCTCCACCACTGACCGGACAGGAAAGTGAAGTGTAGTATCAGAACAGATACTACACTTTGTTCTTATATATTTAGTTTTATTGCTCGTTAAGTTATAATGCATTTCAGTACTTGTTACATAAAATAAAATAACTGACAAAAACTGAGGCATTATGCCCTAATAAGATTGGGGAGAAAGGGAGAGCCGAGGGTCTTTCTATTTGTCTACGACACTTGAGATTACTCTGAGTCGGCACCTTTCACCACAATACCGCATTCACACCGTGGAGTTAATCCTACTTGATCAATCCCCAAACGTTTTAAAAATATTGTTCTTAGCCAAAAAGACCAAAGAAATCAACTTGCATCACAAAATATTTCTTCTTTTACTCCAGGAACCACTTTAAATTCTTATCAGTGAAGTCTTTTGCTGACACTGATTCCCAAAATGGCTTCTGCTGAGGGAGGGGAGGGGTCTCCAACAAAGCCTATTTGATTTTTTTTTTTTTTTTTTTAACAAAATTTCTTATTTGGTTTTAACTTATCACCATGGCTACAACCTGGTCTTCTGAGCCAACCAACCACTCTTAGCCCCCTGACCCCCCCCCCCATCTAACCCTTTGGTTTAGATGAATGGCCAGTGGCACTTTCTTCTTCTGCTATCATCCACTACTCAAGTGCTCATGGTAGATATTGTCTACGTAGGCCATTGACCGAGAAATGTGAGGTTTCAGATTCTTAATAGTGTTGCCTGTTTTACTTCAAGACAAAATCCTTGACTTTGTGTAAATTGTTTAAAAACTCTCCCTACTCCTTCACCCTTCCTTTGCCTTGCGGTATGAAAGTTTATTTTAATCTCTGAAAACAGTTTTGGTGAAACCATTTCTAACCATTTTCTAACGTTTCCTTGCACGAAGTGGGCAGTTATCTTGGTCCTGGTATTGCGTGCTTCCAGCCGGAGGAAGAAGAGGGTTAGTTGTCTGCGTAAATTGTTAGGCTGTAATGCTTTCTGTCTGTTAAACTTATCTGGCATCATTGTTTGGTCTGCTGGAAAATGTACATAAATAAATTTAATCAGTTTAAACACAAAATAAAATTACCAGTGATTGACAGTATTATGCCCATAGTGATCATCAGATTATTAGCAGCATAATGTCCCCTGATCATCTTCGAATGAAGCTTATAGCAATTTGAGTGTTTGATATTGAGCTGTCTAACACTTTATTAATAAGGTAACTTTGTAAGTTCATATATTTACGTATATATATATATATATATATATATATATATATATATATATATATATATATATAAGTGAACGTCTGTATCTGTGTGTGTACATTTCCCTACGCAATAACTCTGTCAATTTTTAGTCTACCGACTCGAAATTTGAAATACAGAGTACTGAGATTTGGAAAAATCGATGTGATCGGTTTTGGGCCAGAAATTTGGCGATTAAGGGGTTAACGTTCAATAAAGGGTATTCAGAGATAGGTCAGCATTGCTTAGACGTAAAATATGGTTAAATATAATATTTTAATTTATGCAGATTTCATATTATTATAGAGCCAATGCACTGTTGATATTATTATAGAGCCAATGCACTGTTGTAACTGATATATAATAGTTGTTTCAAAAGTTTTTTAAAAGATAGGAAGGACTTGGGTGCTATCAGCTAGAATCGAAACCAAAATATTTAGTGTTTCAGCCTTAGTTGTTACTATTTGAGTTATCGTCACATAGATAAGAAGTAGTTAAAAATGAACAGACGTTATTCTCGTGTTGCCTACGCACGGTTCCAACATTTCAAAATACAAGCGCTGAGATATAACGTGCGGCTCTTTACAAACAGACTTTTTTTTCTCCAATTTTCCAACATGGCAAGAAAGAATAAAAGAAAAGAAAAAAAGAAAGAAAACAATATACTGAGGATGGAGTTTAGCTCCGAAATATGTTATAAATTTCAAACACGTAAAATATTTGTTTATTTTCCTAATATTACGTTGTGATTTGGTTTTCAAGCGCACTTGATGCGTATTTTATTTTATTCAGACTTTAATCTATAAATGTATTTATACGTATGCATAGAAAAGCGCTTTAAGTTGACTTATGCTTGCCAAGTTCCATTTTTTTATTTATTTTTTATTTATTTTAGCTCCTTAGCAATTATTTTTACTAGCTAAAGACCAAATCGAATTTGTTCTACAGGTCCAAATCCCCCATATATCAAGTTTCAAGTCTGTAGACCAAAAATTGAAAGGAATTTAGTAGAGATTGTTCCTCAGACAGATAAGGTCACTTATATGAATTCTATTATAGAAAGTAGAAATCCAAATAACTGTCTGTGGGTTTTTTGTTTTTTTTTCTAAAATAAGTAATTTATTTATCCTTAGAATAAACAGATTTTCGACTTATAAAAGTCTTTATCAGGTTATCACACTTACTTTCCTTTCTTTTATTTTGTAAATCATCTTTTGTGTCAGAGTTGTGGATAAAGTTCCGTTGAGATGTTATTCACGGTTGGTTTTAAATGCGCTGTCTTCTGGCACCCGTGGCTGCGTGTTTTTTGTTAATAAGAAAAGTTATAATTTGGCTTTCTGCTTTTTATAAAATAATTCAAATAGGAAATGTTTTTCAAGTGCCATTACTTTTCTTATACTTATTCTTAGATAACACCTCATTTGTGTGATTTAACCCCATTAGATTATTTTATTTTGGGGATATTTAAAGTTACATATCTATGCTAATAAACCAGACATAATAGACCACTTGGAAGACTACAGTTGGACAAAATACAGTCTAACTTAATTCATAGTTTGTGACAACTGGACCTATAGATTACACGATACATACTCAAGCTTTGGTGCTATATGCTAGAAATTCTATTTAAATTATAAATGTCAAAAATTAATTTTTGGAATACACCACATTTTTGTATAATAAAAATATTTTTTTGTGATTTATTTTAATTAAAAAAAAAAAAAAAAAACCTACAGAAGCAAGTTTGAGTCTCTTGCAATTAAAATTTTATTTCTTTTTCTGTATAAGTTTTAAAAATGTGTAAGCAAATAAAAAATTAAAACTAAAATGATTAGATCCGCCTATTTTTTTATAAACGGGTTCACGCTGAAGCATGAAACATGATTTTTTTTTTGTTTTTTTAACTTCTAATTTTAATTACTTAAATCATGGAAAAATCGTCTGAAGGTCAAGGATTTCAGGGTGAATTTACCTAAAGTCCTGGTCTACAATCCCTAAAGGATTCTAGTCAGTATCCTTATTCTGTATGCCGGAAAGTCATTAGAACTCAGCAATGTGGCAGAAAAAGAAGACAGACCGACAGAAAAAGAAGACAGACCGACAGAAAAAGAAGACAGACCGACAGAAAAAGAAGACAGACCGACAGAAAAAGAAGACAGACCGACAGAAAAAGAAGTTTGCTAAGCCTGAAACATAGCATGTAGTTCGCTCATAACAATACAGGTTTTCACAGGGATTTAAGTATCAGTCTATTTACTAAAACAAAATCCTGCCTTGACAATGTTCAAAATAGACTTTGTAGCCTAGTGGGGAATGCCCTTTTTTCTTCCCTGTAACGAGCTTGTGTCTGCTTTATTGTTATTTTCATAGCAAGTGCTCGTCTGAGTTCCAATCTGTGCCCCTCCCCTTCCATTGCCAAACTTTTATTCAAAACACTGGTCTAGCTGAAATCCCTATCAATAATTCTCCCCACTCTTTATCTGTGCCTAAACCTAAACGTAGATTCCATGAACAAAGCTTCTTTCTTAGAACTGCACACCTGTGGAACTCTGTTGGGTTTTTCTGCTTTCCAACTGACTACAATATGGTTGTCCATGAACAAGTTCTTGATGAGCCGTCCCCTTAAGTTGTCCAATTTCTTAAATTTCCACTACTAACGATCACTACGATATTGACACATTGTCAACTGTACCCTTATCCTCGAGTGGCCTCCGAGCCTTGATAAGTGGTGACTCCTTTGTAAAAAAAAAAAAAAAAAAAAATTAACTGATAATGTGAACTTGTCATGTTACTCATACTAACGATGAAGAAAAACTGTTATAACCAAAATGATAATGATCGTACATGTTTTCTCTTCCTGTTTTGTGTGAACATATAAAAAAAAAAAGAGC
Organism: Euprymna scolopes; assembly: GCF_053919585.1. Taxonomy (NCBI): domain Eukaryota; kingdom Metazoa; phylum Mollusca; class Cephalopoda; order Sepiida; family Sepiolidae; genus Euprymna; species Euprymna scolopes. Next base: position 22,231,107 of record NC_136501.1, read on the forward strand.
AGATTAGAATTCATAGTCTTTCGTATTTTGAACCGTCTTAAGAAAGTTAAACAACTATAGTACAACCCTTCTTGGAATGTGTTATGATGCAGCCTACTGTTCTCAGTATGTCTCGGGAGATTTCTTGCCTTTGGTAGAAGGGTCTAATTTAGAATCTAATAAGTATAAGCCCCATTGGGAGACAATGGATATTTCATGTAAGGGGTCTGTACAAGGAGTCTATAGTGAAAAAATGGTTGCTCGAGAGCAAATTAGGCACAATGCCGTTTTTTAATGTGGGGGAAAGGGACCAGCTACCCCGAGGGGGAACTGGATAGTGACAATTGGTATGAAAGGTTTCCCCTACATTGACCAAAACTGATTGCTACAAGAGCAATGGTCTTATATGTGGGGTAACCCTACATATAACTTCGATTGCAGTATCTGCCGGAACAGATATTACACTTTGATCTTGTGCTCCCGGGCCAAGAAGGCCGGAGGGTGGGTGGGGGGGGGAGGCTGTGACATCCACAACTACACCTTTACAATTGTTAAGGTCCCTAGATGCCGGAAAGCGTTGTACTCTAATAGGTTCTTCTCTCTGACTACTAGACTTTGGAATTGTTTCTCGGTTTCCTGCTTCCCCGACTATACTAACCAGCAGGAGATTAAATGTACTCAACTCCTCACAGTCCTCTATTAGACATGATCCCAAATAGTTAAGTAGCCCTGATACGTCCATATGGCAATATGCCTTGTGCGGGGTGAACAGAGGTAACAAAAGAATAATAATAAATTTCAAAAAAAAGAAGAAAAAAAAAAGTTGACATTACTTCAGTCCAGTGATAAGAAGTTTGGTGTGACTAGAGAAAAAAGAAACAACTTATTTTAGAGTTTTTTCTTCTCTTAATTGCTCCATCATGGCTTCAGAGTCTAGTCTATTCTAATGAGGGAGAATATATAGATTCATATTTTACTCGGGAATATTAGTAAAAAAAAAAATAAATAAATAAAAAAAAAATAAAAAACAGCAGCCCCTCACCTCACCTCGACAGAAATCGAACCAAGCACTCCAAGCCAACAGTTTGCACCTGTAACCAGGACATCGTGCCACTTCCCCATGGAATTTGTAATAAAGATGCAAGAATTTTGTAATTCTTTTCATCTTATGGTTGGAATAATTTATATATTCTTTCTAATTGGGTGTCATAAGGCTGGCCTTTCTCACTATATTCTCCTCCTTTATCTCCTCCCCCTCCCTTCTTTCATATAGGTAGTGTCTGTTTAAATGGTTTCTGTTTGGTATGTCTATTTTGCTATAATTTAGTCAGATGTAATTCTATCATCTCCTGTTTTGTTGGTGGCAGTTGAGTTGTTGTGAGTCAATCTACCATACTAATAGCCGGGGGGGGGGGGAGAAGGGGGAGAGGGGATCGTGTTATTAGTAGCCGGTACTCCCCATATATCCTTCCCTCTTTTGTTGGACTTCTTGAATTTAGGTCAGAACGCAACCTGAGGAGTAGAGAAATGATGAAGCAGAATAAGAAGAAAAAAAGTCTTCTGATGAGGTAAAAAGAAATGGAATCTTGAAGCTGATCATACTTCCCCCACCTCCCCTCCAACACACGCACACGCCGAAGAATCTACCGGAGGCTAAGAATTGAAAACTGAAGCAAACGGATTCCTTCTTATATATATATGTTTTTGTTTTTGTGATACGTTTTGAATGAATTCAATTATTTACGAAAGTGCGTTTTTTACCTAAATGAGAGTTGGGAATAATTTTCCCTCTAACCAATTTTGGTACCCCCATATGCGGAGCAGCAGCAGCATATATATTGTTTTTAAAATATAATTATCCACTGACACGTGTTTCGCTGTTTACGGCTCATCAGAGTGGCTGAATCTAGCGAGATTCGAAATATCATTTAGGTCTCTGAGAAAGAGAAAAAAAAAAAGGTAAAGTCTGATTATTGAGTTGGTTGGTTTAAAAAGCCCCCCCCCCCTCTCCCTTTCTCACACATTTTTTTTTTCTTTTGTCTTTTCAAACTCCATTCTTTTATTGGCGTTATCTATATATGTTACCCGTATTTGTTTTTATCTTTTCGGATGCAATTTTATTGGAGTCACCTATATGATTTGTACTATATTTTTGAAGTCAACTGTAGATACATGATTTACCAAATGCATGACGGTATTTAGGTATGACTGTCGCCTAATAAAAAGGCAGATGATCAATTGGTTGGAATATTTTTTTTTTTTTAACTAAGGTGTCACCATTTATCAAAGCCCAAAACCCACTCGAGGCTAAGGATCAATATAGAAAGATTTTCAGTGCAAACGGTTGCGTCCGTTATTTGGATTCTTTGGGCTACTGTTCTCATTTTGAGATCAGAATTCTCATCTCAAAACTTTAGCAACGTATGATCAAAGGGTGCTGATATAAATAAAACATGTTTTAAAATTGGGTTTAAGTAGGAACAACCCTTCCCCTCTCCCACCACACACACATGAATACAAATTTAAAAGGGGAACCATGATAAAAGATGCTGGCCGAGAGAGAGAGAGAGATCTTTTAAAATTTCCAATAGAGACGAGATGGATCAACTAACCTCACCATCCCACCTTCTTTTTGAGTTGGCCTTGTGCCTAAATTTTTTGTTCATTTTCCCAATTGTATTTTTTTTTCCTGTGAATAAAAAATTTAATATCTCAAAGTGTAGTATCTGTTCTGCAGATGCTATACTTCACTTTTTTTAGTTTCGGTTAGTAGAGGAGAAATTCTTCATGACTGATACATTTTTTTTATTTTTGTTACTAACCAGAGTGCTCCTTGGGGCGGGGGCTAGTTTCCCTCCACATTAAAAACTGACCTTGTGGAGAGGCAAATAAACAAACAAAAAACATATCATCAATTGCAGTTTTGGAATTAGTAAAGAAACAATATTATTACGAGGTCTTTTTTACATAGAGGATTTTAGATCACTTCTGCCCCTCTCCTTTTTATGAAACTCCTACTTTAGGAAAATAAATATCCATATTTAAAGTTTATTTTAAGATGGAATGGTTGTCGTCTCCTCCTTTGTGTGAGCATGCTCCAGTTACGTGTCTAAGAGAGATTTGTTTGGGGTTTTTTTTTTTTAAACATCAAGACATAAAGACCACTCGAGGATAAGAGTTTATGAGTGTCAGGTGTGACAACACTATGATCTGATTAGTGAAGACGATGCCCTTAGAAAACTTGTTTAGAATAGACTTAAAAAAAAAAACAACCATGTTGTAGTTAACTGAAAAGCAGCCCTACAGTATTGTATTCTACAGGTGGGTAGTTATAGGAAAAAAAAAACTTTGCTCGTGGGATTTTCATTTAGTTTTAGACACAGAAAGAGCATAAGAGAAATTGTTGACAGTTGTTTTAGCTGGACAAGTATTTGTTGTGAATGATTTATGGCGGGGGGGGGGGAGCATAGCTAGATGGTCAGTCGATCACCTGATATGAAAATAACGATGGTGCTGAGATAGACTCGCAACGTTTTTTCTATGAGGAGGAAATGTAACGTATGGCGTCTATATGCTAATGCCGAGCCGTGTGCGAAATGACGTTATGATATCTATTTACAATGCCTCCCCACGGGACAGTTAGACACCAGGGCCGTTTTTTAACGTGGAGAAAAGGTACGAAAATAAAAACTGTCTCAGTCGTGAAGGATTTCTCCCCCACTGAAAGAGAACGAGAAATGGAAGTGCCGCATCTGAAGAATATATACTACACTTTGATCTTGGCCAAAGAGATGACGTTATGGTAGGGAAAAAGAAAAAACTATAAAAAGAAGAGACGTTCGAGAGGTTAAAGAGAAGGAGTCAAGTTATTACTTGTCCTATGTTCCTTGCGGTGCACTCTGCTACGTGTGGATCCCAGTTTTTTTTTGGTTTTTTTTATTCAATTTTCACCCCAAACAAGGCACAGTGCCACTTTGAAGCAGGGGGCTACTATCAGGGACTTAATTAGCGGGGTCATTATGAAGGGAGATGAGTAGAAAGATGTTTGTTAACATTACACTTGAACTTCTGCATATCATTGCAGTTGGGAAAGCAGAATCCTGGAAGGGAGTTCCAAAGACCCGCAGTTCTGGGGAAGAAACTATTGGAGTAAAAGGCTTTCTTGCACCTAGGGATCTCTACTGTAAAGGGATGAGACTTAGTAGCTTGTCAGGTTTGTCGGGGGTAGTTACGTCGGGGAGGTACAAGTGTTTGCAGTTCGTTAGAGCATTCACCATTAAAGTATTTGTAGAACAGGCAGAGGGATGCAACATCTCGTCGATGGGACAGTTCAGGACCTATCAGGTTGGTGACTCTCTTTTGAACCCTGTCCAGGAGCGAGAGACAAGAAGCAGATGCACCAGCCCAGATGTGACAACAGTACTCCATACACGGGCGAATGGTGGCCTTATAGAGGTATAGGATACTGTCAGGCGTAAGTAGTTTTCTAGCACGGTAGAGGGAGCCAACCTTCCTTGCAGCAGCCTTGCCAATGCTCTCAATGTATGTATTCCAGTTCATATTCCCTGTAAACGTTAGGCCGAGGAGTTTAAAAGAAGTACTTTCAGGTAATGTGTTCTTGGTCATTGCTATTGGTGGTAGAGAAGGTTTCTTGTAGTTATTGAAGGAAACAAGCTTAGTCTTAGCAGCATTGAATGTGACCAACCATTTTTGTCTCCATTCCACTACAGATTGGGGGTCATCCTCTAGTGTTTCTGCCATTTCCTTGGATATGTGTTCATTTGTTTTCCCCTCATATCTGTTATAAAGAGTGGTGTCATCGGCAAATATACCCATCTCCGAAACAATTTTATCAGGGAGGTCATTTATGAATATCAGGAATAATAGAGGTCCAAGGATAGACCCCTGAGGTACTCCCGCATTTATGTCGTATTGTTTGGATGTACGACCGTCGAGGACAACTTTGATTTTTCTATTACTTAAGAAGGATTTAATTACATTATGAATTCTTCCAGTGATTCCATATGATCTAATTTTCCTTAGAAGACCATCGTGCCATACCCTGTCAAAAGCCTTAGATATATCGAGGGCCACCGCTCTACCCTCCCCTGTTTTATCCAATGAACGGTATATACGTTCAGAAACTACAGTTAAGATATCTGCTGTTGAACGGGCTTGCCTGAATCCATATTGTTTGTCAGTCAGGAGTTTAGCATCTGTTAGGTGCTGGACTAGGGCTTGATTAACTAAGGACTCAAATATTTTGGCGAAAAGCGGGAGGAGGCTAATGGGGCGATAATTTAGTGGGTCAGTTCTTTCACCAGAATTCTTGAAGACTGGTACCACAGAGGCGGTTTTCCAGCAGTCGGGAAAACAAGATTCATTAAGGCATTTATTGTAAAGTTTGGACAGAACTGGAGCAACCTCGGCAGAGCATTTTTTTAATAGCACAGCCGGGATGAGATCTGTCCACATGCTTTTGAGGTGTCTAGGTTTTTTATAATAGCTTGTACCTGAGAAGGGGTGATTTTCAAATCGTCAAGTGTGGCGTCTGTTCGCAGAGGAAAATCAGGGAGTGAGTGGTGTACCGAGTTCAGTGTGGAGTTTGAGGCAAACCGACTGGCAAGCAGATTAGCCTTGTCAGTTGCCGTGCAAGCAACCTCATGATCGTTTGATAGTGGGGGAATAGTTGACTGTCCATTATTTACTACGCTGTTGTAGATTTTCCAAAAATCCCGGGTTCCTAATTTCTGTGCTTCGATGCGTTTTCTGGTGGTTTCAGAGTAATCTGTCTTAGCTGTCTCTATCACTCTCTTACAATTATTTCTAGCTTCTATAAACTTCTGTTTATTTGAGCTGGACTTATGTCGGTTGAATCTGCGGAACGCATGCTGCCTTTGACAAATGGCAGCTGCACAAGCAGAAGTAAACCATTGGGGGGAGTGGGGTTTGCTATAGAATTTCCGTGCGGGAACATGTGCTTCAATAGCAGTTTTGAACCACTCAGTGGTCTCATTTGCACACTGTTCCACTGGAAGAGTAAAGATATTTTGCCATGGGGCATCTCTGATGAACTCTCTGATGGCTTCCCAATCAGCCTTTTTGTAATACCTCGTTGTTTTGAGTAGTGTGTCTTCAGTTTTAGGACGAGAATTTAGGCTGATTTCTACCATTATCACAGCGTGATCAGCATTCCCGAGTGGGCTGTGGGCATTTGTTGTACAGTCATGGGGAACCGTTGTCAGAAAGATCTAGAAGTGAGGCATGTTGATCTTGCTGGTCTGGGAAACGTGTCGGAAATGTAACCAACTGAGATAGGGAATGGGATAAAGAGAAGCTATGTGTTGCGCTACCGGTGTAAACATGGGTAACGGTACAGTAGTAGAGAGGAGAAAAGGGCTTCGAAGCTGGTTTTGTACCTTGTCAAAGCAGGAATGGGTAAACTTAGCAGCTCCTCTAAGATGGCAGATGTGCCAGTACACCATCTTAGGACGTTCGTGTTATTTGGATTCATCGGACTACTGTTCTCATCTTGAGTGAGAACAGTAGTCCGATGAATCCAAATCATATGAATAACCAATCCTCATCTAAAATTTTCAGAAACGTCATATCTTAGGACGTATTTGGCACTTATACAAGTAATGTACCCAAAGAACGACTTCAACTTAATGCCTGAAGAAAGATAACATCTGTAATCTATATTTGCAAATGTAATTGCTTAAAAAAGTTGTTTTTTTTTTCACTTTCACTGCAACTCAACATTTACTGTCAAATTGACGACTTTAAGAAGAAAAACTAACATTTATAAAAACCATAAACATTAAGAAAAATATAAATAAACATATTTATTAAGAAAAATATAAACAAACATATTTATTAAGAAAAATATAAACAAACATATTTATTAAGAAAAATATAAACAAACATATTTATTAAGAAAAATATAAACATATTTAAGAAAAAAGAAAAGTATAAACATTTAAGAAAAGTATAAACATTTAAGAAAAGTATAAACATATTTAAGAAAGTATAAACATAGTTAAGAAAGTATAAACATATTTAAGAAAGTATAAACATATTTAAGAAAAGTATAAACATATTTAAGAAAAGTATAAACATATTTAAGAAAAGTATAAACATATTTAAGAAAAGTATAAACATATTTAAGAAAAGTATAAACATATTTAAGAAAAATATAAACATATTTAAGAAAAGTATAAACATATTTAAGAAAAGTATAAACATATTTAAGAAAAGTATAAACATATTTAAGAAAAGTATAAACATATTTAAGAAAAGTATAAACATATTTAAGAAAGTATAAACATATTTAAGAAAGTATAAACATATTTAAGAAAAGTATAAACATATTTAAGAAAAGTATAAACATATTTAAGAAAAGTATAAACATATTTAAGAAAAGTATAAACATATTTAAGAAAAGTATAAACATATTTAAGAAAAGTATAAACATATTTAAGAAAAGTATAAACATATTTAAGAAAAGTATAAACATATTTAAGAAAGTATAAACATATTTAAGAAAAGTATAAACATATTTAAGAAAGTATAAACATATTTAAGAAAGTATAAACATATTTAAGAAAGTATAAACATATTTAAGAAAGTATAAACATATTTAAGAAAAGTATAAACATATTTAAGAAAAGTATAAACATATTTAAGAAAAGTATAAACATATTTAAGAAAAGTATAAACATATTTAAGAAAAGTATAAACATATTTAAGAAAAGTATAAACATATTTAAGAAAAGTATAAACATATTTAAGAAAAGTATAAACATATTTAAGAAAAGTATAAACATATTTAAGAAAAGTATAAACATATTTAAGAAAAGTATAAACATATTTAAGGAAAGTATAAACAAACATTAAGAAAGTATAAACAAACATTAAGAAAGTATAAACAAACATTAAGAAAGTATAAACAAACATTAAGAAAGTATAAACAAACATTAAGAAAGTATAAACAAACATTAAGAAAGTATAAACAAACATTAAGAAAGTATAAACAAACATTAAGAAAGTATAAACAAACATTAAGAAAGTATAAACAAACATTAAGAAAGTATAAACAAACATTAAGAAAGTATAAACAAACATTAAGAAAGTATAAACAAACATTAAGAAAGTATAAACAAACATTAAGAAAAGTATAAACAAACATTAAGAAAAGTATAAATAGACATTTATCTAAAAAAAAAAATAAAAAAAAAAAAATTAAAAAAAAAATTCCGGATATTATGTTTTGACATTTTTGTTGGAGTTTTTAGATTTACTTCCGACAAGTTTCAAAGGCGGAAGTAGCTTGGATTGATAAATTATACTAGATCTGCCTCGACTCTGTTGGTATGCATAAAAGTTTCTATTTACGTGCCTCCCCACGAGGGCAGTTAGACACAGGTCGGTTTTTAATGTGGGGAAAATCCAGCTCCCCCAAAAAATGTCACTCTGGATGAAAATAAAAATTCTCAGTCATGAAGGATTTCTCCTCCACTGACCGAGGACAGAAAAGGTAAAGTGTAGCATCAGAGCAGATACTATACTGTGATCTTGCATAGCTTTTTAAAAAGCTATCACGCACACACGGGACGATTGTAATTGTTTCCTGTCGAGGACTAGTGAGACCTTGTCTGATGTTGCTCACCCCGGGAGACCAGGACACTCGCACCACCTAATGAGGTTGGCTGTTGTGCAGTTGTACTCTACAATTTACTTTTATAAAAAAAAGAAAAAACACTCCTTGAATTTTCCAGTGTCGTGTGGCATATCTGTTACCATTTTAAAAATAATAATAAAAAGAAAGTTTTTATTTCTTTTACAATTAAAAAAAAAAACAGTAAACGAGAAATTGTATTTGACTCTTATCAACGAAAATTTTATTTAAACAAAGAAAGAAAAAGAATACCCCGTTGTTTCTATATAGGACATTCTGTTTGTGTTTTAGATTAAATCTGTTTGATTATGACGTCATAGCTGGTCCATTAATCGTATGTTGGGAGGAAGGGGCATGTTTAATTGAAGGTGGTGGTGGTGAGAATACATCAACTTTTATATATTGAGTCACCACTTATATAAGATAAGAGTTAATGAGATGGATTCTCAGTTTTAATGATGAACAATATCATGAGAGGATTGAAAGTGATAAATGGAATGAACAGATGGAATACTTTTTTCGTTTATTTTTATCAATAAATTCATTAACAAAAAATAATCATTTGCTGATTTTGTAGCCACAGTCGAATCTCGATAATAAAAATATTAAAACTTACACTACTTTTGTGTTTTCTTTTAATCTATATATCTATAAAAGTGAAAGTGTGTGTGTCTGTCTGTCTGTGTACATTTCCCCACACAAATAGCTCTGTCAATTGTCAGTCTACAGACTTGAAATTTGATAT